>NC_134010.1:300000-586539 GCF_047716275.1 Strix uralensis
ATTCTGCGAAGCAATGTGAACAGGCACAGAAAAGGTGCTAGCAGGGAATTCTCTGCCTGCTTTTCCCCAGTGTTCTGCAAGCTCTCCAGGACAACAGCAAATCTGGGGCTCTGTGCTTTCTTTTGTTCTGAACAAGTGTTACTGTTTTCTGCACAAAAGCGATTCTGCGAAGGAATGTGAACCCTTCTGCTTCCCAGGCACAGAGAAGGTGCTAACAGGGCATTCTCTGCCTGCCTTTCCCCAGTGCTCTGCAAGCTCTCCAGGACAACATAAAATCTGGGGCTCTGTGCTTTCTTTCGTGCTGAACAAGTGTTACTGTTTTCTGCACAAAAGCGATTCTGCGAAGCAATGTGAACAGGCACAGAGAAGGTGCTATCAGGGAATTCTCTGCCTGCTTTTCTCCAGTGCTCTGCAAGCTCTCCAGGACAACATAAAATCTGGGGCTCTGTGCTTTCTTTCGTTCTGAACAAGTGTTACTGTTTTCTGCACAAAAGCGATTCTGCCAAGCAATGTGAACACTTCTGCTTCCCAGGCACAGAGAAGGTGCTAGCAGGGAATTCTCTGCCTGCCTTTCCCCAGTGCTCTGCAAGCTCTCCAGGACAACATAAAATCTGGGGCTCTGTGCTTTCTTTCGTTCTGAACAAGTGTTAGTGTTTTCTGCACAAAAGCGATTCTGCCAAGCAATGTGAACAGTTCTGCTTCCCAGGCACAGAGAAGGTGCTAGCAGGGAATTCTCTGCCTGCTTTTCCGCAGTGCTCTGCAAGCTCTCCAGGACAACATAAAATCTGGGGCTCTGTGCTTTCTTTCGTTCTGAACAAGTGTTACTGTTTTCTGCACAGAAGCGATTCTGCCAAGCAATGTGAACACTTCTGCCTCCCAGGCACAGAGAAGGTGCTAGCAGGGAATTCTCTGCCTGCTTTTCCGCAGTGCTCTGCAAGCTCTCCAGGACAACATAAAATCTGGGGCTCTGTGCTTTCTTTCGTTCTGAACAAGTGTTACTGTTTTCTGCACAAAACTGATTCTGCAAAGCAATGTGAACACTTCTGCCTCCCAGGCACAGAGAAGGTGCTAGCAGGGAATTCTCTGCCTGCTTTTCCGCAGTGCTCTGCAAGCTCTCCAGGACAACATAAAATCTGGGGCTCTGTGCTTTCTTTCGTTCTGAACAAGTGTTACTGTTTTCTGCACAAAAGCGATTCTGCGAAGCAATGTGAACAGGCACAGAGAAGGTGCTAGCAGGGAATTCTCTGCCTGCCTTTCCCCAGTGCTCTGCAAGCTCTCCAGGACAACATAAAATCTGGGGCTCTGTGCTTTCTTTCGTTCTGAACAAGTGTTACTGTTTTCTGCACAAAAGCGATTCTGCCAAGCAATGTGAACAGTTCTGCTTCCCAGGCACAGAGAAGGTGCTAGCAGGGAATTCTCTGCCTGCCTTTCCCCAGTGCTCTGCAAGCTCTCCAGGACAACATAAAATCTGGGGCTCTGTGCTTTCTTTCGTTCTGAACAAGTGTTACTGTTTTCTGCACAAAAGCGATTCTGCCAAGCAATGTGAACAGGCACAGAAAAGGTGCTAGCAGGGAATTCTCTGCCTGCTTTTCCCCAGTGTTCTGCAAGCTCTCCAGGACAACAGCAAATCTGGGGCTCTGTGCTTTCTTTCGTTCTGAACAAGTGTTACTGTTTTCTGCACAAAAGCGATTCTGCGAAGCAATGTGAACCCTTCTGCTTCCCAGGCACAGAGAAGGTGCTAACAGGGCATTCTCTGCCTGCCTTTCCCCAGTGCTCTGCAAGCTCTCCAGGACAACATAAAATCTGGGGCTCTGTGCTTTCTTTCGTTCTGAACAAGTGTTACTGTTTTCTGCACAAAAGCGATTCTGCCAAGCAATGTGAACAGGCACAGAGAAGGTGCTAGCAGGGAATTCTCTGCCTGCTTTTCCCCAGTGCTCTGCAAGCTCTCCAGGACAACATAAAATCTGGGGCTCTGTGCTTTCTTTCGTTCTGAACAAGTGTTACTGTTTTCTGCACAAAAGCGATTCTGCGAAGGAATGTGAACAGGCACAGAGAAGGTGCTATCAGGGAATTCTCTGCCTGCTTTTCCCCAGTGCTCTGCAAGCTCTCCAGGACAACATAAAATCTGGGGCTCTGTGCTTTCTTTCGTTCTGAACAAGTGTTACTGTTTTCTGCACAAAAGCGATTATGCGAAGCAATGTGAACAGGCACAGAGAAGGTGCTAGCAGGGAATTCTCTGCCTGCTTTTCCCCAGTGTTCTGGAAGCTCTCCAGGACAACAGCAAATCTGGGGCTCTGTGCTTTCTTTCGTTCTGAACAAGTGTTACTGTTTTCTGCACAAAAGCGATTCTGCGAAGGAATGTGAACACTTCTGCTTCCCAGGCACAGAGAAGGTGCTAGCAGGGAATTCTCTGCCTGCCTTTCCCCAGTGCTCTGCAAGCTCTCCAGGACAACATAAAATCTGGGGCTCTGTGCTTTCTTTCGTTCTGAACAAGTGTTACTGTTTTCTGCACAAAAGCAATTCTGCCAAGCAATGTGAACAGGCACAGAGAAGGTGCTAGCAGGGAATTCTCTGCCTGCTTTTCCGCAGTGCTCTGCAAGCTCTCCAGGACAACAGCAAATCTGGGGCTCTGTGCTTTCTTTCGTTCTGAACAAGTGTTACTGTTTTCTGCACAAAACCGATTCTGCCAAGCAATGTGAACATTTCTGCTTCCCAGGCACAGAGAAGGTGCTAGCAGGGAATTCTCTGCCTGCCTTTCCCCAGTGCTCTGCAAGCTCTCCAGGACAACATAAAATCTGGGGCTCTGTGCTTTCTTTCGTTCTGAACAAGTGTTACGGTTTTCTGCACAAAAGCGATTCTGCCAAGCAATGTGAACAGTTCTGCTTCCCAGGCACAGAGAAGGTGCTAGCAGGGAATTCTCTGCCTGCTTTTCCCCAGTGCTCTGCAAGCTCTCCAGGACAACATAAAATCTGGGGCTCTGTGCTTTCTTTCGTTCTGAACAAGTGTTACTGTTTTCTGCACAGAAGTGATTCTGCCAAGCAATGTGAACACTTCTGCCTCCCAGGCACAGAGAAGGTGCTAGCAGGGAATTCTCTGCCTGCCTTTCCCCAGTGCTCTGCAAGCCCTCCAGGACAACATAAAATCTGGGGCTCTGTGCTTTCTTTCGTTCTGAACAAGTGTTACTGTTTTCTGCACAAAAGCGATTCTGCGAAGCAATGTGAACAGGCACAGAGAAGGTGCTAGCAGGGAATTCTCTGCCTGCTTTTCCGCAGTGCTCTGCAAGCTCTCCAGGACAACATAAAATCTGGGGCTCTGTGCTTTCTTTCGTTCTGAACAAGTGTTACTGTTTTCTGCACAAAAGCGATTCTGCGAAGCAATGTGAACAGGCACAGAGAAGGTGCTAGCAGGGAATTCTCTGCCTGCTTTTCCCCAGTGCTCTGCAAGCTCTCCAGGACAACATAAAATCTGGGGCTCTGTGCTTTCTTTCGTTCTGAACAAGTGTTACTGTTTTCTGCACAAAAGCGATTCTGCCAAGCAATGTGAACAGTTCTGCTTCCCAGGCACAGAGAAGGTGCTAGCAGGGAATTCTCTGCCTGCCTTTCCCCAGTGCTCTGCAAGCTCTCCAGGACAACATAAAATCTGGGGCTCTGTGCTTTCTTTCGTTCTGAACAAGTGTTACTGTTTTCTGCACAAAACCGATTCTGCGAAGCAATGTGAACAGGCACAGAGAAGGTGCTAGCAGGGAATTCTCTGCCTGCCTTTCCCCAGTGCTCTGCAAGCTCTCCAGGACAACATAAAATCTGGGGCTCTGTGCTTTCTTTCGTTCTGAACAAGTGTTACTGTTTTCTGCACAAAAGCGATTCTGCGAAGCAATGTGAACAGGCACAGAAAAGGTGCTAGCAGGGAATTCTCTGCCTGCTTTTCCCCAGTGTTCTGCAAGCTCTCCAGGACAACAGCAAATCTGGGGCTCTGTGCTTTCTTTCGTTCTGAACAAGTGTTACTGTTTTCTGCACAAAAGCGATTCTGCCAAGCAATGTGAACCCTTCTGCTTCCCAGGCACAGAGAAGGTGCTAACAGGGCATTCTCTGCCTGCCTTTCCCCAGTGCTCTGCAAGCTCTCCAGGACAACATAAAATCTGGGGCTCTGTGCTTTCTTTCGTTCTGAACAAGTGTTACTGTTTTCTGCACAGAAGCGATTCTGCGAAGCAATGTGAACAGGCACAGAGAAGGTGCTAGCAGGGAATTCTCTGCCTGTTTTTCTCCAGTGCTCTGCAAGCTCTCCAGGACAACATAAAATCTGGGGCTCTGTGCTTTCTTTCGTTCTGAACAAGTGTTACTGTTTTCTGCACAAAAGCGATTCTGCCATGCAATGTGAACAGGCACAGAGAAGGTGCTAGCAGGGAATTCTCTGCCTGCTTTTCCCCAGTGCTCTGCAAGCTCTCCAGGACAACATAAAATCTGGGGCTCTGTGCTTTCTTTCGTTCTGAACAAGTGTTACTGTTTTCTGCACAAAACCGATTCTGCCAAGCAATGTGAACACTTCTGCTTCCCAGGCACAGAGAAGGTGCTAGCAGGGAATTCTCTGCCTGCTTTTCCCCAGTGCTCTGCAAGCTCTCCAGGACAACAGCAAATCTGGGGCTCTGTGCTTTCTTTCGTTCTGAACAAGTGTTACTGTTTTCTGCACAAAAGCGATTCTGCCAAGCAATGTGAACAGTTCTGCTTCCCAGGCACAGAGAAGGTGCTAGCAGGGAATTCTCTGCCTGCCTTTCCCCAGTGCTCTGCAAGCTCTCCAGGACAACATAAAATCTGGGGCTCTGTGCTTTCTTTCGTTCTGAACAAGTGTTACGGTTTTCTGCACAAAAGCGATTCTGCCAAGCAATGTGAACAGTTCTGCTTCCCAGGCACAGAGAAGGTGCTAGCAGGGAATTCTCTGCCTGCTTTTCCCCAGTGCTCTGCAAGCTCTCCAGGACAACATAAAATCTGGGGCTCTGTGCTTTCTTTCGTTCTGAACAAGTGTTACTGTTTTCTGCACAGAAGTGATTCTGCCAAGCAATGTGAACACTTCTGCCTCCCAGGCACAGAGAAGGTGCTAGCAGGGAATTCTCTGCCTGCCTTTCCCCAGTGCTCTGCAAGCCCTCCAGGACAACATAAAATCTGGGGCTCTGTGCTTTCTTTCGTTCTGAACAAGTGTTACTGTTTTCTGCACAAAAGCGATTCTGCGAAGCAATGTGAACAGGCACAGAGAAGGTGCTAGTGTCGGGGGAGGCAGCGGGTCTGCCTCTAGTCTAACTGAAGAAGAATTGAACCTTGAAGACATTCCAGTGTATCCATGAGAGGCCAGAAAGTCCCGAGAAGTGCCATGGAAACAAGATTAGAGAACTAAGATAAGAAGAACTGTCCTGACGATTCAGGCGAGAAACTATCACCCAATCGTGAACTGTTAGTTACTAAAGTAAACCAATCCTGTATGAACACCTACTTTGAAGAAGGTTATAAAAAAGCTTGTTTGAGCAATAAAGGGGCTTTTGCAGCCATTTTGGTCGCTTTCACACAATCTGATGTTTGTCGTGTCCGTCTCAACTGCGACAAATGGTGACCCCGACGTGATAAATTAGAGCGACGTGATAAATTAGAGCGACGTGATAAATTAGAGCGACGTGATTGATTAGAGCGACGTGATTAGAGCGAAGTGGTCATTTAAAGGAGAATTATAACGGCGGCGGGAAGAGCCGCGGAGACGGAGCCCGGTGTAGCTGAGAGCAGAGGGAATCTGCCTGGTCCGGACCTGAATTTCGACACCTAAAAAGGTGAGCCACCGGGAACGGGACTGTAATTATGGGGCAGTCATTAACAAAGGAAGAGGAGACAATTTTGTCTACCTGGAAAGCCCTATTAAAAAGAAAGGGGGTTAAAACCTCAGAACAAAGCCTGAAAAAGATTTTGCTATGGAGTAAGATGCAAGGCTTTGAAGCCACAACAGTTACTGCATTCAGTGTGAGTGCATGGCAAGCAGTAGGATTGAAAATATTGGATGAGGTCTCTAAAGGACAAAAAGAGGCATGTGAGTTGGCAACCACATGGCGCTTATTGAGTGAAACCTTAAAGGAATGGAAGATAGAGCGTGAGGCCTCTGATGGGAAACTAACAGACATTCGACCTGAAGACAATGACGGGGAGGACTGTGGCAAAGGGACAAAGGCAGTGGATACCTCAGCCTCAGGAATAGCAGGCAGGAAACCCCTCACGGGCAAAAGCAGATCGCGCCCTCGCCCACCTCCTCCTCCTCCACCATTAAATATTTTGCGGGGCGATGAGGAGCCCCCCCCACCTAGTGGTGCAGCGGCGGCCCCTAGCGGCGCAGCAGCAGAAGGGGTGATTCCATCAGCCCCCCCCGAGGAGGAAAATAGGGCGGGTAACACAGAGCCAGAGAGCGAGAGCGAAAATGAAAGTGAGGGAGAAGAAGCTTTAACCACGGCTTTACAAACTCTACATATCACAGATAAACCCATGGTGAAGAAAGCCCAGCCATGGACTCTCCCTCCATCCACAGTAACTGTAATTCCAAGGTCCCCTGATCGATTTTGGGAGGGAGTTAGAAAGTATGCTGCTGAGGCTGGCAACTGGGATCTGGTTGAACGCCTCAGCCCATACTCTCCAACCCCGGCATGTCCAAAGCCTGTAGATATAGCAGCAGAGGCTTATGGTGCATTCCCTGTTTATAAAGCTGTTGCAGGCACAAATGAGCATGATGAGCACAATCCGATCAGTTGGAAGGTGGTGCAGGATTTGCAGAATAAAGCACAGAAATTTGGAATCAATTCTCCTGAGGTGATGCAACTTATTCGAATAATCAGCACAGATTTGTTGTGTCCATATGATGTTACACATCTCGCACAAGTGCTGTTTCAGCCAGTACAATTACAAGTGTTTCAATCTACTTGGAGGCAGATGGCACGAGCAGCTGCACAAAATAATGCTCGACTGCCACAAGACGATCCGAGGTTAGGACTCGGAGAAGACGCCTTGCTTGGCGAGGGACCATTTAGTAACCCTCAGCTGCAAGCTACGTGGCCTCCGATTGTCCTTGAACAGGCACAACACATAGGGATTACAGCATTAAAGCGAACCATGGAAATGGCAGCTCCAAAACAGAAGTATATTGCTATCCGGCAAGGTCCTAAAGAACCCTTTTTGCAATTTGTAGAAAAAATATCTGCTGCATTGGAGAAACAGGTAGAAGATGAAACGTTAAGACAAATGTTATGCAAACAGCTAGCAAAGGATAATGCTAATGAGGACTGCCAAAAGATAATACAGTCTTTACCAGGAGATCCTTCTATTCCTGACATGGTGGCCGCATGTTCAAAGGTTGGTACAGTGGAACATAAAATGGCGGCTTTAGCTACTGCCATGAACATGCGAAATACAGGAAAATGCTTTGGATGTGGTAAAGACGGTCATATGAAAGTAAATTGCCCGAACAGAAGGTCGGCAGGCAAGCAGCCCATGACTGTCCCACCAGGAACTAATTGCAATAAATGTGGGAAATCGGGACATTTCGCGAAACAATGTCGTTCCAAGTTTCATGCTAACGGGCAACCGATACAGGGAAACCACAAGAAGAGCGCGAGAGGGCGCGCGAGGACATCAAATCCCCTCCAGACAACAGGTCAAATCCCCTCTGTGAGCAGCTATCAGCCGCAACTACTGGCTCAGCAGGGTTGGATGTATCCACCGCCGACACAATAACTATAGTTACAAAAGACATTGTTAAGGTCCCTCTTGAGGCAAGGGGTCCCATAGGACGAGGACTGAGTGCGTTACTTATAGGAAGATCAAGTAGCACCTTAAACGGATTAATCGTGCATGTGGGAGTCATTGATGCTGACTTTACGGGTCAAATTTGTGCATTAGTTTCGACCCTTTATCCACCTGTTACGATTCCAAAAGGTACTCGTCTTGCTCAACTTGTTCCTTTTTTGAGTTGTGTCCCAAAAGCAGAACAGCGACTGCGAGGCGATGGAGGCTTCGGTTCTACAGGACCCCCTCAAGTGTGCTGGTCTCAGACTGTCTCATCATCTCGACCACATATGACGTGCACGCTGTCAAATCATGGACATTCACCGACTACAGTAAGGCTTGCGGGGCTCCTAGATACGGGCGCCGATGTGACTATTATTTCTAACTATCTGTGGCCATCCACCTGGCCAACAGAGGATGTGGACACAGGGGTAGTGGGGCTGGGAGGCTCCGCACGAGCAAGAACAGCAGCTACGGCAATTCTGATCACCAATCCTGAGGGCCAACAAGCAGTCGTTAAACCATATGTGACAGCAGCTCCCCTCAATCTATGGGGGAGAGATTGCTTGTCACAGTGGGGGGTGAAGATTACTACGGATTTTTAACGGGGGCCACTGTGCTGCAGGGTGTTAGGCAACCCACGCTTGTTTTAACTTGGTTAACGAATAACCCTGTGTGGGTGGATCAGTGGCCCCTACCAATGGAGAAATTAAAGGCCCTGCAAGAATTGGTGGCAGAACAGCTAGCTGCTGGACACATTGAACCCTCTCAGAGCCCCTGGAATACTCCAGTGTTTGTGATAAAAAAGAAATCAGGAAAATGGCGATTTTTGCATGACCTGCGGCAGATCAATGCTGTCATGGCCACGATGGGGGCTCTACAACCAGGCATGCCTTCACCGGCCATGATCCCTAAAGATTGGGAAATCATTGTCATGGATCTCAAGGATTGTTTTTTTACAATACCATTAGCTTGTCAAGACAGGGAAAAATTTGCATTCTCTGTGCCTTCTGTCAATCATGCAGAACCTGCAAAAAGATATCAATGGAAAGTTCTGCCGCAGGGCATGAAAAATTCACCAACAATTTGTCAATGGTTTGTGGCACAAGCTTTGTCACCTGTAAGGGAAAGATTCCCTACCAGTTATTGTTACCATTACATGGATGACATCCTGTTAGCATCAAACAACAAGGAGCAGTTGAATGACATGGAGAATGTGACTAGAAATTCATTACAACACTATGGATTAGTTATCGCCCCTGAAAAGGTGCAGAAAGTAGAACCCTGGAAGTATTTAGGACTAACAGTCACAGGTAGGCAGGTAATGCCTCAACCTGTGAAACTTAACCTTGAAGTTAAAACCCTTAATGATGTACAGAAGTTAATGGGATCTCTGAATTGGATTAGACCCTATCTCGGACTGACCAATTCACAACTGCAACCTTTATTGGAATTATTAAAAAATTCCAATGATCCAACAGAACCCAGAGTATTAACTGAGGAAGCATTAAAGGTAATTCACATGGTGGAACGATCTATACACGAGAAATTTGTTTCTCGAATAGATCTGTCTCAATTGGTGCAACTCTTTGTACTAATTGACAAAACTGTACCATTTGGTGCTTTGGTGCAGTGGAATTCTGAGTGGGATGACCCACTGCACATTCTAGAATGGATGTTTCTGTCATTCCGACCACGAAAAACTGCTCCTGGACTGTTTGAGCTTATTGCTGATGTAATCATAAAAGCCAGAAAACGATGTACAGAACTAACAGGGCGTGACCCAGCTAAGATTGTTTTACCTGTTCAAAATTGGTATTTTGAATGGTGCTTGGCAAATAATTATGAACTACAGGCAGCCATGGCGGGTTTTCAAGGACAGGTGTCATATCACCTGCCGTCACACCCGCTACTGAAATTTGCTCGAGAAATACCATTTGGTCAAAAAAATTTAAGCCGCCCAGAACCAGTGAACGGCCTTACTGTTTTTACAGATGGCTCAGGAAAAACAGGTAAAGCAGCAGTAGTATGGTATGAAAACAACAACTGGAACAACAAAGTAGTATATCAAAATGGTTCTCCACAAGTAGTAGAGCTACGTGCAATGGCTGTTGTTTTTTCTATTTTTTCTGTTCCTGTAAATATTGTAACTGACTCAGCATATGTAGCTAACTTAGTTTCTAGACTAGACAAAGTGGTTTTGACCATGTCAGACAATCAATTATTATTTGATGTACTTTTAGAACTCTGGAAAAGTATTCAACTACGGACAGAACCTTATTTTATCATGCACATCCGTAGTCATACCACTTTACCAGGATTTTATACAGAAGGTAATGCCAGAGTGGATGCTCTTGTTTCCGCTATGGCTCTTAATACTGTTCCTAACATAAAGCAACAAGCTGTATTATCACATCAATTTTTTCACCAAGGATATCGAGCTTTACGACGGCAGTTCGGCTTGTCTCATGCGGAAGCTCGGTCTATTGTAGCCGCCTGCCCTGACTGCCAAGGAACTCACACACCAGTGTATTTTGGTACTAACCCCAGAGGTATGCAGGCTTTACAGATTTGGCAAAGTGATGTTACTCACATAAATGAATTTGGCCGACAGAAGTATGTTCATGTTTCCATTGATACTTATTCTCATGCCTTAGTAGCAACAGCACATAACGGGGAGACAGGAAAAGATGTAATTCGACACTTCCAAAAGGCTTTCTCTATGCTTGGGGTACCACGCCAAATAAAAACGGACAATGGCCCAGCATACATTTCACAGAAGGTTCAAACATTTTTTAATTTGTGGGGTGTTACTCATGTTACAGGAATTCCCCATTCCCCAACAGGACAAGCAATTGTTGAGCGTGCACATAGTACGTTGAAGCGGCAGCTTCAAAAACAAAAAGGGGGAATGATTGGGGAACCACCACAGGCATGTTTAGATAAAGCAGTTTATGTTCTTAACTTTCTCCATTACGGGGATAATTCTTCTTTACCTCCTCTTTTTCAGCATTTCTCTTCTCTTTTTTCAAAACAGGATTTGCAAAAAGACATCAAAGTGCATGTTAGAGATCTAATTACTGGCCAGTGGAGTGGACCATGTGAATTATTAACCTGGGGCAGGGGTTATGCTTGTGTCTCTACAGATGCCGGCCCTCGCTGGGTTCCTGCTCGGTGTGTTCGGCCTGTGCTGGAACCTGCATCAGGCTGAAGGATGGGTAGTTCCACAACCCAAGCAGAATATCTGGGTAACTTTGGCAAATATGACACATCAAGAAACCTTGTGCCTTTCTACTGCGAACCCGGAAAATCCATTCTCCACCTGTTTGGTGGGAGTGCCAGTAGACACATGGCCAATCCCACAAACCCTTCAGGCTTTCTCTCTTTGCAACTCTTCAAAAAATTGTACAGATAATTGGGATGGTGTATATAGTCACCTTCCACAGGTTACGCAAGAACCCCAAGAGCTAGAGTTGCTAGGCTCTGTTATAATGGATGCTTGTGTGTTTTTTAATTACTCCTATAACACCACACGGAGAGGGCAAAATGTGAATGCAACTAATGCTGCTTATCATAATTCAACTGCTTGGTGCAATTATACTTCGACTAACATCTCACGATCTTTTGCTGTTCCTCTTGCATTACCTCCTGGTGTGTTTCTAATCTGTGGAGATCGTGCCTGGGGAGGCGTCCCATCTAAACTGAATGGAGGCCCGTGTAGCCTCGGACGTCTCACGTTATTAACACCAAATGTGTCAATGATTCTGAATATGACTCGAAAACATAAGCGAGTCCCAAGGACCGTTCATCGGTTTGAAAGTTCTTGTCGAGATAACGTTGAATTCTGGAATCCAGGCCAGATCATAACGGCCTCCATATTGGCACCAGGAGTTGGTGTTGCAAATGCCTTAACGACTTTGAATAAGTTGGGATGTTGGCTTAGCAAACAGACTAATGCTACTTCTTTAGCTTTAAGTGGCCTTTTAACTGATGTTGATAGTGTTAGACATGCTACTTTACAGAACAGGGCTGCAATTGACTTTTTGCTTTTAGCGCAAGGACATGGATGTGAAGATTTTGAAGGAATGTGTTGCATGAATTTGTCTGACCACTCAGAATCTATTTTTAAAAGTATACAGCAGCTGAAGGATGGTGTGAGGCATCTAACAGAAGAGGACGGATTGGATTGGCTTACAAGGATGTTTAAAGGATGGGGACTTTCTGGATGGTTGATATCTCTGGTCAAAACTGTGGGGGTCATGATCTTGGTAATTGTGACTGTGCTTTTGATGTTGCCATGTCTTGTCAGTCTTCTGCAAAGGGCCCTGCAGAAGACTGTTTCTGCAATATTTCTAGCACAAATACAAAAAGGGGGAATTGTCGGGGGAGGCAGCGGGTCTGCCTCTAGTCTAACTGAAGAAGAATTTAACCTTGAAGACATTCCAGTGTATCCATGAGAGGCCAGAAAGTCCCGAGAAGTGCCATGGAAACAAGATAAGAGAACTAAGATAAGAAGAACTGTCCTGACGATTCAGGCGAGAAACTATCACCCAATCGTGAACTGTTAGTTACTAAAGTAAACCAATCCTGTATGAACACCTACTTTGAAGAAGGTTATAAAAAAGCTTGTTTGAGCAATAAAGGGGCTTTTGCAGCCATTTTGGTCGCTTTCACACAATCTGATGTTTGTCGTGTCCGTCTCAACTGCGACATGCTAGCAGGGAATTCTCTGCCTGCTTTTCCGCAGTGCTCTGCAAGCTCTCCAGGACAACATAAAATCTGGGGCTCTGTGCTTTCTTTCGTTCTGAACAAGTGTTACTGTTTTCTGCACAAAAGCGATTCTGCCAAGCAATGTGAACAGTTCTGCTTCCCAGGCACAGAGAAGGTGCTAGCAGGGAATTCTCTGCCTGCCTTTCCCCAGTGCTCTGCAAGCTCTCCAGGACAACATAAAATCTGGGGCTCTGTGCTTTCTTTCGTTCTGAACAAGTGTTACTGTTTTCTGCACAAAACCGATTCTGCCAAGCAATGTGAACAGTTCTGCTTCCCAGGCACA
Source organism: Strix uralensis (assembly GCF_047716275.1). Classification (NCBI taxonomy): domain Eukaryota; kingdom Metazoa; phylum Chordata; class Aves; order Strigiformes; family Strigidae; genus Strix; species Strix uralensis. Next base: position 312,853 of record NC_134010.1, read on the forward strand.
GAGAAGGTGCTAGCAGGGAATTCTCTGCCTGCCTTTCCCCAGTGCTCTGCAAGCTCTCCAGGACAACATAAAATCTGGGGCTCTGTGCTTTCTTTCGTTCTGAACAAGTGTTACGGTTTTCTGCACAAAAGCGATTCTGCCAAGCAATGTGAACACTTCTGCTTCCCAGGCACAGAGAAGGTGCTAGCAGGGAATTCTCTGCCTGCTTTTCCGCAGTGCTCTGCAAGCTCTCCAGGACAACATAAAATCTGGGGCTCTGTGCTTTCTTTCGTTCTGAACAAGTGTTACTGTTTTCTGCACAGAAGTGATTCGGCCAAGCAATGTGAACACTTCTGCCTCCCAGGCACAGAGAAGGTGCTAGCAGGGAATTCTCTGCCTGCCTTTCCCCAGTGCTCTGCAAGCCCTCCAGGACAACATAAAATCTGGGGCTCTGTGCTTTCTTTCGTTCTGAACAAGTGTTAGTGTTTTCTGCACAAAAGCGATTCTGCGCAGCAATGTGAACAGGCACAGAGAAGGTGCTAGCAGGGAATTCTCTGCCTGCTTTTCCGCAGTGCTCTGCAAGCTCTCCAGGACAACATAAAATCTGGGGCTCTGTGCTTTCTTTCGTTCTGAACAAGTGTTACTGTTTTCTGCACAAAAGCGATTCTGCGAAGCAATGTGAACAGTTCTGCTTCCCAGGCACAGAGAAGGTGCTAGCAGGGAATTCTCTGCCTGCCTTTCCCCAGTGCTCTGCAAGCTCTCCAGGACAACAGCAAATCTGGGGCTCTGTGCTTTCTTTCGTTCTGAACAAGTGTTACTGTTTTCTGCACAAAAGCGATTCTGCCAAGCAATGTGAACATTTCTGCTTCCCAGGCACAGAGAAGGTGCTAGCAGGGAATTCTCTGCCTGCCTTTCCCCAGTGCTCTGCAAGCTCTCCAGGACAACATAAAATCTGGGGCTCTGTGCTTTCTTTCGTTCTGAACAAGTGTTACGGTTTTCTGCACAAAAGCGATTCTGCCAAGCAATGTGAACAGGCACAGAGAAGTTGCTATCAGGGAATTCTCTGCCTGCTTTTCCCCAGTGCTCTGCAAGCTCTCCAGGACAACATAAAATCTGGGGCTCTGTGCTTTCTTTCGTTCTGAACAAGTGTTACTGTTTTCTGCACAAAAGCGATTCTGCGAAGCAATGTGAACACTTCTGCCTCTCAGGCACAGAGAAGGTGCTAGCAGGGAATTCTCTGCCTGCTTTTCCCCAGTGCTCTGCAAGCTCTCCAGGACAACAGCAAATCTGGGGCTCTGTGCTTTCTTTCGTTCTGAACAAGTGTTACTGTTTTCTGCACAAAAGCGATTCTGCGAAGCAATGTGAACAGGCACAGAGAAGGTGCTAGCAGGGAATTCTCTGCCTGCTTTTCCCCAGTGCTCTGCAAGCTCTCCAGGACAACAGCAAATCTGGGGCTCTGTGCTTTCTTTCGTTCTGAACAAGTGTTACTGTTTTCTGCACAAAAGCGATTCTGCCAAGCAATGTGAACAGTTCTGCTTCCCAGGCACAGAGAAGGTGCTAGCAGGGAATTCTCTGCCTGCCTTTCCCCAGTGCTCTGCAAGCTCTCCAGGACAACATAAAATCTGGGGCTCTGTGCTTTCTTTCGTTCTGAACAAGTGTTACTGTTTTCTGCACAAAACCGATTCTGCCAAGCAATGTGAACAGTTCTGCTTCCCAGGCACAGAGAAGGTGCTAGCAGGGAATTCTCTGCCTGCTTTTCCGCAGTGCTCTGCAAGCTCTCCAGGACAACATAAAATCTGGGGCTCTGTGCTTTCTTTCGTTCTGAACAAGTGTTACGGTTTTCTGCACAAAAGCGATTCTGCCAAGCAATGTGAACACTTCTGCTTCCCAGGCACAGAGAAGGTGCTAGCAGGGAATTCTCTGCCTGCTTTTCCGCAGTGCTCTGCAAGCTCTCCAGGACAACATAAAATCTGGGGCTCTGTGCTTTCTTTCGTTCTGAACAAGTGTTACTGTTTTCTGCACAGAAGTGATTCTGCCAAGCAATGTGAACACTTCTGCCTCCCAGGCACAGAGAAGGTGCTAGCAGGGAATTCTCTGCCTGCCTTTCCCCAGTGCTCTGCAAGCCCTCCAGGACAACATAAAATCTGGGGCTCTGTGCTTTCTTTCGTTCTGAACAAGTGTTAGTGTTTTCTGCACAAAAGCGATTCTGCGCAGCAATGTGAACAGGCACAGAGAAGGTGCTAGCAGGGAATTCTCTGCCTGCTTTTCCGCAGTGCTCTGCAAGCTCTCCAGGACAACATAAAATCTGGGGCTCTGTGCTTTCTTTCGTTCTGAACAAGTGTTACTGTTTTCTGCACAAAAGCGATTCTGCGAAGCAATGTGAACACTTCTGCTTCCCAGGCACAGAGAAGGTGCTAGCAGGGAATTCTCTGCCTGCCTTTCCCCAGTGCTCTGCAAGCTCTCCAGGACAACATAAAATCTGGGGCTCTGTGCTTTCTTTCGTTCTGAACAAGTGTTACTGTTTTCTGCACAAAAGCGATTATGCGAAGCAATGTGAACAGGCACAGAGAAGTTGCTATCAGGGAATTCTCTGCCTGCTTTTCCCCAGTGCTCTGCAAGCTCTCCAGGACAACATAAAATCTGGGGCTCTGTGCTTTCTTTCGTTCTGAACAAGTGTTACTGTTTTCTGCACAAAAGCGATTCTGCGAAGCAATGTGAACAGGCACAGAGAAGGTGCTAGCAGGGAATTCTCTGCCTGCTTTTCCGCAGTGCTCTGCAAGCTCTCCAGGACAACAGCAAACCTGGGGCTCTGTGCTTTCTTTCGTTCTGAACAAGTGTTACTGTTTTCTGCACAAAACTGATTCTGCCAAGCAATGTGAACACTTCTGCTTCCCAGGCACAGAGAAGGTGCTAGCAGGGAATTCTCTGCCTGCCTTTCCCCAGTACTCTGCAAGCTCTCCAGGACAACAGCAAATCTGGGGCTCTGTGCTTTCTTTCGTTCTGAACAAGTGTTACTGTTTTCTGCACAAAAGCGATTCTGCCAAGCAATGTGAACAGTTCTGCTTCCCAGGCACAGAGAAGGTGCTAGCAGGGAATTCTCTGCCTGCCTTTCCCCAGTGCTCTGCAAGCTCTCCAGGACAACATAAAATCTGGGGCTCTGTGCTTTCTTTCGTTCTGAACAAGTGTTACGGTTTTCTGCACAAAAGCGATTCTGCCAAGCAATGTGAACACTTCTGCTTCCCAGGCACAGAGAAGGTGCTAGCAGGGAATTCTCTGCCTGCTTTTCCGCAGTGCTCTGCAAGCTCTCCAGGACAACATAAAATCTGGGGCTCTGTGCTTTCTTTCGTTCTGAACAAGTGTTACTGTTTTCTGCACAAAACTGATTCTGCCAAGCAATGTGAACACTTCTGCCTCCCAGGCACAGAGAAGGTGCTAGCAGGGAATTCTCTGCCTGCCTTTCCCCAGTGCTCTGCAAGCTCTCCAGGACAACATAAAATCTGGGGCTCTGTGCTTTCTTTCGTTCTGAACAAGTGTTACTGTTTTCTGCACAAAAGCGATTCTGCCAAGCAATGTGAACAGTTCTGCTTCCCAGGCACAGAGAAGGTGCTAGCAGGGAATTCTCTGCCTGCTTTTCCCCAGTGCTCTGCAAGCTCTCCAGGACAACATAAAATCTGGGGCTCTGTGCTTTCTTTCGTTCTGAACAAGTGTTACGGTTTTCTGCACAAAAGCGATTCTGCCAAGCAATGTGAACAGTTCTGCTTCCCAGGCACAGAGAAGGTGCTAGCAGGGAATTCTCTGCCTGCTTTTCCCCAGTGCTCTGCAAGCTCTCCAGGACAACAGCAAATCTGGGGCTCTGTGCTTTCTTTCGTTCTGAACAAGTGTTACTGTTTTCTGCACAGAAGTGATTCTGCCAAGCAATGTGAACACTTCTGCCTCCCAGGCACAGAGAAGGTGCTAGCAGGGAATTCTCTGCCTGCCTTTCCCCAGTGCTCTGCAAGCCCTCCAGGACAACATAAAATCTGGGGCTCTGTGCTTTCTTTCGTTCTGAACAAGTGTTACTGTTTTCTGCACAAAAGCGATTCTGCGAAGCAATGTGAACAGGCACAGAGAAGGTGCTAGTGTCGGGGGAGGCAGCGGGTCTGCCTCTAGTCTAACTGAAGAAGAATTGAACCTTGAAGACATTCCAGTGTATCCATGAGAGGCCAGAAAGTCCCGAGAAGTGCCATGGAAACAAGATTAGAGAACTAAGATAAGAAGAACAACTAAGATAAGAAGAACTGTCCTGACGATTCAGGCGAGAAACTATCACCCAATCGTGAACTGTTAGTTACTAAAGTAAACCAATCCTGTATGAACACCTACTTTGAAGAAGGTTATAAAAAAGCTTGTTAAAACAATAAAGGGGCTTTTGCAGCCATTTTGGTCGCTTTCACACAATCTGATGTTTGTCGTGTCCGTCTCAACTGCGACAAATGGTGACCCCGACGTGATAAATTAGAGCGACGTGATAAATTAGAGCGACGTGATTGATTAGAGCAACGTGATTAGAGCGAAGTGGTCATTTAAAGGAGAAGTATAACGGCGGCGGGAAGAGCCGCGGAGACGGAGCCCGGTGTAGCTGAGAGCAGAGGGAATCTGCCTGGTCCGGACCTGAATTTCGACACCTAAAAAGGTGAGCCACCGGGAACGGGACTGTAATTATGGGGCAGTCATTAACAAAGGAAGAGGAGACAATTTTGTCTACCTGGAAAGCCCTATTAAAAAGAAAGGGGGTTAAAACCTCAGAACAAAGCCTGAAAAAGATTTTGCTATGGAGTAAGATGCAAGGCTTTGAAGCCACAACAGTTACTGCATTCAGTGTGAGTGCATGGCAAGCAGTAGGATTGAAAATATTGGATGAGGTCTCTAAAGGACAAAAAGAGGCATGTGAGTTGGCAACCACATGGCGCTTATTGAGTGAAACCTTAAAGGAATGGAAGATAGAGCGTGAGGCCTCTGATGGGAAACTAACAGACATTCGACCTGGAGACAATGACGGGGAGGACTGTGGCAAAGGGACAAAGGCAGTGGATACCTCAGCCTCAGGAATAGCAGGCAGGAAACCCCTCACGGGCAAAAGCAGATCGCGCCCTCGCCCACCTCCTCCTCCTCCACCATTAAATATTTTGCGGGGCGATGAGGAGCCCCCCCCACCTAGTGGTGCAGCGGCGGCCCCTAGCGGCGCAGCAGCAGAAGGGGTGATTCCATCAGCCCCCGCCGAGGAGGAAAATAGGGCGGGTAACACAGAGCCAGAGAGCGAGAGCGAAAATGAAAGTGAGGGAGAAGAAGCTTTAACCACGGCTTTACAAACTCTACATATCACAGATAAACCCATGGTGAAGAAAGCCCAGCCATGGACTCTCCCTCCATCCACAGTAACTGTAATTCCAAGGTCCCCTGATCGATTTTGGGAGGGAGTTAGAAAGTATGCTGCTGAGGCTGGCAACTGGGATCTGGTTGAACGCCTCAGCCCATACTCTCCAACCCCGGCATGTCCAAAGCCTGTAGATATAGCAGCAGAGGCTTATGGTGCATTCCCTGTTTATAAAGCTGTTGCAGGCACAAATGAGCATGATGAGCACAATCCGATCAGTTGGAAGGTGGTGCAGGATTTGCAGAATAAAGCACAGAAATTTGGAATCAATTCTCCTGAGGTGATGCAACTTATTCGAATAATCAGCACAGATTTGCTGTGTCCATATGATGTTACACATCTCGCACAAGTGCTGTTTCAGCCAGTACAATTACAAGTGTTTCAATCTACTTGGAGGCAGATGGCACGAGCAGCTGCACAAAATAATGCTCGACTGCCACAAGACGATCCCAGGTTAGGACTCGGAGAAGACGCCTTGCTTGGCGAGGGACCATTTAGTAACCCTCAGCTGCAAGCTACGTGGCCTCCGATTGTCCTTGAACAGGCACAACACATAGGGATTACAGCATTAAAGCGAACCATGGAAATGGCAGCTCCAAAACAGAAGTATATTGCTATCCGGCAAGGTCCTAAAGAACCCTTTTTGCAATTTGTAGAAAAAATATCTGCTGCATTGGAGAAACAGGTAGAAGATGAAACGTTAAGACAAATGTTATGCAAACAGCTAGCAAAGGATAATGCTAATGAGGACTGCCAAAAGATAATACAGTCTTTACCAGGAGATCCTTCTATTCCTGACATGGTGGCCGCATGTTCAAAGGTTGGTACAGTGGAACATAAAATGGCGGCTTTAGCTACTGCCATGAACATGCGAAATACAGGAAAATGCTTTGGATGTGGTAAAGACGGTCATATGAAAGTAAATTGCCCGAACAGAAGGTCGGCAGGCAAGCAGCCCATGACTGTCCCACCAGGAACTAATTGCAATAAATGTGGGAAATCGGGACATTTCGCGAAACAATGTCGTTCCAAGTTTCATGCTAACGGGCAACCGATACAGGGAAACCACAAGAAGAGCGCGAGAGGGCGCGCGAGGACATCAAATCCCCTCCAGACAACAGGTCAAATCCCCTCTGTGAGCAGCTATCAGCCGCAACTACTGGCTCAGCAGGGTTGGATGTATCCACCGCCGACACAATAACTATAGTTACAAAAGACATTGTTAAGGTCCCTCTTGAGGCAAGGGGTCCCATAGGACGAGGACTGAGTGCGTTACTTATAGGAAGATCAAGTAGCACCTTAAACGGATTAATCGTGCATGTGGGAGTCATTGATGCTGACTTTACGGGTCAAATTTGTGCATTAGTTTCGACCCTTTATCCACCTGTTACGATTCCAAAAGGTACTCGTCTTGCTCAACTTGTTCCTTTTTTGAGTTGTGTCCCAAAAGCAGAACAGCGACTGCGAGGCGATGGAGGCTTCGGTTCTACAGGACCCCCTCAAGTGTGCTGGTCTCAGACTGTCTCATCATCTCGACCACATATGACGTGCACGCTGTCAAATCATGGACATTCACCGACTACAGTAAGGCTTGCGGGGCTCCTAGATACGGGCGCCGATGTGACTATTATTTCTAACTATCTGTGGCCATCCACCTGGCCAACAGAGGATGTGGACACAGGGGTAGTGGGGCTGGGAGGCTCCGCACGAGCAAGAACAGCAGCTACGGCAATTCTGATCACCAATCCTGAGGGCCAACAAGCAGTCGTTAAACCATATGTGACAGCAGCTCCCCTCAATCTATGGGGGAGAGATTGCTTGTCACAGTGGGGGGTGAAGATTACTACGGATTTTTAACGGGGGCCACTGTGCTGCAGGGTGTTAGGCAACCCACGCTTGTTTTAACTTGGTTAACGAATAACCCTGTGTGGGTGGATCAGTGGCCCCTACCAATGGAGAAATTAAAGGCCCTGCAAGAATTGGTGGCAGAACAGCTAGCTGCTGGACACATTGAACCCTCTCAGAGCCCCTGGAATACTCCAGTGTTTGTGATAAAAAAGAAATCAGGAAAATGGCGATTTTTGCATGACCTGCGGCAGATCAATGCTGTCATGGCCACGATGGGGGCTCTACAACCAGGCATGCCTTCACCGGCCATGATCCCTCAAGATTGGGAAATCATTGTCATGGATCTCAAGGATTGTTTTTTTTACAATACCATTAGCTTGTCAAGACAGGGAAAAATTTGCATTCTCTGTGCCTTCTGTCAATCATGCAGAACCTGCAAAAAGATATCAATGGAAAGTTCTGCCGCAGGGCATGAAAAATTCACCAACAATTTGTCAATGGTTTGTGGCACAAGCTTTGTCACCTGTAAGGGAAAGATTCCCTACCAGTTATTGTTACCATTACATGGATGACATCCTGTTAGCATCAAACAACAAGGAGCAGTTGAATGACATGGAGAATGTGACTAGAAATTCATTACAACACTATGGATTAGTTATCGCCCCTGAAAAGGTGCAGAAAGTAGAACCCTGGAAGTATTTAGGACTAACAGTCACAGGTAGGCAGGTAATGCCTCAACCTGTGAAACTTAACCTTGAAGTTAAAACCCTTAATGATGTACAGAAGTTAATGGGATCTCTGAATTGGATTAGACCCTATCTCGGACTGACCAATTCACAACTGCAACCTTTATTGGAATTATTAAAAAATTCCAATGATCCAACAGAACCCAGAGTATTAACTGAGGAAGCATTAAAGGTAATTCACATGGTGGAACGATCTATACACGAGAAATTTGTTTCTCGAATAGATCTGTCTCAATTGGTGCAACTCTTTGTACTAATTGACAAAACTGTACCATTTGGTGCTTTGGTGCAGTGGAATTCTGAGTGGGATGACCCACTGCACATTCTAGAATGGATGTTTCTGTCATTCCGACCACGAAAAACTGCTCCTGGACTGTTTGAGCTTATTGCTGATGTAATCATAAAAGCCAGAAAACGATGTACAGAACTAACAGGGCGTGACCCAGCTAAGATTGTTTTACCTGTTCAAAATTGGTATTTTGAATGGTGCTTGGCAAATAATTATGAACTACAGGCAGCCATGGCGGGTTTTCAAGGACAGGTGTCATATCACCTGCCGTCACATCCACTACTGAAATTTGCTCGAGAAATACCATTTGGTCAAAAAAATTTAAGCCGCCCAGAACCAGTGAACGGCCCTACTGTTTTTACAGATGGCTCAGGAAAAACAGGTAAAGCAGCAGTAGTATGGTATGAAAACAACAACTGGAACAACAAAGTAGTATATCAAAATGGTTCTCCACAAGTAGTAGAGCTGCGTGCAATGGCTGTTGTTTTTTCTATTTTTTCTGTTCCTGTAAATATTGTAACTGACTCAGCATATGTAGCTAACTTAGTTTCTAGACTAGACAAAGTGGTTTTGACCATGTCAGACAATCAATTATTATTTGATGTACTTTTAGAACTCTGGAAAAGTATTCAACTACGGACAGAACCTTATTTTATCATGCACATCCGTAGTCATACCACTTTACCAGGATTTTATACAGAAGGTAATGCCAGAGTGGATGCTCTTGTTTCCGCTATGGCTCTTAATACTGTTCCTAACATAAAGCAACAAGCTGTATTATCACATCAATTTTTTCACCAAGGATATCGAGCTTTACGACGGCAGTTCGGCTTGTCTCATGCGGAAGCTCGGTCTATTGTAGCCGCCTGCCCTGACTGCCAAGGAACTCACACACCAGTGTATTTTGGTACTAACCCCAGAGGTATGCAGGCTTTACAGATTTGGCAAAGTGATGTTACTCACATAAATGAATTTGGCCGACAGAAGTATGTTCATGTTTCCATTGATACTTATTCTCATGCCTTAGTAGCAACAGCACATAACGGGGAGACAGGAAAAGATGTAGTTCGACACTTCCAAAAGGCTTTCTCTATGCTTGGGGTACCACGCCAAATAAAAACGGACAATGGCCCAGCATACATTTCACAGAAGGTTCAAACATTTTTTAATTTGTGGGGTGTTACTCATGTTACAGGAATTCCCCATTCCCCAACAGGACAAGCAATTGTTGAGCGTGCACATAGTACGTTGAAGCGGCAGCTTCAAAAACAAAAAGGGGGAATGATTGGGGAACCACCACAGGCATGTTTAGATAAAGCAGTTTATGTTCTTAACTTTCTCCATTACGGGGATAATTCTTCTTTACCTCCTCTTTTTCAGCATTTCTCTTCTCTTTTTTCAAAACAGGATTTGCAAAAAGACATCAAAGTGCATGTTAGAGATCTAATTACTGGCCAGTGGAGTGGACCATGTGAATTATTAACCTGGGGCAGGGGTTATGCTTGTGTCTCTACAGATGCCGGCCCTCGCTGGGTTCCTGCTCGGTGTGTTCGGCCTGTGCTGGAACCTGCATCAGGCTGAAGGATGGGTAGTTCCACAACCCAAGCAGAATATCTGGGTAACTTTGGCAAATATGACACATCAAGAAACCTTGTGCCTTTCTACTGCGAACCCGGAAAATCCATTCTCCACCTGTTTGGTGGGAGTGCCAGTAGACACATGGCCAATCCCACAAACCCTTCAGGCTTTCTCTCTTTGCAACTCTTCAAAAAATTGTACAGATAATTGGGATGGTGTATATAGTCACCTTCCACAGGTTACGCAAGAACCCCAAGAGCTAGAGTTGCTAGGCTCTGTTATAATGGATGCTTGTGTGTTTTTTAATTACTCCTATAACACCACACGGAGAGGGCAAAATGTGAATGCAACTAATGCTGCTTATCATAATTCAACTGCTTGGTGCAATTATACTTCGACTAACATCTCACGATCTTTTGCTGTTCCTCTTGCATTACCTCCTGGTGTGTTTCTAATCTGTGGAGATCGTGCCTGGGGAGGCGTCCCATCTAAACTGAATGGAGGCCCGTGTAGCCTCGGACGTCTCACGTTATTAACACCAAATGTGTCAATGATTCTGAATATGACTCGAAAACATAAGCGAGTCCCAAGGACCGTTCATCGGTTTGAAAGTTCTTGTCGAGATAACGTTGAATTCTGGAATCCAGGCCAGATCATAACGGCCTCCATATTGGCACCAGGAGTTGGTGTTGCAAATGCCTTAACGACTTTGAATAAGTTGGGATGTTGGCTTAGCAAACAGACTAATGCTACTTCTTTAGCTTTAAGTGGCCTTTTAACTGATGTTGATAGTGTTAGACATGCTACTTTACAGAACAGGGCTGCAATTGACTTTTTGCTTTTAGCGCAAGGACATGGATGTGAAGATTTTGAAGGAATGTGTTGCATGAATTTGTCTGACCACTCAGAATCTATTTTTAAAAGTATACAGCAGCTGAAGGATGGTGTGAGGCGTCTAACAGAAGAGGACGGATTGGATTGGCTTACAAGGATGTTTAAAGGATGGGGACTTTCTGGATGGTTGATATCTCTGGTCAAAACTGTGGGGGTCATGATCTTGGTAATTGTGACTGTGCTTTTGATGTTGCCATGTCTTGTCAGTCTTCTGCAAAGGGCCCTGCAGAAGACTGTTTCTGCAATATTTCTAGCACAAATACAAAAAGGGGGAATTGTCGGGGGAGGCAGCGGGTCTGCCTCTAGTCTAACTGAAGAAGAATTTAACCTTGAAGACATTCCAGTGTATCCATGAGAGGCCAGAAAGTCCCGAGAAGTGCCATGGAAACAAGATTAGAGAACTAAGATAAGAAGAACTGTCCTGACGATTCAGGCGAGAAACTATCACCCAATCGTGAACTGTTAGTTACTAAAGTAAACCAATCCTGTATGAACACCTACTTTGAAGAAGGTTATAAAAAAGCTTGTTAAAACAATAAAGGGGCTTTTGCAGCCATTTTGGTCGCTTTCACACAATCTGATGTTTGTCGTGTCCGTCTCAACTGCGACATGTCCCCATGTCCCTGTCCCCCCCACTGTCCCCACATCCCCACACTGTCCCCATGGACCCAATGCCCCCCCATGTCCCACCATGGTCCCCATGTCCCCACGCTGTCCCCGCACCCCACATGCTCCCATGTCCTCTTCCCCAGACTGTCCCCACATCCCCCCACATTCCCCTGTCCCACACTGCCCCATGTTCCCCCATGGTCCCCGGTGCCCATGGGCCGCCTCCCCTGGCACCACCACTGTCCCCAGTGTCCAGCCTGTGGTCAAACCGGTGTCAGTGGCGCCCATGGTCCCCAGTGCTACTGTCACCGGCAGCATCCAGAAGTACAGCGTGGTGTCCCTGTCCCCCACCAGTGACACCAAGGGGGACACTGGCACACGCACGGGTGCCACCACCCCAGCACCCAAACTGCCCCCTCTGCCAGCACCAGCCAACACCATCCCCGGGTAGTGGCACAGTCCCCCCAGTCTGCCCACTGACCCCACTGGGACCCTGTTGCTGGCAACAGGGAGTGGCCTGGTGGTCCTCTGCTCTGCCCATGTGTGGTGGTTTAGTCCCTGACGCGCTCTGAGACCACGCGGCCGCTGCCCCTCCCCCACAAAGGGAGTCAAATACAAAGCCCCGGGGCTGAGATAAGGGGAGAGGTTTAATACAACAGAGTAACAGCAACACAACAAACAACAACAACAATAACAGTAACAATAATAATAACGAACAGAGCAAAATATCTACCAATCCAGCAGTGAGAAGCGCGATGGCATAACGCATGTGTTAACTGACCCAGCTCGCTTCGGTGCCAGGATGTGACGTCAGCACGGTATGTGAATAACCCGGCTAGAGCTCCCCCCCTACTGCGGGGAAACTTAACCCTATCCTGGCTAAACCAGGACATAATCCACCCCTTTATTCTATACCACGTGCGTCACATCCAGCTGCCATTTAGCAATGAGCATTAACAAAGAAAAATTAACAAAAGCACAGTAAAATTCACGCTGTGTTTTCACCCACAATCAAGTCCCCCTGTGGTACGCATCGCACCTCTCCACCCTTCTGCATCACCCACCAGGTGCACCCAGGTCCTTGAGCAAAAACAATCCCGTGGATGGGTTTGCCTTTGCCCGGCGCAGGACTAACCCAGACCATTTTTCCCAGCAGGTCCCTCATGCGCATCACAGGGACTTTATTCCCGTCTACAACACGTGGAAGTTTTGACTGAGCCGGGCCAGCTCGATTGGCAGATCCTCTTGTGTTCACTAACCAAGTGGCCTCTGTCAGATGTGTGTCCCAGGGTTTGAAGGTTCCACCCCCCATTGCTCTCAATGGAGTTTTTAACAGTCCATTGTAGCGCTCGATCTTCCCAGAGGCTGGTGTGTGGTAGGGGATGTGGTAGACCCACTCGACGCCGTGTTCTTCTGCCCAGGCATCTCTGAGGTTATTTCGGAAGTGAGTCCCATTGTCCGACTCAATCCTCTCTGGGGTGCCGTGTTGCCACAGGACTCGCTCTTCAAGGCCCAGGATGGTGTTCCGGGCGGTGGCGTGGGACACTGGATGACTTTCGAGCCATCCAGTGGTTGCTTCCACCATTGTGAGCACGTGGCGCTTGCCTTGGCGGGTCTGTGGCAGTGTGATGTAGTCGATCTGCCAGGCCTCTCCGTACTTCTATTTCATCCATCGATCTTCATTCCGCTGGGGCTTCAGCCGTTTGGCTTGTTTGATCGCAGCACACGCCTCACATCCGTGGATGATCTCTGCGATGGTGTCAATGGTGAGGTCCACCCCTCGATCTCGAGCCCACCTGGATATTGCATCTCTGCCTTGGTGGCGCGAGGTCTCCTGGGCCCACCGGGCTATGAACAGTTCACCTTTACGCTGCCAGTCCAAGTCCACCTGAGCCACTTGGATCTTAGCAGCCTGCCCGCTCCTCTTCTGTGGCTTTTCGGGGCTCTTCCCCTCCCTCTCTGTTGTCTTTCAGGTCTCTTCCCACTCACCTTCTATGGCCTTTCGGGCCTTTCCCCTCCCCACTCCTCTTTCGTGGCCTTTCGGGGCTCTTCCCCTCCCTCGCTGTTGCCTTTCACTGCTCTTCCCACTCACCTCCTATGGCTATTTTGGGCTCTTCCCCTCCCCGCTTGTCTTCCGTGGCCTTTCGGGGCTCTTCACCTCCCTCGTACTCCTTGTCTGTGGCCTTTCGTGGATCTTCCCACTCTCCTTCTGTGCCCGTTTGGGGCTCTTCCCACACCCGCTCCTCTTCCGTGGCCTTTCAGAGCTCTTCCAACTCTCCTTCCGTTGCCTTTCAGAGCTCTTCCCCTCCCCGTTCCTTCTCTGTGGTCTTTCGGGGCTCTTCCCACTCTCCTTATGTGGCCTTTTGTGTCTCTTTGCATTTCTGCTCCTCTCCCGTTGCTTTCCGGGGCTCTTCCTCTCCCTTGCTCCTTGTCTGCGGCCTTTCAGGACTCTTCCCACTTACGTGTGGCCTTTCAGGGCTCTTCTCGTCCCCGCTCCACTTCCGTGGCTTTTCAGGACTCTTCACCTTACCATTCGTATTTTGTGGCCTTTTGGGGCCCTTCCCACTCTTTTTCCGTGCCCTTTCATGTCTCTTCCCCTGCCCTAGCCTCTTCCGTGGCTTTTCAGGGCTCTTCACAAACACCTTCCATGGCGTTTTGAGGCTCTTCCCCTCCCGCTCCTGTTGCATGGCCTTTCGGGGCTCTTCACCTCCCTGTTCCTCCTCCATGGCCTTTTGGGTCTCGTACCCTCCCCGCTCCTCTTCTTGGCCTTTCAGGTCTCTTCCCACTCACCTTCTGTGGTGTTTTGGGGCTCTTCCTGTCCTTGTTTGTCTTCCGTGGCCTTTCAGAGCTCTTCCAAGATTCCATCCGTGGCCTTTTGGGTCTCTTACCATCCCCGCTCCTCTTCTGTGGTCTGTCGGGCATCTTCCCCTCCCTGCTCCTCTGTGTTGCCTTTCAGGGCTCTTCCCACTTACATTGTGTGGCCTTTCGGGGCTCTTCCAACAGTCCTTCAGTGGCCTTTCTGGGCTCTTCCCCTCCCTACTCCTTGTCTGTGGGCTTTCACGGCTCTTCCCACTTACCTTCCGCAGCCTTTTGGCACTTTTCCCCTCCCCGCTCCTCTCCGTTGCCTTTCAGGGCTCTTACCACACACCTTCTGTGGCATCTGGGGCTCTTCCCCTCCCCACTCCTATTCCGTGGCCTTTCAGTGCTCTTCCTGTCCCTGTTCCCTCTCCCTCTCTTTTCGGGTCTCTACCCCACCCCGTCCTATTGCGTGGCTGTTCGGGGCTCTTCCCCACCCTGCTTCTCTTCTGTGGCCTTTCAGGACTCTTCCCACACACCTTCTGTGGCGTTTCGGGGCTCTTCCCCTCCCCACTCCTTTGTCTGTGGCCTTTCAGGGCTCTTCCCCTCCCTGCTCCTCTCCATTGCCTTTAAGGGCTCTTCCTGTCGCTGTTGAGACGGACACGATAAACACAGAATTGTGCAAAAAATGGCTACTTTATTGTAAACAAGTACTTATTGTAAACAAGCCTTTTTATAACTTTTTATATGATTATAATCATGAACAGTTCATGATTGGATGACCTCTTCTCTGGTTGCAGCCTCGATAACCTTCCTTTCCTTGCGGTCAGGCAGTTCCGGTCTGGTAGTTTTTAAATCTTGTTTACTCAGCTCTTCTTGGGGCTTTCAAGCCTCTTAAGGGTACGTGGTTATCTGCTCAAGGTCAATACCAAACTTACATTCTGATCCCTCGCACCAGTCGAGGTCTCCCATATCTTCCCACTCTCGTTCTGTGGCCTTTCGGGGCTCTTCCCACTCACCTTCTATGGCTTTTTTGGGCTCTTCCCATCTCTGCTCCTCTCCGTTGCCTTTCAGGGCTCTTCCCACACTCCTTCTGTGGCCTTTCGGGGCTCTTCACCTCCCTCTTCCTCCTCCGTGGCCTTTTGGTGCTCTTACCCTCCCCGCTCCTCTTGTGTGTCTTTTCGGGGCTCTTCCCCTCCCCGTTTCTCTTCCATGGCCGTTCAAAGCCCTTCGCCTCCCCGCTCCGCTTCTGTGGCTCTTCATCTCCCCGCTCTTCTTCTGTGGCCTTTCAGGTCTCTTCCCACTTACCTTCCATGGCCTTTCGGGCCTTTCTCCTCCCCGCTCCTCTTCCGTGGCCTTTCGGGGCTCTTCCCACTCCTCGGCCTTTTGGGGCTTTTCCCCTCTCTGCTGTCTCCGTTGCCTTGAAGGGCTCTTCCCACTTACCTTCCGTGGCCTTTCAGGTCTCTTCCCACTCACCTTCCATGGCCTTTCGGGCCTTTCCCCTTCCTGCTCCTCTTTCGTGGCCTTTCGGGGCTCTTCCCACTCTCCTTCCCTGGCCTTTCGGGGCTTTTCCCCTCTCTGCTCCTCTCCGTTGCCTTTCAGGGCTCTTCCCACTTACCTTCTGTGGCTTTTTGGTGCTCTTCCCCTACCTCTCTGTTACCTTTCAGTGCTCTTCCCACTCACCTTCTATGGCTTTTTTGGGCTCTTCCCCTCTCTGCTCCTCTCCGTTGCATTTCAGGATTATTCCCACTTACCTTCCGTGGCCTTTCGGGGCTCTTCCCACACTCCTTCTGTAGCCTTTCGGGGCTCTTCACCTCCCTCTTCCTCCTCCGTGGCCTTTCGGTGCTCTTACCCTCCCTCTCTGTTGCCTTCCAACGCTCTTCCCACTCACCTTTCATGGTCTTTCGGGCCTTTCCCCTCCCCACTCCTCTTCCGTGGCCTTTCAGTGCTCTTCCCACACTCCTTCTGTGGCCTTTCGGTGCTCTTCCCCTCCCTATCTGTTGCCTTTCAGTGCTCTTCCCTCTCACCTTCTATGGGTTTTTCGGGCTCTTCCCCTCTCTGCTCCTCTGCGTTGCCTTTCAGGACTCTTCCCACTGAACTTCCGTGGCGTTTTGGGGCTCTATCCCTCCCCGCTCCTCTTCTGTCACCTTTCAGGGCTCTTCTCACTTACCTTCCGTGGTGTTTTGGGGCTCTTGCCCTCCCTGTTCCGCTATCGTGGCCTTTTGGGGAATTGCCCACTCCGCTCCTCCTCTGTGGCTTTTCAGGGCTCTTCCCCTCCCTGCTCCTCTTCCGTGGGCTTTCAGGGACTCTTCCCCTTTTCGCTCCTCTTCCGTGGGCTTTCTGGGATCTTCCCCTCCCCGCTCCTCTTCTGTGGCCTTTCGGGGCTCTTCCCCTCACCTTCTTCTCTGTTGCCTTTCAGGACTCTTCCCATTTACCTTCCACGTCCTTTCGGGGTTCTTCCCCTCCCATTCCTCTTCCGTGGCTGTTGGGGGCTTTTGCCCTCTCTGCTCCACTTCTGTGGCCTTTCGGGGCTATTCCCAGTTACCTTGCGTTGCATTTCGGGGCTCTTCCCCTCCCCACTCCTTTGTCTGTGGCCTTTCAGGGCTCTTCCCACTCACCTTCTGTGGTGTTTTTGGGCTCTTCCCCTCTTGTTCCTCTTCCGTGGCCTTTTAGGGCTTTTTTCATCCGCGCTCCAATTGCGTGGCTTTTCAGGACTCTTCACCTCACCATTTTGGGGCCCTTCCCACTCTTTTTCCGTGCCCTTTCATGTCTCTTCCCCTGCCCTAGCCTCTTCCGTGGCTTTTCAGGGCTCTTCACAAACACCTTCCATGGCGTTTTGAGGCTCTTCCCCTCCCGCTCCTGTTGCATGGCCTTTTGGGGCTCTTCACCTCCCTGTTCCTCCTCCATGGCCTTTTGGGTCTCGTACCCTCCCCGCTCCTCTTCTGTGGCTTTTCAGGGCTTGTCCAGACAGTAAAAAAGCTCACTGGCAAAAATGTGCAGAAGAGAGGAGGAGCTGATGAGGAGCGTGTGGCTGTGTCTGTGAGCGAGCTGGAGGTAGCCCCGGGGCACTCACCACACAAAAGAAATGGGCACAGAGCTCTTCCCACTCGTATTACTGCGTGCAGTTATTCGGGTCCGCCGCTGCCTGGCAGCATAGTCCGCACGCAGGAGGGGAGAGAGCAAATGCTGGCGGGAATGAGCACCTGTGTGGGGCCGGGGGAAGCGTCCCTGAGGGATTGTCCCCAGGGGCCTGCTCCGTCCCTGAGGGGCTGAGGGGCAGGGCTGGGGGCCGTGGCGAGGAAGGGGCATCGCAGGCACTGCGTCTTCCTGCCACCGCGCTTGGCCCCACGCTGAACGCCCTGATAGCCACTCTGCTGTGCTGTGGGAGGGAAACTTTGCTCTCACCCTCCTCCATCGAGTCGGGGGCCTCCTCCTCTTCCCTCTCAGACATGGCGCACGAGCACAGCGAGTGTTGGGAGCTTCCCAAGCGGGTCAGCTCTCAGCACAGCCCCAGTGCCCCGAGGTGTGGGACCCCTCCTCCTCCGTCGGCAGCCCCCTGCAAGCCCCATCCCTCCCCTGCCCTCTCCTCAACTCCCAGGTCGCACTGACTGGCTGAAGCCCAGCGATCCTTTTTATAGGCTTGTCCCTGCGGGTCACAGCGGCCATTGTGACATCGGCACCCCCATCTATGGGCAGGGACACCCTTGGCGGGTCACAGTGGCCATTGTGACATCACACCCCCATCTATGGGCAGGGAAACCTTTTGCAGGTTACCATGGCCACGGTGACATCGCCACCCCTACGTAGGGGCAGGGACGCACTCGGCCTCCTGGCACCCCCTCTGAGGTTGGTGCCACCCACGCCACGGTGGAAGTCGCGGTGGAGTCCCGGTGGAAGGGGCCCTTTTCTGTGGCAATAAACTGCCTTTTGGAGTCAGCGTGAGCCGAGCCTTGGGGGTAGGAAAGCCCCTGAACGAGCACTCATGCCAGACCCAGCCTGGGACTTGTCACCTGTGTCATCCCAAGGGTCCTGGGGCCCCCATCAGGGTGGCAGCAATGGTGCCCGAGTCCCCACACTGTCCCCAAACTATCCCCACACTGTCCCCATGTCCCTGTCCCCCCCACTGTCCCCACATCCCCACACTGTCCCCATGGACCCAATGCCCCCCCATGTCCCACCATGGTCCCCATGTCCCCACGCTGTCCCCGCACCCCACATGCTCCCATGTCCTCTTCCCCAGACTGTCCCCACATCCCCCCACATTCCCCTGTCCCACACTGCCCCATGTTCCCCCATGGTCCCCGGTGCCCATGGGCCGCCTCCCCTGGCACCACCACTGTCCCCAGTGTCCAGCCTGTGGTCAAACCGGTGTCAGTGGCACCCATGGTCCCCAGTGCTACTGTCACCGGCAGCATCCAGAAGTACAGCGTGGTGTCCCTGTCCCCCACCAGTGACACCAAGGGGGACACTGGCACACGCACGGGTGCCACCACCCCAGCACCCAAACTGCCCCCTCTGCCAGCACCAGCCAACACCATCCCCGGGTAGTGGCACAGTCCCCCCAGTCTGCCCACTGACCCCACTGGGACCCTGTTGCTGGCAACAGGGAGTGGCCTGGTGGTCCTCTGCTCTGCCCATGTGTGGTGGTTTAGTCCCTGACGGGCTCTGAGACCACGCGGCCGCTGCCCCTCCCCCACAAAGGGAGTCAAATACAAAGCCCCGGGGCTGAGATAAGGGGAGAGGTTTAATACAACAGAGCAACAGCAATACAACAAATAACAACAACAATAACAGTAACAATAATAATAATAATAATGAACAGAGCAAAATATCTACCAATCCAGCAGTGAGAAGCGCGATGGCATAACGCATGTGTTAACCGACCCAGCTCGCTTCGGTGCCAGGATGTGACGTCAGCACGGTATGTGAATAACCCGGCTAGAGCTCCCTCCCTACTGCGGGGGAAACTTAACCCTATCCTGGCTAAACCAGGACATAATCCACCCCTTTATTCTATACCACGTGCGTCACATCCAGCTGCCATTTAGCAATGAGCATTAACAAAGAAAAATTAACAAAAGCACAGTAAAATTCACGCTGTGTTTTCACCCACAATCAAGTCCCCCTGTGGTACGCATCGCACCTCTCCACCCTTCTGCATCACCCACCAGGTGCACCCAGGTCCTTGAGCAAAAACAATCCCGTGGATGGGTTTGCCTTTGCCCGGCGCAGGACTAACCCAGACCATTTTTCCCAGCAGGTCCCTCATGCGCATCACAGGGACTTTATTCCCGTCTACAACACGTGGAAGTTTTGACTGAGCCGGGCCAGCTCGATTGGCAGATCCTCTTGTGTTCACTAACCAAGTGGCCTCTGTCAGATGTGTGTCCCAGGGTTTGAAGGTTCCACCCCCCATTGCTCTCAATGGAGTTTTTAACAGTCCATTGTAGCGCTCGATCTTCCCAGAGGCTGGTGTGTGGTAGGGGATGTGGTAGACCCACTCGACGCCGTGTTCTTCTGCCCAGGCATCTCTGAGGTTATTTCGGAAGTGAGTGCCATTGTCCGACTCAATCCTCTCTGGGGTGCCGTGTCGCCACAGGACTCGCTCTTCAAGGCCCAGGATGGTGTTCCGGGCGGTGGCGTGGGACACTGGATGAGTTTCGAGCCATCCAGTGGTTGCTTCCACCATTGTGAGCACGTGGCGCTTGCCTTGGCGGGTCTGTGGCAGTGTGATGTAGTCGATCTGCCAGGCCTCTCCATACTTCTATTTCATCCATCGATCTTCATTCCGCTGGGGCTTCAGCCGTTTGGCTTGTTTGATCGCAGCACACGCCTCATATCCGTGGATGATCTGTGCGATGGTGTCAATGGTGAGGTCCACCCCTCGATCTCGAGCCCACCTGGATGTTGCATCTCTGCCTTGGTGGCGCGAGGTCTCCTGGGCCCACCGGGCTATGAACAGTTCACCTTTACGCTGCCAGTCCAAGTCCACCTGAGCCACTTGGATCTTAGCAGCCTGCCCGCTCCTCTTCTGTGGCTTTTCGGGGCTCTTCCCCTCCCTCTCTGTTGTCTTTCAGGTCTCTTCCCACTCACCTTCTATGGCCTTTCGGGCCTTTCCCCTCCCCACTCCTCTTTCGTGGCCTTTCGGGGCTCTTCCCCTCCCTCGCTGTTGCCTTTCAGTGCTCTTCCCACTCACCTCCTATGGCTATTTTGGGCTCTTCCCCTCCCCGCTTGTCTTCCGTGGCCTTTCGGGGCTCTTCACCTCCCTCGTACTCCTTGTCTGTGGCCTTTCGTGGATCTTCCCACTCTCCTTCTGTGCCCGTTTGGGGCTCTTCCCACACCCGCTCCTCTTCCGTGGCCTTTCAGAGCTCTTCCAACTCTCCTTCCGTTGCCTTTCAGAGCTCTTCCCCTCCCCGTTCCTTCTCTGTGGTCTTTCGGGGCTCTTCCCACTCTCCTTATGTGGCCTTTTGTGTCTCTTTGCATTTCTGCTCCTCTCCCGTTGCTTTCCGGGGCTCTTCCTCTCCCTTGCTCCTTGTCTGCGGCCTTTCAGGACTCTTCCCACTTACGTGTGGCCTTTCAGGGCTCTTCTCGTCCCCGCTCCACTTCCGTGGCTTTTCAGGACTCTTCACCTTACCATTCGTATTTTGTGGCCTTTTGGGGCCCTTCCCACTCTTTTTCCGTGCCCTTTCATGTCTCTTCCCCTGCCCTAGCCTCTTCCGTGGCTTTTCAGGGCTCTTCACAAACACCTTCCATGGCGTTTTGAGGCTCTTCCCCTCCCGCTCCTGTTGCATGGCCTTTCGGGGCTCTTCACCTCCCTGTTCCTCCTCCATGGCCTTTTGGGTCTCGTACCCTCCCCGCTCCTCTTCTTGGCCTTTCAGGTCTCTTCCCACTCACCTTCTGTGGTGTTTTGGGGCTCTTCCTGTCCTTGTTTGTCTTCCGTGGCCTTTCAGAGCTCTTCCAAGATTCCATCCGTGGCCTTTTGGGTCTCTTACCATCCCCGCTCCTCTTCTGTGGTCTGTCGGGCATCTTCCCCTCCCTGCTCCTCTGTGTTGCCTTTCAGGGCTCTTCCCACTTACATTGTGTGGCCTTTCGGGGCTCTTCCAACAGTCCTTCAGTGGCCTTTCTGGGCTCTTCCCCTCCCTACTCCTTGTCTGTGGGCTTTCACGGCTCTTCCCACTTACCTTCCGCAGCCTTTTGGCACTTTTCCCCTCCCCGCTCCTCTCCGTTGCCTTTCAGGGCTCTTACCACACACCTTCTGTGGCATCTGGGGCTCTTCCCCTCCCCACTCCTATTCCGTGGCCTTTCAGTGCTCTTCCTGTCCCTGTTCCCTCTCCCTCTCTTTTCGGGTCTCTACCCCACCCCGTCCTATTGCGTGGCTGTTCGGGGCTCTTCCCCACCCTGCTTCTCTTCTGTGGCCTTTCAGGACTCTTCCCACACACCTTCTGTGGCGTTTCGGGGCTCTTCCCCTCCCCACTCCTTTGTCTGTGGCCTTTCAGGGCTCTTCCCCTCCCTGCTCCTCTCCATTGCCTTTAAGGGCTCTTCCTGTCGCTGTTGAGACGGACACGATAAACACAGAATTGTGCAAAAAATGGCTACTTTATTGTAAACAAGTACTTATTGTAAACAAGCCTTTTTATAACTTTTTATATGATTATAATCATGAACAGTTCATGATTGGATGACCTCTTCTCTGGTTGCAGCCTCGATAACCTTCCTTTCCTTGCGGTCAGGCAGTTCCGGTCTGGTAGTTTTTAAATCTTGTTTACTCAGCTCTTCTTGGGGCTTTCAAGCCTCTTAAGGGTACGTGGTTATCTGCTCAAGGTCAATACCAAACTTACATTCTGATCCCTCGCACCAGTCGAGGTCTCCCATATCTTCCCACTCTCGTTCTGTGGCCTTTCGGGGCTCTTCCCACTCACCTTCTATGGCTTTTTTGGGCTCTTCCCATCTCTGCTCCTCTCCGTTGCCTTTCAGGGCTCTTCCCACACTCCTTCTGTGGCCTTTCGGGGCTCTTCACCTCCCTCTTCCTCCTCCGTGGCCTTTTGGTGCTCTTACCCTCCCCGCTCCTCTTGTGTGTCTTTTCGGGGCTCTTCCCCTCCCCGTTTCTCTTCCATGGCCGTTCAAAGCCCTTCGCCTCCCCGCTCCGCTTCTGTGGCTCTTCATCTCCCCGCTCTTCTTCTGTGGCCTTTCAGGTCTCTTCCCACTTACCTTCCATGGCCTTTCGGGCCTTTCTCCTCCCCGCTCCTCTTCCGTGGCCTTTCGGGGCTCTTCCCACTCCTCGGCCTTTTGGGGCTTTTCCCCTCTCTGCTGTCTCCGTTGCCTTGAAGGGCTCTTCCCACTTACCTTCCGTGGCCTTTCAGGTCTCTTCCCACTCACCTTCCATGGCCTTTCGGGCCTTTCCCCTTCCTGCTCCTCTTTCGTGGCCTTTCGGGGCTCTTCCCACTCTCCTTCCCTGGCCTTTCGGGGCTTTTCCCCTCTCTGCTCCTCTCCGTTGCCTTTCAGGGCTCTTCCCACTTACCTTCTGTGGCTTTTTGGTGCTCTTCCCCTACCTCTCTGTTACCTTTCAGTGCTCTTCCCACTCACCTTCTATGGCTTTTTTGGGCTCTTCCCCTCTCTGCTCCTCTCCGTTGCATTTCAGGATTATTCCCACTTACCTTCCGTGGCCTTTCGGGGCTCTTCCCACACTCCTTCTGTAGCCTTTCGGGGCTCTTCACCTCCCTCTTCCTCCTCCGTGGCCTTTCGGTGCTCTTACCCTCCCTCTCTGTTGCCTTCCAACGCTCTTCCCACTCACCTTTCATGGTCTTTCGGGCCTTTCCCCTCCCCACTCCTCTTCCGTGGCCTTTCAGTGCTCTTCCCACACTCCTTCTGTGGCCTTTCGGTGCTCTTCCCCTCCCTATCTGTTGCCTTTCAGTGCTCTTCCCTCTCACCTTCTATGGGTTTTTCGGGCTCTTCCCCTCTCTGCTCCTCTGCGTTGCCTTTCAGGACTCTTCCCACTGAACTTCCGTGGCGTTTTGGGGCTCTATCCCTCCCCGCTCCTCTTCTGTCACCTTTCAGGGCTCTTCTCACTTACCTTCCGTGGTGTTTTGGGGCTCTTGCCCTCCCTGTTCCGCTATCGTGGCCTTTTGGGGAATTGCCCACTCCGCTCCTCCTCTGTGGCTTTTCAGGGCTCTTCCCCTCCCTGCTCCTCTTCCGTGGGCTTTCAGGGACTCTTCCCCTTTTCGCTCCTCTTCCGTGGGCTTTCTGGGATCTTCCCCTCCCCGCTCCTCTTCTGTGGCCTTTCGGGGCTCTTCCCCTCACCTTCTTCTCTGTTGCCTTTCAGGACTCTTCCCATTTACCTTCCACGTCCTTTCGGGGTTCTTCCCCTCCCATTCCTCTTCCGTGGCTGTTGGGGGCTTTTGCCCTCTCTGCTCCACTTCTGTGGCCTTTCGGGGCTATTCCCAGTTACCTTGCGTTGCATTTCGGGGCTCTTCCCCTCCCCACTCCTTTGTCTGTGGCCTTTCAGGGCTCTTCCCACTCACCTTCTGTGGTGTTTTTGGGCTCTTCCCCTCTTGTTCCTCTTCCGTGGCCTTTTAGGGCTTTTTTCATCCCCGCTCCAATTGCGTGGCTTTTCAGGACTCTTCACCTCACCATTTTGGGGCCCTTCCCACTCTTTTTCCGTGCCCTTTCATGTCTCTTCCCCTGCCCTAGCCTCTTCCGTGGCTTTTCAGGGCTCTTCACAAACACCTTCCATGGCGTTTTGAGGCTCTTCCCCTCCCGCTCCTGTTGCATGGCCTTTTGGGGCTCTTCACCTCCCTGTTCCTCCTCCATGGCCTTTTGGGTCTCGTACCCTCCCCGCTCCTCTTCTGTGGCTTTTCAGGGCTTGTCCAGACAGTAAAAAAGCTCACTGGCAAAAATGTGCAGAAGAGAGGAGGAGCTGATGAGGAGCGTGTGGCTGTGTCTGTGAGCGAGCTGGAGGTAGCCCCGGGGCACTCACCACACAAAAGAAATGGGCACAGAGCTCTTCCCACTCGTATTACTGCGTGCAGTTATTCGGGTCCGCCGCTGCCTGGCAGCATAGTCCGCACGCAGGAGGGGAGAGAGCAAATGCTGGCGGGAATGAGCACCTGTGTGGGGCCGGGGGAAGCGTCCCTGAGGGATTGTCCCCAGGGGCCTGCTCCGTCCCTGAGGGGCTGAGGGGCAGGGCTGGGGGCCGTGGCGAGGAAGGGGCATCGCAGGCACTGCGTCTTCCTGCCACCGCGCTTGGCCCCACGCTGAACGCCCTGATAGCCACTCTGCTGTGCTGTGGGAGGGAAACTTTGCTCTCACCCTCCTCCATCGAGTCGGGGGCCTCCTCCTCTTCCCTCTCAGACATGGCGCAGGAGCACAGCGAGTGTTGGGAGCTTCCCAAGCGGGTCAGCTCTCAGCACAGCCCCAGTGCCCCGAGGTGTGGGACCCCTCCTCCTCCGTCGGCAGCCCCCTGCAAGCCCCATCCCTCCCCTGCCCTCTCCTCAACTCCCAGGTCGCACTGACTGGCTGGAGCCCAGCGATCCTTTTTATAGGCTTGTCCCTGCGGGTCACAGCGGCCATTGTGACATCGGCACCCCCATCTATGGGCAGGGACACCCTTGGCGGGTCACAGTGGCCATTGTGACATCACACCCCCATCTATGGGCAGGGAAACCTTTTGCAGGTTACCATGGCCACGGTGACATCGCCACCCCTACGTAGGGGCAGGGACGCACTCGGCCTCCTGGCACCCCCTCTGAGGTTGGTGCCACCCACGCCACGGTGGAAGTCGCGGTGGAGTCCCGGTGGAAGGGGCCCTTTTCTGTGGCAATAAACTGCCTTTTGGAGTCAGCGTGAGCCGAGCCTTGGGGGTAGGAAAGCCCCTGAACGAGCACTCATGCCAGACCCAGCCTGGGACTTGTCACCTGTGTCATCCCAAGGGTCCTGGGGCCCCCATCAGGGTGGCAGCAATGGTGCCCGAGTCCCCACACTGTCCCCAAACTATCCCCACACTGTCCCCATGTCCCTGTCCCCCCCACTGTCCCCACATCCCCACACTGTCCCCATGGACCCAATGCCCCCCCATGTCCCACCATGGTCCCCATGTCCCCACGCTGTCCCCGCACCCCACATGCTCCCATGTCCTCTTCCCCAGACTGTCCCCACATCCCCCCACATTCCCCTGTCCCACACTGCCCCATGTTCCCCCATGGTCCCCGGTGCCCATGGGCCGCCTCCCCTGGCACCACCACTGTCCCCAGTGTCCAGCCTGTGGTCAAACCGGTGTCAGTGGCACCCATGGTCCCCAGTGCTACTGTCACCGGCAGCATCCAGAAGTACAGCGTGGTGTCCCTGTCCCCCACCAGTGACACCAAGGGGGACACTGGCACACCCACGGGTGCCACCACCCCAGCACCCAAACTGCCCCCTCTGCCAGCACCAGCCAACACCATCCCCGGGTAGTGGCACAGTCCCCCCAGTCTGCCCACTGACCCCACTGGGACCCTGTTGCTGGCAACAGGGAGTGGCCTGGTGGTCCTCTGCTCTGCCCATGTGTGGTGGTTTAGTCCCTGACGGGCTCTGAGACCACGCGGCCGCTGCCCCTCCCCCACAAAGGGAGTCAAATACAAAGCCCCGGGGCTGAGATAAGGGGAGAGGTTTAATACAACAGAGCAACAGCAATACAACAAATAACAACAACAATAACAGTAACAATAATAATAATAATAATGAACAGAGCAAAATATCTACCAATCCAGCAGTGAGAAGCGCGATGGCATAACGCATGTGTTAACCGACCCAGCTCGCTTCGGTGCCAGGATGTGACGTCAGCACGGTATGTGAATAACCCGGCTAGAGCTCCCTCCCTACTGCGGGGGAAACTTAACCCTATCCTGGCTAAACCAGGACATAATCCACCCCTTTATTCTATACCACGTGCGTCACATCCAGCTGCCATTTAGCAATGAGCATTAACAAAGAAAAATTAACAAAAGCACAGTAAAATTCACGCTGTGTTTTCACCCACAATCAAGTCCCCCTGTGGTACGCATCGCACCTCTCCACCCTTCTGCATCACCCACCAGGTGCACCCAGGTCCTTGAGCAAAAACAATCCCGTGGATGGGTTTGCCTTTGCCCGGCGCAGGACTAACCCAGACCATTTTTCCCAGCAGGTCCCTCATGCGCATCACAGGGACTTTATTCCCGTCTACAACACGTGGAAGTTTTGACTGAGCCGGGCCAGCTCGATTGGCAGATCCTCTTGTGTTCACTAACCAAGTGGCCTCTGTCAGATGTGTGTCCCAGGGTTTGAAGGTTCCACCCCCCATTGCTCTCAATGGAGTTTTTAACAGTCCATTGTAGCGCTCGATCTTCCCAGAGGCTGGTGTGTGGTAGGGGATGTGGTAGACCCACTCGACGCCGTGTTCTTCTGCCCAGGCATCTCTGAGGTTATTTCGGAAGTGAGTGCCATTGTCCGACTCAATCCTCTCTGGGGTGCCGTGTCGCCACAGGACTCGCTCTTCAAGGCCCAGGATGGTGTTCCGGGCGGTGGCGTGGGACACTGGATGAGTTTCGAGCCATCCAGTGGTTGCTTCCACCATTGTGAGCACGTGGCGCTTGCCTTGGCGGGTCTGTGGCAGTGTGATGTAGTCGATCTGCCAGGCCTCTCCATACTTCTATTTCATCCATCGATCTTCATTCCGCTGGGGCTTCAGCCGTTTGGCTTGTTTGATCGCAGCACACGCCTCATATCCGTGGATGATCTGTGCGATGGTGTCAATGGTGAGGTCCACCCCTCGATCTCGAGCCCACCTGGATGTTGCATCTCTGCCTTGGTGGCGCGAGGTCTCCTGGGCCCACCGGGCTATGAACAGTTCACCTTTACGCTGCCAGTCCAAGTCCACCTGAGCCACTTGGATCTTAGCAGCCTGCCCGCTCCTCTTCTGTGGCTTTTCGGGGCTCTTCCCCTCCCTCTCTGTTGTCTTTCAGGTCTCTTCCCACTCACCTTCTATGGCCTTTCGGGCCTTTCCCCTCCCCACTCCTCTTTCGTGGCCTTTCGGGGCTCTTCCCCTCCCTCGCTGTTGCCTTTCAGTGCTCTTCCCACTCACCTCCTATGGCTATTTTGGGCTCTTCCCCTCCCCGCTTGTCTTCCGTGGCCTTTCGGGGCTCTTCACCTCCCTCGTACTCCTTGTCTGTGGCCTTTCGTGGATCTTCCCACTCTCCTTCTGTGCCCGTTTGGGGCTCTTCCCACACCCGCTCCTCTTCCGTGGCCTTTCAGAGCTCTTCCAACTCTCCTTCCGTTGCCTTTCAGAGCTCTTCCCCTCCCCGTTCCTTCTCTGTGGTCTTTCGGGGCTCTTCCCACTCTCCTTATGTGGCCTTTTGTGTCTCTTTGCATTTCTGCTCCTCTCCCGTTGCTTTCCGGGGCTCTTCCTCTCCCTTGCTCCTTGTCTGCGGCCTTTCAGGACTCTTCCCACTTACGTGTGGCCTTTCAGGGCTCTTCTCGTCCCCGCTCCACTTCCGTGGCTTTTCAGGACTCTTCACCTTACCATTCGTATTTTGTGGCCTTTTGGGGCCCTTCCCACTCTTTTTCCGTGCCCTTTCATGTCTCTTCCCCTGCCCTAGCCTCTTCCGTGGCTTTTCAGGGCTCTTCACAAACACCTTCCATGGCGTTTTGAGGCTCTTCCCCTCCCGCTCCTGTTGCATGGCCTTTCGGGGCTCTTCACCTCCCTGTTCCTCCTCCATGGCCTTTTGGGTCTCGTACCCTCCCCGCTCCTCTTCTTGGCCTTTCAGGTCTCTTCCCACTCACCTTCTGTGGTGTTTTGGGGCTCTTCCTGTCCTTGTTTGTCTTCCGTGGCCTTTCAGAGCTCTTCCAAGATTCCATCCGTGGCCTTTTGGGTCTCTTACCATCCCCGCTCCTCTTCTGTGGTCTGTCGGGCATCTTCCCCTCCCTGCTCCTCTGTGTTGCCTTTCAGGGCTCTTCCCACTTACATTGTGTGGCCTTTCGGGGCTCTTCCAACAGTCCTTCAGTGGCCTTTCTGGGCTCTTCCCCTCCCTACTCCTTGTCTGTGGGCTTTCACGGCTCTTCCCACTTACCTTCCGCAGCCTTTTGGCACTTTTCCCCTCCCCGCTCCTCTCCGTTGCCTTTCAGGGCTCTTACCACACACCTTCTGTGGCATCTGGGGCTCTTC
The DNA here is from genome assembly GCF_047716275.1 of Strix uralensis. Classification (NCBI taxonomy): domain Eukaryota; kingdom Metazoa; phylum Chordata; class Aves; order Strigiformes; family Strigidae; genus Strix; species Strix uralensis. The sequence continues at coordinate 341,181 of NC_134010.1, forward strand.
CCCTCCCCACTCCTATTCCGTGGCCTTTCAGTGCTCTTCCTGTCCCTGTTCCCTCTCCCTCTCTTTTCGGGTCTCTACCCCACCCCGTCCTATTGCGTGGCTGTTCGGGGCTCTTCCCCACCCTGCTTCTCTTCTGTGGCCTTTCAGGACTCTTCCCACACACCTTCTGTGGCGTTTCGGGGCTCTTCCCCTCCCCACTCCTTTGTCTGTGGCCTTTCAGGGCTCTTCCCCTCCCTGCTCCTCTCCATTGCCTTTAAGGGCTCTTCCTGTCGCTGTTGAGACGGACACGATAAACACAGAATTGTGCAAAAAATGGCTACTTTATTGTAAACAAGTACTTATTGTAAACAAGCCTTTTTATAACTTTTTATATGATTATAATCATGAACAGTTCATGATTGGATGACCTCTTCTCTGGTTGCAGCCTCGATAACCTTCCTTTCCTTGCGGTCAGGCAGTTCCGGTCTGGTAGTTTTTAAATCTTGTTTACTCAGCTCTTCTTGGGGCTTTCAAGCCTCTTAAGGGTACGTGGTTATCTGCTCAAGGTCAATACCAAACTTACATTCTGATCCCTCGCACCAGTCGAGGTCTCCCATATCTTCCCACTCTCGTTCTGTGGCCTTTCGGGGCTCTTCCCACTCACCTTCTATGGCTTTTTTGGGCTCTTCCCATCTCTGCTCCTCTCCGTTGCCTTTCAGGGCTCTTCCCACACTCCTTCTGTGGCCTTTCGGGGCTCTTCACCTCCCTCTTCCTCCTCCGTGGCCTTTTGGTGCTCTTACCCTCCCCGCTCCTCTTGTGTGTCTTTTCGGGGCTCTTCCCCTCCCCGTTTCTCTTCCATGGCCGTTCAAAGCCCTTCGCCTCCCCGCTCCGCTTCTGTGGCTCTTCATCTCCCCGCTCTTCTTCTGTGGCCTTTCAGGTCTCTTCCCACTTACCTTCCATGGCCTTTCGGGCCTTTCTCCTCCCCGCTCCTCTTCCGTGGCCTTTCGGGGCTCTTCCCACTCCTCGGCCTTTTGGGGCTTTTCCCCTCTCTGCTGTCTCCGTTGCCTTGAAGGGCTCTTCCCACTTACCTTCCGTGGCCTTTCAGGTCTCTTCCCACTCACCTTCCATGGCCTTTCGGGCCTTTCCCCTTCCTGCTCCTCTTTCGTGGCCTTTCGGGGCTCTTCCCACTCTCCTTCCCTGGCCTTTCGGGGCTTTTCCCCTCTCTGCTCCTCTCCGTTGCCTTTCAGGGCTCTTCCCACTTACCTTCTGTGGCTTTTTGGTGCTCTTCCCCTACCTCTCTGTTACCTTTCAGTGCTCTTCCCACTCACCTTCTATGGCTTTTTTGGGCTCTTCCCCTCTCTGCTCCTCTCCGTTGCATTTCAGGATTATTCCCACTTACCTTCCGTGGCCTTTCGGGGCTCTTCCCACACTCCTTCTGTAGCCTTTCGGGGCTCTTCACCTCCCTCTTCCTCCTCCGTGGCCTTTCGGTGCTCTTACCCTCCCTCTCTGTTGCCTTCCAACGCTCTTCCCACTCACCTTTCATGGTCTTTCGGGCCTTTCCCCTCCCCACTCCTCTTCCGTGGCCTTTCAGTGCTCTTCCCACACTCCTTCTGTGGCCTTTCGGTGCTCTTCCCCTCCCTATCTGTTGCCTTTCAGTGCTCTTCCCTCTCACCTTCTATGGGTTTTTCGGGCTCTTCCCCTCTCTGCTCCTCTGCGTTGCCTTTCAGGACTCTTCCCACTGAACTTCCGTGGCGTTTTGGGGCTCTATCCCTCCCCGCTCCTCTTCTGTCACCTTTCAGGGCTCTTCTCACTTACCTTCCGTGGTGTTTTGGGGCTCTTGCCCTCCCTGTTCCGCTATCGTGGCCTTTTGGGGAATTGCCCACTCCGCTCCTCCTCTGTGGCTTTTCAGGGCTCTTCCCCTCCCTGCTCCTCTTCCGTGGGCTTTCAGGGACTCTTCCCCTTTTCGCTCCTCTTCCGTGGGCTTTCTGGGATCTTCCCCTCCCCGCTCCTCTTCTGTGGCCTTTCGGGGCTCTTCCCCTCACCTTCTTCTCTGTTGCCTTTCAGGACTCTTCCCATTTACCTTCCACGTCCTTTCGGGGTTCTTCCCCTCCCATTCCTCTTCCGTGGCTGTTGGGGGCTTTTGCCCTCTCTGCTCCACTTCTGTGGCCTTTCGGGGCTATTCCCAGTTACCTTGCGTTGCATTTCGGGGCTCTTCCCCTCCCCACTCCTTTGTCTGTGGCCTTTCAGGGCTCTTCCCACTCACCTTCTGTGGTGTTTTTGGGCTCTTCCCCTCTTGTTCCTCTTCCGTGGCCTTTTAGGGCTTTTTTCATCCCCGCTCCAATTGCGTGGCTTTTCAGGACTCTTCACCTCACCATTTTGGGGCCCTTCCCACTCTTTTTCCGTGCCCTTTCATGTCTCTTCCCCTGCCCTAGCCTCTTCCGTGGCTTTTCAGGGCTCTTCACAAACACCTTCCATGGCGTTTTGAGGCTCTTCCCCTCCCGCTCCTGTTGCATGGCCTTTTGGGGCTCTTCACCTCCCTGTTCCTCCTCCATGGCCTTTTGGGTCTCGTACCCTCCCCGCTCCTCTTCTGTGGCTTTTCAGGGCTTGTCCAGACAGTAAAAAAGCTCACTGGCAAAAATGTGCAGAAGAGAGGAGGAGCTGATGAGGAGCGTGTGGCTGTGTCTGTGAGCGAGCTGGAGGTAGCCCCGGGGCACTCACCACACAAAAGAAATGGGCACAGAGCTCTTCCCACTCGTATTACTGCGTGCAGTTATTCGGGTCCGCCGCTGCCTGGCAGCATAGTCCGCACGCAGGAGGGGAGAGAGCAAATGCTGGCGGGAATGAGCACCTGTGTGGGGCCGGGGGAAGCGTCCCTGAGGGATTGTCCCCAGGGGCCTGCTCCGTCCCTGAGGGGCTGAGGGGCAGGGCTGGGGGCCGTGGCGAGGAAGGGGCATCGCAGGCACTGCGTCTTCCTGCCACCGCGCTTGGCCCCACGCTGAACGCCCTGATAGCCACTCTGCTGTGCTGTGGGAGGGAAACTTTGCTCTCACCCTCCTCCATCGAGTCGGGGGCCTCCTCCTCTTCCCTCTCAGACATGGCGCAGGAGCACAGCGAGTGTTGGGAGCTTCCCAAGCGGGTCAGCTCTCAGCACAGCCCCAGTGCCCCGAGGTGTGGGACCCCTCCTCCTCCGTCGGCAGCCCCCTGCAAGCCCCATCCCTCCCCTGCCCTCTCCTCAACTCCCAGGTCGCACTGACTGGCTGGAGCCCAGCGATCCTTTTTATAGGCTTGTCCCTGCGGGTCACAGCGGCCATTGTGACATCGGCACCCCCATCTATGGGCAGGGACACCCTTGGCGGGTCACAGTGGCCATTGTGACATCACACCCCCATCTATGGGCAGGGAAACCTTTTGCAGGTTACCATGGCCACGGTGACATCGCCACCCCTACGTAGGGGCAGGGACGCACTCGGCCTCCTGGCACCCCCTCTGAGGTTGGTGCCACCCACGCCACGGTGGAAGTCGCGGTGGAGTCCCGGTGGAAGGGGCCCTTTTCTGTGGCAATAAACTGCCTTTTGGAGTCAGCGTGAGCCGAGCCTTGGGGGTAGGAAAGCCCCTGAACGAGCACTCATGCCAGACCCAGCCTGGGACTTGTCACCTGTGTCATCCCAAGGGTCCTGGGGCCCCCATCAGGGTGGCAGCAATGGTGCCCGAGTCCCCACACTGTCCCCAAACTATCCCCACACTGTCCCCATGTCCCTGTCCCCCCCACTGTCCCCACATCCCCACACTGTCCCCATGGACCCAATGCCCCCCCATGTCCCACCATGGTCCCCATGTCCCCACGCTGTCCCCGCACCCCACATGCTCCCATGTCCTCTTCCCCAGACTGTCCCCACATCCCCCCACATTCCCCTGTCCCACACTGCCCCATGTTCCCCCATGGTCCCCGGTGCCCATGGGCCGCCTCCCCTGGCACCACCACTGTCCCCAGTGTCCAGCCTGTGGTCAAACCGGTGTCAGTGGCACCCATGGTCCCCAGTGCTACTGTCACCGGCAGCATCCAGAAGTACAGCGTGGTGTCCCTGTCCCCCACCAGTGACACCAAGGGGGACACTGGCACACGCACGGGTGCCACCACCCCAGCACCCAAACTGCCCCCTCTGCCAGCACCAGCCAACACCATCCCCGGGTAGTGGCACAGTCCCCCCAGTCTGCCCACTGACCCCACTGGGACCCTGTTGCTGGCAACAGGGAGTGGCCTGGTGGTCCTCTGCTCTGCCCATGTGTGGTGGTTTAGTCCCTGACGGGCTCTGAGACCACGCGGCCGCTGCCCCTCCCCCACAAAGGGAGTCAAATACAAAGCCCCGGGGCTGAGATAAGGGGAGAGGTTTAATACAACAGAGCAACAGCAATACAACAAATAACAACAACAATAACAGTAACAATAATAATAATAATAATGAACAGAGCAAAATATCTACCAATCCAGCAGTGAGAAGCGCGATGGCATAACGCATGTGTTAACCGACCCAGCTCGCTTCGGTGCCAGGATGTGACGTCAGCACGGTATGTGAATAACCCGGCTAGAGCTCCCTCCCTACTGCGGGGGAAACTTAACCCTATCCTGGCTAAACCAGGACATAATCCACCCCTTTATTCTATACCACGTGCGTCACATCCAGCTGCCATTTAGCAATGAGCATTAACAAAGAAAAATTAACAAAAGCACAGTAAAATTCACGCTGTGTTTTCACCCACAATCAAGTCCCCCTGTGGTACGCATCGCACCTCTCCACCCTTCTGCATCACCCACCAGGTGCACCCAGGTCCTTGAGCAAAAACAATCCCGTGGATGGGTTTGCCTTTGCCCGGCGCAGGACTAACCCAGACCATTTTTCCCAGCAGGTCCCTCATGCGCATCACAGGGACTTTATTCCCGTCTACAACACGTGGAAGTTTTGACTGAGCCGGGCCAGCTCGATTGGCAGATCCTCTTGTGTTCACTAACCAAGTGGCCTCTGTCAGATGTGTGTCCCAGGGTTTGAAGGTTCCACCCCCCATTGCTCTCAATGGAGTTTTTAACAGTCCATTGTAGCGCTCGATCTTCCCAGAGGCTGGTGTGTGGTAGGGGATGTGGTAGACCCACTCGACGCCGTGTTCTTCTGCCCAGGCATCTCTGAGGTTATTTCGGAAGTGAGTGCCATTGTCCGACTCAATCCTCTCTGGGGTGCCGTGTCGCCACAGGACTCGCTCTTCAAGGCCCAGGATGGTGTTCCGGGCGGTGGCGTGGGACACTGGATGAGTTTCGAGCCATCCAGTGGTTGCTTCCACCATTGTGAGCACGTGGCGCTTGCCTTGGCGGGTCTGTGGCAGTGTGATGTAGTCGATCTGCCAGGCCTCTCCATACTTCTATTTCATCCATCGATCTTCATTCCGCTGGGGCTTCAGCCGTTTGGCTTGTTTGATCGCAGCACACGCCTCATATCCGTGGATGATCTGTGCGATGGTGTCAATGGTGAGGTCCACCCCTCGATCTCGAGCCCACCTGGATGTTGCATCTCTGCCTTGGTGGCGCGAGGTCTCCTGGGCCCACCGGGCTATGAACAGTTCACCTTTACGCTGCCAGTCCAAGTCCACCTGAGCCACTTGGATCTTAGCAGCCTGCCCGCTCCTCTTCTGTGGCTTTTCGGGGCTCTTCCCCTCCCTCTCTGTTGTCTTTCAGGTCTCTTCCCACTCACCTTCTATGGCCTTTCGGGCCTTTCCCCTCCCCACTCCTCTTTCGTGGCCTTTCGGGGCTCTTCCCCTCCCTCGCTGTTGCCTTTCAGTGCTCTTCCCACTCACCTCCTATGGCTATTTTGGGCTCTTCCCCTCCCCGCTTGTCTTCCGTGGCCTTTCGGGGCTCTTCACCTCCCTCGTACTCCTTGTCTGTGGCCTTTCGTGGATCTTCCCACTCTCCTTCTGTGCCCGTTTGGGGCTCTTCCCACACCCGCTCCTCTTCCGTGGCCTTTCAGAGCTCTTCCAACTCTCCTTCCGTTGCCTTTCAGAGCTCTTCCCCTCCCCGTTCCTTCTCTGTGGTCTTTCGGGGCTCTTCCCACTCTCCTTATGTGGCCTTTTGTGTCTCTTTGCATTTCTGCTCCTCTCCCGTTGCTTTCCGGGGCTCTTCCTCTCCCTTGCTCCTTGTCTGCGGCCTTTCAGGACTCTTCCCACTTACGTGTGGCCTTTCAGGGCTCTTCTCGTCCCCGCTCCACTTCCGTGGCTTTTCAGGACTCTTCACCTTACCATTCGTATTTTGTGGCCTTTTGGGGCCCTTCCCACTCTTTTTCCGTGCCCTTTCATGTCTCTTCCCCTGCCCTAGCCTCTTCCGTGGCTTTTCAGGGCTCTTCACAAACACCTTCCATGGCGTTTTGAGGCTCTTCCCCTCCCGCTCCTGTTGCATGGCCTTTCGGGGCTCTTCACCTCCCTGTTCCTCCTCCATGGCCTTTTGGGTCTCGTACCCTCCCCGCTCCTCTTCTTGGCCTTTCAGGTCTCTTCCCACTCACCTTCTGTGGTGTTTTGGGGCTCTTCCTGTCCTTGTTTGTCTTCCGTGGCCTTTCAGAGCTCTTCCAAGATTCCATCCGTGGCCTTTTGGGTCTCTTACCATCCCCGCTCCTCTTCTGTGGTCTGTCGGGCATCTTCCCCTCCCTGCTCCTCTGTGTTGCCTTTCAGGGCTCTTCCCACTTACATTGTGTGGCCTTTCGGGGCTCTTCCAACAGTCCTTCAGTGGCCTTTCTGGGCTCTTCCCCTCCCTACTCCTTGTCTGTGGGCTTTCACGGCTCTTCCCACTTACCTTCCGCAGCCTTTTGGCACTTTTCCCCTCCCCGCTCCTCTCCGTTGCCTTTCAGGGCTCTTACCACACACCTTCTGTGGCATCTGGGGCTCTTCCCCTCCCCACTCCTATTCCGTGGCCTTTCAGTGCTCTTCCTGTCCCTGTTCCCTCTCCCTCTCTTTTCGGGTCTCTACCCCACCCCGTCCTATTGCGTGGCTGTTCGGGGCTCTTCCCCACCCTGCTTCTCTTCTGTGGCCTTTCAGGACTCTTCCCACACACCTTCTGTGGCGTTTCGGGGCTCTTCCCCTCCCCACTCCTTTGTCTGTGGCCTTTCAGGGCTCTTCCCCTCCCTGCTCCTCTCCATTGCCTTTAAGGGCTCTTCCTGTCGCTGTTGAGACGGACACGATAAACACAGAATTGTGCAAAAAATGGCTACTTTATTGTAAACAAGTACTTATTGTAAACAAGCCTTTTTATAACTTTTTATATGATTATAATCATGAACAGTTCATGATTGGATGACCTCTTCTCTGGTTGCAGCCTCGATAACCTTCCTTTCCTTGCGGTCAGGCAGTTCCGGTCTGGTAGTTTTTAAATCTTGTTTACTCAGCTCTTCTTGGGGCTTTCAAGCCTCTTAAGGGTACGTGGTTATCTGCTCAAGGTCAATACCAAACTTACATTCTGATCCCTCGCACCAGTCGAGGTCTCCCATATCTTCCCACTCTCGTTCTGTGGCCTTTCGGGGCTCTTCCCACTCACCTTCTATGGCTTTTTTGGGCTCTTCCCATCTCTGCTCCTCTCCGTTGCCTTTCAGGGCTCTTCCCACACTCCTTTTGTGGCCTTTCGGGGCTCTTCACCTCCCTCTTCCTCCTCCGTGGCCTTTTGGTGCTCTTACCCTCCCCGCTCCTCTTGTGTGTCTTTTCGGGGCTCTTCCCCTCCCCGTTTCTCTTCCATGGCCGTTCAAAGCCCTTCGCCTCCCCGCTCCGCTTCTGTGGCTCTTCATCTCCCCGCTCTTCTTCTGTGGCCTTTCAGGTCTCTTCCCACTTACCTTCCATGGCCTTTCGGGCCTTTCTCCTCCCCGCTCCTCTTCCGTGGCCTTTCGGGGCTCTTCCCACTCCTTGGCCTTTTGGGGCTTTTCCCCTCTCTGCTGTCTCCGTTGCCTTGAAGGGCTCTTCCCACTTACCTTCCGTGGCCTTTCAGGTCTCTTCCCACTCACCTTCCATGGCCTTTCGGGCCTTTCCCCTTCCTGCTCCTCTTTCGTGGCCTTTCGGGGCTCTTCCCACTCTCCTTCCCTGGCCTTTCGGGGCTTTTCCCCTCTCTGCTCCTCTCCGTTGCCTTTCAGGGCTCTTCCCACTTACCTTCTGTGGCTTTTTGGTGCTCTTCCCCTACCTCTCTGTTACCTTTCAGTGCTCTTCCCACTCACCTTCTATGGCTTTTTTGGGCTCTTCCCCTCTCTGCTCCTCTCCGTTGCATTTCAGGATTATTCCCACTTACCTTCCGTGGCCTTTCGGGGCTCTTCCCACACTCCTTCTGTAGCCTTTCGGGGCTCTTCACCTCCCTCTTCCTCCTCCGTGGCCTTTCGGTGCTCTTACCCTCCCTCTCTGTTGCCTTCCAACGCTCTTCCCACTCACCTTTCATGGTCTTTCGGGCCTTTCCCCTCCCCACTCCTCTTCCGTGGCCTTTCAGTGCTCTTCCCACACTCCTTCTGTGGCCTTTCGGTGCTCTTCCCCTCCCTATCTGTTGCCTTTCAGTGCTCTTCCCTCTCACCTTCTATGGGTTTTTCGGGCTCTTCCCCTCTCTGCTCCTCTGCGTTGCCTTTCAGGACTCTTCCCACTGAACTTCCGTGGCGTTTTGGGGCTCTATCCCTCCCCGCTCCTCTTCTGTCACCTTTCAGGGCTCTTCTCACTTACCTTCCGTGGTGTTTTGGGGCTCTTGCCCTCCCTGTTCCGCTATCGTGGCCTTTTGGGGAATTGCCCACTCCGCTCCTCCTCTGTGGCTTTTCAGGGCTCTTCCCCTCCCTGCTCCTCTTCCGTGGGCTTTCAGGGACTCTTCCCCTTTTCGCTCCTCTTCCGTGGGCTTTCTGGGATCTTCCCCTCCCCGCTCCTCTTCTGTGGCCTTTCGGGGCTCTTCCCCTCACCTTCTTCTCTGTTGCCTTTCAGGACTCTTCCCATTTACCTTCCACGTCCTTTCGGGGTTCTTCCCCTCCCATTCCTCTTCCGTGGCTGTTGGGGGCTTTTGCCCTCTCTGCTCCACTTCTGTGGCCTTTCGGGGCTATTCCCAGTTACCTTGCGTTGCATTTCGGGGCTCTTCCCCTCCCCACTCCTTTGTCTGTGGCCTTTCAGGGCTCTTCCCACTCACCTTCTGTGGTGTTTTTGGGCTCTTCCCCTCTTGTTCCTCTTCCGTGGCCTTTTAGGGCTTTTTTCATCCCCGCTCCAATTGCGTGGCTTTTCAGGACTCTTCACCTCACCATTTTGGGGCCCTTCCCACTCTTTTTCCGTGCCCTTTCATGTCTCTTCCCCTGCCCTAGCCTCTTCCGTGGCTTTTCAGGGCTCTTCACAAACACCTTCCATGGCGTTTTGAGGCTCTTCCCCTCCCGCTCCTGTTGCATGGCCTTTTGGGGCTCTTCACCTCCCTGTTCCTCCTCCATGGCCTTTTGGGTCTCGTACCCTCCCCGCTCCTCTTCTGTGGCTTTTCAGGGCTTGTCCAGACAGTAAAAAAGCTCACTGGCAAAAATGTGCAGAAGAGAGGAGGAGCTGATGAGGAGCGTGTGGCTGTGTCTGTGAGCGAGCTGGAGGGAGCCCCGGGGCACTCACCACACAAAAGAAATGGGCACAGAGCTCTTCCCACTCGTATTACTGCGTGCAGTTATTCGGGTCCGCCGCTGCCTGGCAGCATAGTCCGCACGCAGGAGGGGAGAGAGCAAATGCTGGCGGGAATGAGCACCTGTGTGGGGCCGGGGGAAGCGTCCCTGAGGGATTGTCCCCAGGGGCCTGCTCCGTCCCTGAGGGGCTGAGGGGCAGGGCTGGGGGCCGTGGCGAGGAAGGGGCATCGCAGGCACTGCGTCTTCCTGCCACCGCGCTTGGCCCCACGCTGAACGCCCTGATAGCCCCTCTGCTGTGCTGTGGGAGGGAAACTTTGCTCTCACCCTCCTCCATCGAGTCGGGGGCCTCCTCCTCTTCCCTCTCAGACATGGCGCAGGAGCACAGCGAGTGTTGGGAGCTTCCCAAGCGGGTCAGCTCTCAGCACAGCCCCAGTGCCCCGAGGTGTGGGACCCCTCCTCCTCCGTCGGCAGCCCCCTGCAAGCCCCATCCCTCCCCTGCCCTCTCCTCAACTCCCAGGTCGCACTGACTGGCTGGAGCCCAGCGATCCTTTTTATAGGCTTGTCCCTGCGGGTCACAGCGGCCATTGTGACATCGGCACCCCCATCTATGGGCAGGGACACCCTTGGCGGGTCACAGTGGCCATTGTGACATCACACCCCCATCTATGGGCAGGGAAACCTTTTGCAGGTTACCATGGCCACGGTGACATCGCCACCCCTACGTAGGGGCAGGGACGCACTCGGCCTCCTGGCACCCCCTCTGAGGTTGGTGCCACCCACGCCACGGTGGAAGTCGCGGTGGAGTCCCGGTGGAAGGGGCCCTTTTCTGTGGCAATAAACTGCCTTTTGGAGTCAGCGTGAGCCGAGCCTTGGGGGTAGGAAAGCCCCTGAACGAGCACTCATGCCAGACCCAGCCTGGGACTTGTCACCTGTGTCATCCCAAGGGTCCTGGGGCCCCCATCAGGGTGGCAGCAATGGTGCCCGAGTCCCCACACTGTCCCCAAACTATCCCCACACTGTCCCCATGTCCCTGTCCCCCCCACTGTCCTCACATCCCCAAACTGTCCCCATGGACCCAATGCCCCCCCATGTCCCACCATGGTCCCCATGTCCCCACGCTGTCCCCGCACCCCACATGCTCCCATGTCCTCTTCCCCAGACTGTCCCCACATCCCCCCACATTCCCCTGTCCCACACTGCCCCATGTTCCCCCATGGTCCCCGGTGCCCATGGGCCGCCTCCCCTGGCACCACCACTGTCCCCAGTGTCCAGCCTGTGGTCAAACCGGTGTCAGTGGCACCCATGGTCCCCAGTGCTACTGTCACCGGCAGCATCCAGAAGTACAGCGTGGTGTCCCTGTCCCCCACCAGTGACACCAAGGGGGACACTGGCACACGCACGGGTGCCACCACCCCAGCACCCAAACTGCCCCCTCTGCCAGCACCAGCCAACACCATCCCCGGGTAGTGGCACAGTCCCCCCAGTCTGCCCACTGACCCCACTGGGACCCTGTTGCTGGCAACAGGGAGTGGCCTGGTGGTCCTCTGCTCTGCCCATGTGTGGTGGTTTAGTCCCTGACGGGCTCTGAGACCACGCGGCCGCTGCCCCTCCCCCACAAAGGGAGTCAAATACAAAGCCCCGGGGCTGAGATAAGGGGAGAGGTTTAATACAACAGAGCAACAGCAATACAACAAATAACAACAACAATAACAGTAACAATAATAATAATAATAATGAACAGAGCAAAATATCTACCAATCCAGCAGTGAGAAGCGCGATGGCATAACGCATGTGTTAACCGACCCAGCTCGCTTCGGTGCCAGGATGTGACGTCAGCACGGTATGTGAATAACCCGGCTAGAGCTCCCTCCCTACTGCGGGGGAAACTTAACCCTATCCTGGCTAAACCAGGACATAATCCACCCCTTTATTCTATACCACGTGCGTCACATCCAGCTGCCATTTAGCAATGAGCATTAACAAAGAAAAATTAACAAAAGCACAGTAAAATTCACGCTGTGTTTTCACCCACAATCAAGTCCCCCTGTGGTACGCATCGCACCTCTCCACCCTTCTGCATCACCCACCAGGTGCACCCAGGTCCTTGAGCAAAAACAATCCCGTGGATGGGTTTGCCTTTGCCCGGCGCAGGACTAACCCAGACCATTTTTCCCAGCAGGTCCCTCATGCGCATCACAGGGACTTTATTCCCGTCTACAACACGTGGAAGTTTTGACTGAGCCGGGCCAGCTCGATTGGCAGATCCTCTTGTGTTCACTAACCAAGTGGCCTCTGTCAGATGTGTGTCCCAGGGTTTGAAGGTTCCACCCCCCATTGCTCTCAATGGAGTTTTTAACAGTCCATTGTAGCGCTCGATCTTCCCAGAGGCTGGTGTGTGGTAGGGGATGTGGTAGACCCACTCGACGCCGTGTTCTTCTGCCCAGGCATCTCTGAGGTTATTTCGGAAGTGAGTGCCATTGTCCGACTCAATCCTCTCTGGGGTGCCGTGTCGCCACAGGACTCGCTCTTCAAGGCCCAGGATGGTGTTCCGGGCGGTGGCGTGGGACACTGGATGAGTTTCGAGCCATCCAGTGGTTGCTTCCACCATTGTGAGCACGTGGCGCTTGCCTTGGCGGGTCTGTGGCAGTGTGATGTAGTCGATCTGCCAGGCCTCTCCATACTTCTATTTCATCCATCGATCTTCATTCCGCTGGGGCTTCAGCCGTTTGGCTTGTTTGATCGCAGCACACGCCTCATATCCGTGGATGATCTGTGCGATGGTGTCAATGGTGAGGTCCACCCCTCGATCTCGAGCCCACCTGGATGTTGCATCTCTGCCTTGGTGGCGCGAGGTCTCCTGGGCCCACCGGGCTATGAACAGTTCACCTTTACGCTGCCAGTCCAAGTCCACCTGAGCCACTTGGATCTTAGCAGCCTGCCCGCTCCTCTTCTGTGGCTTTTCGGGGCTCTTCCCCTCCCTCTCTGTTGTCTTTCAGGTCTCTTCCCACTCACCTTCTATGGCCTTTCGGGCCTTTCCCCTCCCCACTCCTCTTTCGTGGCCTTTCGGGGCTCTTCCCCTCCCTCGCTGTTGCCTTTCACTGCTCTTCCCACTCACCTCCTATGGCTATTTTGGGCTCTTCCCCTCCCCGCTTGTCTTCCGTGGCCTTTCGGGGCTCTTCACCTCCCTCGTACTCCTTGTCTGTGGCCTTTCGTGGATCTTCCCACTCTCCTTCTGTGCCCGTTTGGGGCTCTTCCCACACCCGCTCCTCTTCCGTGGCCTTTCAGAGCTCTTCCAACTCTCCTTCCGTTGCCTTTCAGAGCTCTTCCCCTCCCCGTTCCTTCTCTGTGGTCTTTCGGGGCTCTTCCCACTCTCCTTATGTGGCCTTTTGTGTCTCTTTGCATTTCTGCTCCTCTCCCGTTGCTTTCCGGGGCTCTTCCTCTCCCTTGCTCCTTGTCTGCGGCCTTTCAGGACTCTTCCCACTTACGTGTGGCCTTTCAGGGCTCTTCTCGTCCCCGCTCCACTTCCGTGGCTTTTCAGGACTCTTCACCTTACCATTCGTATTTTGTGGCCTTTTGGGGCCCTTCCCACTCTTTTTCCGTGCCCTTTCATGTCTCTTCCCCTGCCCTAGCCTCTTCCGTGGCTTTTCAGGGCTCTTCACAAACACCTTCCATGGCGTTTTGAGGCTCTTCCCCTCCCGCTCCTGTTGCATGGCCTTTCGGGGCTCTTCACCTCCCTGTTCCTCCTCCATGGCCTTTTGGGTCTCGTACCCTCCCCGCTCCTCTTCTTGGCCTTTCAGGTCTCTTCCCACTCACCTTCTGTGGTGTTTTGGGGCTCTTCCTGTCCTTGTTTGTCTTCCGTGGCCTTTCAGAGCTCTTCCAAGATTCCATCCGTGGCCTTTTGGGTCTCTTACCATCCCCGCTCCTCTTCTGTGGTCTGTCGGGCATCTTCCCCTCCCTGCTCCTCTGTGTTGCCTTTCAGGGCTCTTCCCACTTACATTGTGTGGCCTTTCGGGGCTCTTCCAACAGTCCTTCAGTGGCCTTTCTGGGCTCTTCCCCTCCCTACTCCTTGTCTGTGGGCTTTCACGGCTCTTCCCACTTACCTTCCGCAGCCTTTTGGCACTTTTCCCCTCCCCGCTCCTCTCCGTTGCCTTTCAGGGCTCTTACCACACACCTTCTGTGGCATCTGGGGCTCTTCCCCTCCCCACTCCTATTCCGTGGCCTTTCAGTGCTCTTCCTGTCCCTGTTCCCTCTCCCTCTCTTTTCGGGTCTCTACCCCACCCCGTCCTATTCCGTGGCTGTTCGGGGCTCTTCCCCACCCTGCTTCTCTTCTGTGGCCTTTCAGGACTCTTCCCACACACCTTCTGTGGCGTTTCGGGGCTCTTCCCCTCCCCACTCCTTTGTCTGTGGCCTTTCAGGGCTCTTCCCCTCCCTGCTCCTCTCCATTGCCTTTAAGGGCTCTTCCTGTCGCTGTTGAGACGGACACGATAAACACAGAATTGTGCAAAAAATGGCTACTTTATTGTAAACAAGTACTTATTGTAAACAAGCCTTTTTATAACTTTTTATATGATTATAATCATGAACAGTTCATGATTGGATGACCTCTTCTCTGGTTGCAGCCTCGATAACCTTCCTTTCCTTGCGGTCAGGCAGTTCCGGTCTGGTAGTTTTTAAATCTTGTTTACTCAGCTCTTCTTGGGGCTTTCAAGCCTCTTAAGGGTACGTGGTTATCTGCTCAAGGTCAATACCAAACTTACATTCTGATCCCTCGCACCAGTCGAGGTCTCCCATATCTTCCCACTCTCGTTCTGTGGCCTTTCGGGGCTCTTCCCACTCACCTTCTATGGCTTTTTTGGGCTCTTCCCATCTCTGCTCCTCTCCGTTGCCTTTCAGGGCTCTTCCCACACTCCTTCTGTGGCCTTTCGGGGCTCTTCACCTCCCTCTTCCTCCTCCGTGGCCTTTTGGTGCTCTTACCCTCCCCACTCCTCTTGTGTGTCTTTTCGGGGCTCTTCCCCTCCCCGTTTCTCTTCCATGGCCGTTCAAAGCCCTTCGCCTCCCCGCTCCGCTTCTGTGGCTCTTCATCTCCCCGCTCTTCTTCTGTGGCCTTTCAGGTCTCTTCCCACTTACCTTCCATGGCCTTTCGGGCCTTTCTCCTCCCCGCTCCTCTTCCGTGGCCTTTCGGGGCTCTTCCCACTCCTTGGCCTTTTGGGGCTTTTCCCCTCTCTGCTGTCTCCGTTGCCTTGAAGGGCTCTTCCCACTTACCTTCCGTGGCCTTTCAGGTCTCTTCCCACTCACCTTCCATGGCCTTTCGGGCCTTTCCCCTTCCTGCTCCTCTTTCGTGGCCTTTCGGGGCTCTTCCCACTCTCCTTCCCTGGCCTTTCGGGGCTTTTCCCCTCTCTGCTCCTCTCCGTTGCCTTTCAGGGCTCTTCCCACTTACCTTCTGTGGCTTTTTGGTGCTCTTCCCCTACCTCTCTGTTACCTTTCAGTGCTCTTCCCACTCACCTTCTATGGCTTTTTTGGGCTCTTCCCCTCTCTGCTCCTCTCCGTTGCATTTCAGGATTATTCCCACTTACCTTCCGTGGCCTTTCGGGGCTCTTCCCACACTCCTTCTGTAGCCTTTCGGGGCTCTTCACCTCCCTCTTCCTCCTCCGTGGCCTTTCGGTGCTCTTACCCTCCCTCTCTGTTGCCTTCCAACGCTCTTCCCACTCACCTTTCATGGTCTTTTGGGCCTTTCCCCTCCCCACTCCTCTTCCGTGGCCTTTCAGTGCTCTTCCCACACTCCTTCTGTGGCCTTTCGGTGCTCTTCCCCTCCCTATCTGTTGCCTTTCAGTGCTCTTCCCTCTCACCTTCTATGGGTTTTTCGGGCTCTTCCCCTCTCTGCTCCTCTGCGTTGCCTTTCAGGACTCTTCCCACTGAACTTCCGTGGCGTTTTGGGGCTCTATCCCTCCCCGCTCCTCTTCTGTCACCTTTCAGGGCTCTTCTCACTTACCTTCCGTGGTGTTTTGGGGCTCTTGCCCTCCCTGTTCCGCTATCGTGGCCTTTTGGGGAATTGCCCACTCTGCTCCTCCTCTGTGGCTTTTCAGGGCTCTTCCCCTCCCTGCTCCTCTTCCGTGGGCTTTCAGGGACTCTTCCCCTTTTCGCTCCTCTTCCGTGGGCTTTCTGGGATCTTCCCCTCCCCGCTCCTCTTCTGTGGCCTTTCGGGGCTCTTCCCCTCACCTTCTTCTCTGTTGCCTTTCAGGACTCTTCCCATTTACCTTCCACGTCCTTTCGGGGTTCTTCCCCTCCCATTCCTCTTCCGTGGCTGTTGGGGGCTTTTGCCCTCTCTGCTCCACTTCTGTGGCCTTTCGGGGCTATTCCCAGTTACCTTGCGTTGCATTTCGGGGCTCTTCCCCTCCCCACTCCTTTGTCTGTGGCCTTTCAGGGCTCTTCCCACTCACCTTCTGTGGTGTTTTTGGGCTCTTCCCCTCTTGTTCCTCTTCCGTGGCCTTTTAGGGCTTTTTTCATCCCCGCTCCAATTGCGTGGCTTTTCAGGACTCTTCACCTCACCATTTTGGGGCCCTTCCCACTCTTTTTCCGTGCCCTTTCATGTCTCTTCCCCTGCCCTAGCCTCTTCCGTGGCTTTTCAGGGCTCTTCACAAACACCTTCCATGGCGTTTTGAGGCTCTTCCCCTCCTGCTCCTGTTGCATGGCCTTTTGGGGCTCTTCACCTCCCTGTTCCTCCTCCATGGCCTTTTGGGTCTCGTACCCTCCCCGCTCTTCTTCTGTGGCTTTTCAGGGCTTGTCCAGACAGTAAAAAAGCTGACTGGCAAAAATGTGCAGAAGAGAGGAGGAGCTGATGAGGAGCGTGTGGCTGTGTCTGTGAGCGAGCTGGAGGTAGCCCCGGGGCACTCACCACACAAAAGAAATGGGCACAGAGCTCTTCCCACTCGTATTACTGCGTGCAGTTATTCGGGTCCGCCGCTGCCTGGCAGCATAGTCCGCACGCAGGAGGGGAGAGAGCAAATGCTGGCGGGAATGAGCACCTGTGTGGGGCCGGGGGAAGCGTCCCTGAGGGATTGTCCCCAGGGGCCTGCTCCGTCCCTGAGGGGCTGAGGGGCAGGGCTGGGGGCCGTGGCGAGGAAGGGGCATCGCAGGCACTGCGTCTTCCTGCCACCGCGCTTGGCCCCACGCTGAACGCCCTGATAGCCACTCTGCTGTGCTGTGGGAGGGAAACTTTGCTCTCACCCTCCTCCATCGAGTCGGGGGCCTCCTCCTCTTCCCTCTCAGACATGGCGCACGAGCACAGCGAGTGTTGGGAGCTTCCCAAGCGGGTCAGCTCTCAGCACAGCCCCAGTGCCCCGAGGTGTGGGACCCCTCCTCCTCCGTCGGCAGCCCCCTGCAAGCCCCATCCCTCCCCTGCCCTCTCCTCAACTCCCAGGTCGCACTGACTGGCTGGAGCCCAGCGATCCTTTTTATAGGCTTGTCCCTGCGGGTCACAGCGGCCATTGTGACATCGGCACCCCCATCTATGGGCAGGGACACCCTTGGCGGGTCACAGTGGCCATTGTGACATCACACCCCCATCTATGGGCAGGGAAACCTTTTGCAGGTTACCATGGCCACGGTGACATCGCCACCCCTACGTAGGGGCAGGGACGCACTCGGCCTCCTGGCACCCCCTCTGAGGTTGGTGCCACCCACGCCACGGTGGAAGTCGCGGTGGAGTCCCGGTGGAAGGGGCCCTTTTCTGTGGCAATAAACTGCCTTTTGGAGTCAGCGTGAGCCGAGCCTTGGGGGTAGGAAAGCCCCTGAATGAGCACTCATGCCAGACCCAGCCTGGGACTTGTCACCTGTGTCATCCCAAGGGTCCTGGGGCCCCCATCAGGGTGGCAGCAATGGTGCCCGAGTCCCCACACTGTCCCCAAACTATCCCCACACTGTCCCCATGTCCCTGTCCCCCCCACTGTCCCCACATCCCCACACTGTCCCCATGGACCCAATGCCCCCCCATGTCCCACCATGGTCCCCATGTCCCCACGCTGTCCCCGCACCCCACATGCTCCCATGTCCTCTTCCCCAGACTGTCCCCACATCCCCCCACATTCCCCTGTCCCACACTGCCCCATGTTCCCCCATGGTCCCCGGTGCCCATGGGCCGCCTCCCCTGGCACCACCACTGTCCCCAGTGTCCAGCCTGTGGTCAAACCGGTGTCAGTGGCACCCATGGTCCCCAGTGCTACTGTCACCGGCAGCATCCAGAAGTACAGCGTGGTGTCCCTGTCCCCCACCAGTGACACCAAGGGGGACACTGGCACACGCACGGGTGCCACCACCCCAGCACCCAAACTGCCCCCTCTGCCAGCACCAGCCAACACCATCCCCGGGTAGTGGCACAGTCCCCCCAGTCTGCCCACTGACCCCACTGGGACCCTGTTGCTGGCAACAGGGAGTGGCCTGGTGGTCCTCTGCTCTGCCCATGTGTGGTGGTTTAGTCCCTGACGGGCTCTGAGACCACGCGGCCGCTGCCCCTCCCCCACAAAGGGAGTCAAATACAAAGCCCCGGGGCTGAGATAAGGG
Organism: Strix uralensis; assembly: GCF_047716275.1. Taxonomy (NCBI): domain Eukaryota; kingdom Metazoa; phylum Chordata; class Aves; order Strigiformes; family Strigidae; genus Strix; species Strix uralensis. The sequence goes on from NC_134010.1 coordinate 359,342, forward strand.
GAGAGGTTTAATACAACAGAGCAACAGCAATACAACAAATAACAACAACAATAACAGTAACAATAATAATAATAATAATGAACAGAGCAAAATATCTACCAATCCAGCAGTGAGAAGCGCGATGGCATAACGCATGTGTTAACCGACCCAGCTCGCTTCGGTGCCAGGATGTGACGTCAGCACGGTATGTGAATAACCCGGCTAGAGCTCCCTCCCTACTGCGGGGGAAACTTAACCCTATCCTGGCTAAACCAGGACATAATCCACCCCTTTATGCTATATCATGTGCGTCACATCCAGCTGCCATTTAGCAATGAGCATTAACAAAGAAAAATTAACAAAAGCACAGTAAAATTCACGCTGTGTTTTCACCCACAATCAAGTCCCCCTGTGGTACGCATCGCACCTCTCCACCCTTCTGCATCACCCACCAGGTGCACCCAGGTCCTTGAGCAAAAACAATCCCGTGGATGGGTTTGCCTTTGCCCGGCGCAGGACTAACCCAGACCATTTTTCCCAGCAGGTCCCTCATGCGCATCACAGGGACTTTATTCCCGTCTACAACACGTGGAAGTTTTGACTGAGCCGGGCCAGCTCGATTGGCAGATCCTCTTGTGTTCACTAACCAAGTGGCCTCTGTCAGATGTGTGTCCCAGGGTTTGAAGGTTCCACCCCCCATTGCTCTCAATGGAGTTTTTAACAGTCCATTGTAGCGCTCGATCTTCCCAGAGGCTGGTGTGTGGTAGGGGATGTGGTAGACCCACTCGACGCCGTGTTCTTCTGCCCAGGCATCTCTGAGGTTATTTCGGAAGTGAGTGCCATTGTCCGACTCAATCCTCTCTGGGGTGCCGTGTCGCCACAGGACTCGCTCTTCAAGGCCCAGGATGGTGTTCCGGGCGGTGGCGTGGGACACTGGATGAGTTTCGAGCCATCCAGTGGTTGCTTCCACCATTGTGAGCACGTGGCGCTTGCCTTGGCGGGTCTGTGGCAGTGTGATGTAGTCGATCTGCCAGGCCTCTCCATACTTCTATTTCATCCATCGATCTTCATTCCGCTGGGGCTTCAGCCGTTTGGCTTGTTTGATCGCAGCACACGCCTCATATCCGTGGATGATCTGTGCGATGGTGTCAATGGTGAGGTCCACCCCTCGATCTCGAGCCCACCTGGATGTTGCATCTCTGCCTTGGTGGCGCGAGGTCTCCTGGGCCCACCGGGCTATGAACAGTTCACCTTTACGCTGCCAGTCCAAGTCCACCTGAGCCACTTGGATCTTAGCAGCCTGCCCGCTCCTCTTCTGTGGCTTTTCGGGGCTCTTCCCCTCCCTCTCTGTTGTCTTTCAGGTCTCTTCCCACTCACCTTCTATGGCCTTTCGGGCCTTTCCCCTCCCCACTCCTCTTTCGTGGCCTTTCGGGGCTCTTCCCCTCCCTCGCTGTTGCCTTTCACTGCTCTTCCCACTCACCTCCTATGGCTATTTTGGGCTCTTCCCCTCCCCGCTTGTCTTCCGTGGCCTTTCGGGGCTCTTCACCTCCCTCGTACTCCTTGTCTGTGGCCTTTCGTGGATCTTCCCACTCTCCTTCTGTGCCCGTTTGGGGCTCTTCCCACACCCGCTCCTCTTCCGTGGCCTTTCAGAGCTCTTCCAACTCTCCTTCCGTTGCCTTTCAGAGCTCTTCCCCTCCCCGTTCCTTCTCTGTGGTCTTTCGGGGCTCTTCCCACTCTCCTTATGTGGCCTTTTGTGTCTCTTTGCATTTCTGCTCCTCTCCCGTTGCTTTCCGGGGCTCTTCCTCTCCCTTGCTCCTTGTCTGCGGCCTTTCAGGACTCTTCCCACTTACGTGTGGCCTTTCAGGGCTCTTCTCGTCCCCGCTCCACTTCCGTGGCTTTTCAGGACTCTTCACCTTACCATTCGTATTTTGTGGCCTTTTGGGGCCCTTCCCACTCTTTTTCCGTGCCCTTTCATGTCTCTTCCCCTGCCCTAGCCTCTTCCGTGGCTTTTCAGGGCTCTTCACAAACACCTTCCATGGCGTTTTGAGGCTCTTCCCCTCCCGCTCCTGTTGCATGGCCTTTCGGGGCTCTTCACCTCCCTGTTCCTCCTCCATGGCCTTTTGGGTCTCGTACCCTCCCCGCTCCTCTTCTTGGCCTTTCAGGGCTCTTCCCACTCACCTTCCGTGGTGTTTTGGGGCTCTTCCTGTCCTTGTTTGCTTTCCGTGGCCTTTCAGAGCTCTTCCAAGATTCCATCCGTGGCCTTTTGGGTCTCTTACCATCCCCGCTCCTCTTCTGTGGTCTGTCGGGCATCTTCCCCTCCCTGCTCCTCTCCATTGCCTTTCAGGGCTCTTCCCACTTACATTGTGTGGCCTTTCGGGGCTCTTCCAACAGTCCTTCCGTGGCCTTTCTGGGCTCTTCCCCTCCCTACTCCTTGTCTGTGGGCTTTCACGGCTCTTCCCACTTACCTTCCGCAGCCTTTTGGCACTTTTCCCCTCCCCGCTCCTCTCCGTTGCCTTTCAGGGCTCTTACCACACACCTTCTGTGGCATCTGGGGCTCTTCCCCTCCCCACTCCTATTCCGTGGCCTTTCAGTGCTCTTCCTGTCCCTGTTCCCTCTCCCTCTCTTTTCGGGTCTCTACCCCACCCCGTCCTATTGCGTGGCTGTTCGGGGCTCTTCCCCACCCTGCTTCTCTTCTGTGGCCTTTCAGGACTCTTCCCACACACCTTCTGTGGCGTTTCGGGGCTCTTCCCCTCCCCACTCCTTTGTCTGTGGCCTTTCAGGGCTCTTCCCCTCCCTGCTCCTCTCCATTGCCTTTAAGGGCTCTTCCTGTCGCTGTTGAGACGGACACGATAAACACAGAATTGTGCAAAAAATGGCTACTTTATTGTAAACAAGTACTTATTGTAAACAAGCCTTTTTATAACTTTTTATATGATTATAATCATGAACAGTTCATGATTGGATGACCTCTTCTCTGGTTGCAGCCTCGATAACCTTCCTTTCCTTGCGGTCAGGCAGTTCCGGTCTGGTAGTTTTTAAATCTTGTTTACTCAGCTCTTCTTGGGGCTTTCAAGCCTCTTAAGGGTACGTGGTTATCTGCTCAAGGTCAATACCAAACTTACATTCTGATCCCTCGCACCAGTCGAGGTCTCCCATATCTTCCCACTCTCGTTCTGTGGCCTTTCGGGGCTCTTCCCACTCACCTTCTATGGCTTTTTTGGGCTCTTCCCATCTCTGCTCCTCTCCGTTGCCTTTCAGGGCTCTTCCCACACTCCTTCTGTGGCCTTTCGGGGCTCTTCACCTCCCTCTTCCTCCTCCGTGGCCTTTTGGTGCTCTTACCCTCCCCGCTCCTCTTGTGTGTCTTTTCGGGGCTCTTCCCCTCCCCGTTTCTCTTCCATGGCCGTTCAAAGCCCTTCGCCTCCCCGCTCCGCTTCTGTGGCTCTTCATCTCCCCGCTCTTCTTCTGTGGCCTTTCAGGTCTCTTCCCACTTACCTTCCATGGCCTTTCGGGCCTTTCTCCTCCCCGCTCCTCTTCCGTGGCCTTTCGGGGCTCTTCCCACTCCTTGGCCTTTTGGGGCTTTTCCCCTCTCTGCTGTCTCCGTTGCCTTGAAGGGCTCTTCCCACTTACCTTCCGTGGCCTTTCAGGTCTCTTCCCACTCACCTTCCATGGCCTTTCGGGCCTTTCCCCTTCCTGCTCCTCTTTCGTGGCCTTTCGGGGCTCTTCCCACTCTCCTTCCCTGGCCTTTCGGGGCTTTTCCCCTCTCTGCTCCTCTCCGTTGCCTTTCAGGGCTCTTCCCACTTACCTTCTGTGGCTTTTTGGTGCTCTTCCCCTACCTCTCTGTTACCTTTCAGTGCTCTTCCCACTCACCTTCTATGGCTTTTTTGGGCTCTTCCCCTCTCTGCTCCTCTCCGTTGCATTTCAGGATTATTCCCACTTACCTTCCGTGGCCTTTCGGGGCTCTTCCCACACTCCTTCTGTAGCCTTTCGGGGCTCTTGCCCTCCCTCTTCCTCCTCCGTGGCCTTTCGGTGCTCTTACCCTCCCTCTCTGTTGCCTTCCAACGCTCTTCCCACTCACCTTTCATGGTCTTTCGGGCCTTTCCCCTCCCCACTCCTCTTCCGTGGCCTTTCAGTGCTCTTCCCACACTCCTTCTGTGGCCTTTCGGTGCTCTTCCCCTCCCTATCTGTTGCCTTTCAGTGCTCTTCCCTCTCACCTTCTATGGGTTTTTCGGGCTCTTCCCCTCTCTGCTCCTCTGCGTTGCCTTTCAGGACTCTTCCCACTGAACTTCCGTGGCGTTTTGGGGCTCTATCCCTCCCCGCTCCTCTTCTGTCACCTTTCAGGGCTCTTCTCACTTACCTTCCGTGGTGTTTTGGGGCTCTTGCCCTCCCTGTTCCGCTATCGTGGCCTTTTGGGGAATTGCCCACTCGGCTCCTCCTCTGTGGCTTTTCAGGGCTCTTCCCCTCCCTGCTCCTCTTCCGTGGGCTTTCAGGGACTCTTCCCCTTTTCGCTCCTCTTCCGTGGGCTTTCTGGGATCTTCCCCTCCCCGCTCCTCTTCTGTGGCCTTTCGGGGCTCTTCCCCTCACCTTCTTCTCTGTTGCCTTTCAGGACTCTTCCCATTTACCTTCCACGTCCTTTCGGGGTTCTTCCCCTCCCATTCCTCTTTCGTGGCTGTTGGGGGCTTTTGCCCTCTCTGCTCCACTTCTGTGGCCTTTCGGGGCTATTCCCAGTTACCTTGCGTTGCATTTCGGGGCTCTTCCCCTCCCCACTCCTTTGTCTGTGGCCTTTCAGGGCTCTTCCCACTCACCTTCTGTGGTGTTTTTGGGCTCTTCCCCTCTTGTTCCTCTTCCGTGGCCTTTTAGGGCTTTTTTCATCCCCGCTCCAATTGCGTGGCTTTTCAGGACTCTTCACCTCACCATTTTGGGGCCCTTCCCACTCTTTTTCCGTGCCCTTTCATGTCTCTTCCCCTGCCCTAGCCTCTTCCGTGGCTTTTCAGGGCTCTTCACAAACACCTTCCATGGCGTTTTGAGGCTCTTCCCCTCCTGCTCCTGTTGCATGGCCTTTTGGGGCTCTTCACCTCCCTGTTCCTCCTCCATGGCCTTTTGGGTCTCGTACCCTCCCCGCTCTTCTTCTGTGGCTTTTCAGGGCTTGTCCAGACAGTAAAAAAGCTGACTGGCAAAAATGTGCAGAAGAGAGGAGGAGCTGATGAGGAGCGTGTGGCTGTGTCTGTGAGCGAGCTGGAGGTAGCCCCGGGGCACTCACCACACAAAAGAAATGGGCACAGAGCTCTTCCCACTCGTATTACTGCGTGCAGTTATTCGGGTCCGCCGCTGCCTGGCAGCATAGTCCGCACGCAGGAGGGGAGAGAGCAAATGCTGGCGGGAATGAGCACCTGTGTGGGGCCGGGGGAAGCGTCCCTGAGGGATTGTCCCCAGGGGCCTGCTCCGTCCCTGAGGGGCTGAGGGGCAGGGCTGGGGGCCGTGGCGAGGAAGGGGCATCGCAGGCACTGCGTCTTCCTGCCACCGCGCTTGGCCCCACGCTGAACGCCCTGATAGCCACTCTGCTGTGCTGTGGGAGGGAAACTTTGCTCTCACCCTCCTCCATCGAGTCGGGGGCCTCCTCCTCTTCCCTCTCAGACATGGCGCACGAGCACAGCGAGTGTTGGGAGCTTCCCAAGCGGGTCAGCTCTCAGCACAGCCCCAGTGCCCCGAGGTGTGGGACCCCTCCTCCTCCGTCGGCAGCCCCCTGCAAGCCCCATCCCTCCCCTGCCCTCTCCTCAACTCCCAGGTCGCACTGACTGGCTGGAGCCCAGCGATCCTTTTTATAGGCTTGTCCCTGCGGGTCACAGCGGCCATTGTGACATCGGCACCCCCATCTATGGGCAGGGACACCCTTGGCGGGTCACAGTGGCCATTGTGACATCACACCCCCATCTATGGGCAGGGAAACCTTTTGCAGGTTACCATGGCCACGGTGACATCGCCACCCCTACGTAGGGGCAGGGACGCACTCGGCCTCCTGGCACCCCCTCTGAGGTTGGTGCCACCCACGCCACGGTGGAAGTCGCGGTGGAGTCCCGGTGGAAGGGGCCCTTTTCTGTGGCAATAAACTGCCTTTTGGAGTCAGCGTGAGCCGAGCCTTGGGGGTAGGAAAGCCCCTGAATGAGCACTCATGCCAGACCCAGCCTGGGACTTGTCACCTGTGTCATCCCAAGGGTCCTGGGGCCCCCATCAGGGTGGCAGCAATGGTGCCCGAGTCCCCACACTGTCCCCAAACTATCCCCACACTGTCCCCATGTCCCTGTCCCCCCCACTGTCCCCACATCCCCACACTGTCCCCATGGACCCAATGCCCCCCCATGTCCCACCATGGTCCCCATGTCCCCACGCTGTCCCCGCACCCCACATGCTCCCATGTCCTCTTCCCCAGACTGTCCCCACATCCCCCCACATTCCCCTGTCCCACACTGCCCCATGTTCCCCCATGGTCCCCGGTGCCCATGGGCCGCCTCCCCTGGCACCACCACTGTCCCCAGTGTCCAGCCTGTGGTCAAACCGGTGTCAGTGGCACCCATGGTCCCCAGTGCTACTGTCACCGGCAGCATCCAGAAGTACAGCGTGGTGTCCCTGTCCCCCACCAGTGACACCAAGGGGGACACTGGCACACGCACGGGTGCCACCACCCCAGCACCCAAACTGCCCCCTCTGCCAGCACCAGCCAACACCATCCCCGGGTAGTGGCACAGTCCCCCCAGTCTGCCCACTGACCCCACTGGGACCCTGTTGCTGGCAACAGGGAGTGGCCTGGTGGTCCTCTGCTCTGCCCATGTGTGGTGGTTTAGTCCCTGACGGGCTCTGAGACCACGCGGCCGCTGCCCCTCCCCCACAAAGGGAGTCAAATACAAAGCCCCGGGGCTGAGATAAGGGGAGAGGTTTAATACAACAGAGCAACAGCAATACAACAAATAACAACAACAATAACAGTAACAATAATAATAATAATAATGAACAGAGCAAAATATCTACCAATCCAGCAGTGAGAAGCGCGATGGCATAACGCATGTGTTAACCGACCCAGCTCGCTTCGGTGCCAGGATGTGACGTCAGCACGGTATGTGAATAACCCGGCTAGAGCTCCCTCCCTACTGCGGGGGAAACTTAACCCTATCCTGGCTAAACCAGGACATAATCCACCCCTTTATGCTATATCATGTGCGTCACATCCAGCTGCCATTTAGCAATGAGCATTAACAAAGAAAAATTAACAAAAGCACAGTAAAATTCACGCTGTGTTTTCACCCACAATCAAGTCCCCCTGTGGTACGCATCGCACCTCTCCACCCTTCTGCATCACCCACCAGGTGCACCCAGGTCCTTGAGCAAAAACAATCCCGTGGATGGGTTTGCCTTTGCCCGGCGCAGGACTAACCCAGACCATTTTTCCCAGCAGGTCCCTCATGCGCATCACAGGGACTTTATTCCCGTCTACAACACGTGGAAGTTTTGACTGAGCCGGGCCAGCTCGATTGGCAGATCCTCTTGTGTTCACTAACCAAGTGGCCTCTGTCAGATGTGTGTCCCAGGGTTTGAAGGTTCCACCCCCCATTGCTCTCAATGGAGTTTTTAACAGTCCATTGTAGCGCTCGATCTTCCCAGAGGCTGGTGTGTGGTAGGGGATGTGGTAGACCCACTCGACGCCGTGTTCTTCTGCCCAGGCATCTCTGAGGTTATTTCGGAAGTGAGTGCCATTGTCCGACTCAATCCTCTCTGGGGTGCCGTGTCGCCACAGGACTCGCTCTTCAAGGCCCAGGATGGTGTTCCGGGCGGTGGCGTGGGACACTGGATGAGTTTCGAGCCATCCAGTGGTTGCTTCCACCATTGTGAGCACGTGGCGCTTGCCTTGGCGGGTCTGTGGCAGTGTGATGTAGTCGATCTGCCAGGCCTCTCCATACTTCTATTTCATCCATCGATCTTCATTCCGCTGGGGCTTCAGCCGTTTGGCTTGTTTGATCGCAGCACACGCCTCATATCCGTGGATGATCTGTGCGATGGTGTCAATGGTGAGGTCCACCCCTCGATCTCGAGCCCACCTGGATGTTGCATCTCTGCCTTGGTGGCGCGAGGTCTCCTGGGCCCACCGGGCTATGAACAGTTCACCTTTACGCTGCCAGTCCAAGTCCACCTGAGCCACTTGGATCTTAGCAGCCTGCCCGCTCCTCTTCTGTGGCTTTTCGGGGCTCTTCCCCTCCCTCTCTGTTGTCTTTCAGGTCTCTTCCCACTCACCTTCTATGGCCTTTCGGGCCTTTCCCCTCCCCACTCCTCTTTCGTGGCCTTTCGGGGCTCTTCCCCTCCCTCGCTGTTGCCTTTCACTGCTCTTCCCACTCACCTCCTATGGCTATTTTGGGCTCTTCCCCTCCCCGCTTGTCTTCCGTGGCCTTTCGGGGCTCTTCACCTCCCTCGTACTCCTTGTCTGTGGCCTTTCGTGGATCTTCCCACTCTCCTTCTGTGCCCGTTTGGGGCTCTTCCCACACCCGCTCCTCTTCCGTGGCCTTTCAGAGCTCTTCCAACTCTCCTTCCGTTGCCTTTCAGAGCTCTTCCCCTCCCCGTTCCTTCTCTGTGGTCTTTCGGGGCTCTTCCCACTCTCCTTATGTGGCCTTTTGTGTCTCTTTGCATTTCTGCTCCTCTCCCGTTGCTTTCCGGGGCTCTTCCTCTCCCTTGCTCCTTGTCTGCGGCCTTTCAGGACTCTTCCCACTTACGTGTGGCCTTTCAGGGCTCTTCTCGTCCCCGCTCCACTTCCGTGGCTTTTCAGGACTCTTCACCTTACCATTCGTATTTTGTGGCCTTTTGGGGCCCTTCCCACTCTTTTTCCGTGCCCTTTCATGTCTCTTCCCCTGCCCTAGCCTCTTCCGTGGCTTTTCAGGGCTCTTCACAAACACCTTCCATGGCGTTTTGAGGCTCTTCCCCTCCCGCTCCTGTTGCATGGCCTTTCGGGGCTCTTCACCTCCCTGTTCCTCCTCCATGGCCTTTTGGGTCTCGTACCCTCCCCGCTCCTCTTCTTGGCCTTTCAGGTCTCTTCCCACTCACCTTCTGTGGTGTTTTGGGGCTCTTCCTGTCCTTGTTTGTCTTCCGTGGCCTTTCAGAGCTCTTCCAAGATTCCATCCGTGGCCTTTTGGGTCTCTTACCATCCCCGCTCCTCTTCTGTGGTCTGTCGGGCATCTTCCCCTCCCTGCTCCTCTGTGTTGCCTTTCAGGGCTCTTCCCACTTACATTGTGTGGCCTTTCGGGGCTCTTCCAACAGTCCTTCAGTGGCCTTTCTGGGCTCTTCCCCTCCCTACTCCTTGTCTGTGGGCTTTCATGGCTCTTCCCACTTACCTTCCGCAGCCTTTTGGCACTTTTCCCCTCCCCGCTCCTCTCCGTTGCCTTTCAGGGCTCTTACCACACACCTTCTGTGGCATCTGGGGCTCTTCCCCTCCCCACTCCTATTCCGTGGCCTTTCAGTGCTCTTCCTGTCCCTGTTCCCTCTCCCTCTCTTTTCGGGTCTCTACCCCACCCCGTCCTATTGCGTGGCTGTTCGGGGCTCTTCCCCACCCTGCTTCTCTTCTGTGGCCTTTCAGGACTCTTCCCACACACCTTCTGTGGCGTTTCGGGGCTCTTCCCCTCCCCACTCCTTTGTCTGTGGCCTTTCAGGGCTCTTCCCCTCCCTGCTCCTCTCCATTGCCTTTAAGGGCTCTTCCTGTCGCTGTTGAGACGGACACGATAAACACAGAATTGTGCAAAAAATGGCTACTTTATTGTAAACAAGTACTTATTGTAAACAAGCCTTTTTATAACTTTTTATATGATTATAATCATGAACAGTTCATGATTGGATGACCTCTTCTCTGGTTGCAGCCTCGATAACCTTCCTTTCCTTGCGGTCAGGCAGTTCCGGTCTGGTAGTTTTTAAATATTGTTTACTCAGCTCTTCTTGGGGCTTTCAAGCCTCTTAAGGGTACGTGGTTATCTGCTCAAGGTCAATACCAAACTTACATTCTGATCCCTCGCACCAGTCGAGGTCTCCCATATCTTCCCACTCTCGTTCTGTGGCCTTTCGGGGCTCTTCCCACTCACCTTCTATGGCTTTTTTGGGCTCTTCCCATCTCTGCTCCTCTCCGTTGCCTTTCAGGGCTCTTCCCACACTCCTTCTGTGGCCTTTCGGGGCTCTTCACCTCCCTCTTCCTCCTCCGTGGCCTTTTGGTGCTCTTACCCTCCCCGCTCCTCTTGTGTGTCTTTTCGGGGCTCTTCCCCTCCCCGTTTCTCTTCCATGGCCGTTCAAAGCCCTTCGCCTCCCCGCTCCGCTTCTGTGGCTCTTCATCTCCCCGCTCTTCTTCTGTGGCCTTTCAGGTCTCTTCCCACTTACCTTCCATGGCCTTTCGGGCCTTTCTCCTCCCCGCTCCTCTTCCGTGGCCTTTCGGGGCTCTTCCCACTCCTTGGCCTTTTGGGGCTTTTCCCCTCTCTGCTGTCTCCGTTGCCTTGAAGGGCTCTTCCCACTTACCTTCCGTGGCCTTTCAGGTCTCTTCCCACTCACCTTCCATGGCCTTTCGGGCCTTTCCCCTTCCTGCTCCTCTTTCGTGGCCTTTCGGGGCTCTTCCCACTCTCCTTCCCTGGCCTTTCGGGGCTTTTCCCCTCTCTGCTCCTCTCCGTTGCCTTTCAGGGCTCTTCCCACTTACCTTCTGTGGCTTTTTGGTGCTCTTCCCCTACCTCTCTGTTACCTTTCAGTGCTCTTCCCACTCACCTTCTATGGCTTTTTTGGGCTCTTCCCCTCTCTGCTCCTCTCCGTTGCATTTCAGGATTATTCCCACTTACCTTCCGTGGCCTTTCGGGGCTCTTCCCACACTCCTTCTGTAGCCTTTCGGGGCTCTTCACCTCCCTCTTCCTCCTCCGTGGCCTTTCGGTGCTCTTACCCTCCCTCTCTGTTGCCTTCCAACGCTCTTCCCACTCACCTTTCATGGTCTTTCGGGCCTTTCCCCTCCCCACTCCTCTTCCGTGGCCTTTCAGTGCTCTTCCCACACTCCTTCTGTGGCCTTTCGGTGCTCTTCCCCTCCCTATCTGTTGCCTTTCAGTGCTCTTCCCTCTCACCTTCTATGGGTTTTTCGGGCTCTTCCCCTCTCTGCTCCTCTGCGTTGCCTTTCAGGACTCTTCCCACTGAACTTCCGTGGCGTTTTGGGGCTCTATCCCTCCCCGCTCCTCTTCTGTCACCTTTCAGGGCTCTTCTCACTTACCTTCCGTGGTGTTTTGGGGCTCTTGCCCTCCCTGTTCCGCTATCGTGGCCTTTTGGGGAATTGCCCACTCCGCTCCTCCTCTGTGGCTTTTCAGGGCTCTTCCCCTCCCTGCTCCTCTTCCGTGGGCTTTCAGGGACTCTTCCCCTTTTCGCTCCTCTTCCGTGGGCTTTCTGGGATCTTCCCCTCCCCGCTCCTCTTCTGTGGCCTTTCGGGGCTCTTCCCCTCACCTTCTTCTCTGTTGCCTTTCAGGACTCTTCCCATTTACCTTCCACGTCCTTTCGGGGTTCTTCCCCTCCCATTCCTCTTTCGTGGCTGTTGGGGGCTTTTGCCCTCTCTGCTCCACTTCTGTGGCCTTTCGGGGCTATTCCCAGTTACCTTGCGTTGCATTTCGGGGCTCTTCCCCTCCCCACTCCTTTGTCTGTGGCCTTTCAGGGCTCTTCCCACTCACCTTCTGTGGTGTTTTTGGGCTCTTCCCCTCTTGTTCCTCTTCCGTGGCCTTTTAGGGCTTTTTTCATCCCCGCTCCAATTGCGTGGCTTTTCAGGACTCTTCACCTCACCATTTTGGGGCCCTTCCCACTCTTTTTCCGTGCCCTTTCATGTCTCTTCCCCTGCCCTAGCCTCTTCCGTGGCTTTTCAGGGCTCTTCACAAACACCTTCCATGGCGTTTTGAGGCTCTTCCCCTCCCGCTCCTGTTGCATGGCCTTTTGGGGCTCTTCACCTCCCTGTTCCTCCTCCATGGCCTTTTGGGTCTCGTACCCTCCCCGCTCCTCTTCTGTGGCTTTTCAGGGCTTGTCCAGACAGTAAAAAAGCTCACTGGCAAAAATGTGCAGAAGAGAGGAGGAGCTGATGAGGAGCGTGTGGCTGTGTCTGTGAGCGAGCTGGAGGGAGCCCCGGGGCACTCACCACACAAAAGAAATGGGCACAGAGCTCTTCCCACTCGTATTACTGCGTGCAGTTATTCGGGTCCGCCGCTGCCTGGCAGCATAGTCCGCACGCAGGAGGGGAGAGAGCAAATGCTGGCGGGAATGAGCACCTGTGTGGGGCCGGGGGAAGCGTCCCTGAGGGATTGTCCCCAGGGGCCTGCTCCGTCCCTGAGGGGCTGAGGGGCAGGGCTGGGGGCCGTGGCGAGGAAGGGGCATCGCAGGCACTGCGTCTTCCTGCCACCGCGCTTGGCCCCACGCTGAACGCCCTGATAGCCACTCTGCTGTGCTGTGGGAGGGAAACTTTGCTCTCACCCTCCTCCATCGAGTCGGGGGCCTCCTCCTCTTCCCTCTCAGACATGGCGCACGAGCACAGCGAGTGTTGGGAGCTTCCCAAGCGGGTCAGCTCTCAGCACAGCCCCAGTGCCCCGAGGTGTGGGACCCCTCCTCCTCCGTCGGCAGCCCCCTGCAAGCCCCATCCCTCCCCTGCCCTCTCCTCAACTCCCAGGTCGCACTGACTGGCTGGAGCCCAGCGATCCTTTTTATAGGCTTGTCCCTGCGGGTCACAGCGGCCATTGTGACATCGGCACCCCCATCTATGGGCAGGGACACCCTTGGCGGGTCACAGTGGCCATTGTGACATCACACCCCCATCTATGGGCAGGGAAACCTTTTGCAGGTTACCATGGCCACGGTGACATCGCCACCCCTACGTAGGGGCAGGGACGCACTCGGCCTCCTGGCACCCCCTCTGAGGTTGGTGCCACCCACGCCACGGTGGAAGTCGCGGTGGAGTCCCGGTGGAAGGGGCCCTTTTCTGTGGCAATAAACTGCCTTTTGGAGTCAGCGTGAGCCGAGCCTTGGGGGTAGGAAAGCCCCTGAACGAGCACTCATGCCAGACCCAGCCTGGGACTTGTCACCTGTGTCATCCCAAGGGTCCTGGGGCCCCCATCAGGGTGGCAGCAATGGTGCCCGAGTCCCCACACTGTCCCCAAACTATCCCCACACTGTCCCCATGTCCCTGTCCCCCCCACTGTCCCCACATCCCCACACTGTCCCCATGGACCCAATGCCCCCCCATGTCCCACCATGGTCCCCATGTCCCCACGCTGTCCCCGCACCCCACATGCTCCCATGTCCTCTTCCCCAGACTGTCCCCACATCCCCCCACATTCCCCTGTCCCACACTGCCCCATGTTCCCCCATGGTCCCCGGTGCCCATGGGCCGCCTCCCCTGGCACCACCACTGTCCCCAGTGTCCAGCCTGTGGTCAAACCGGTGTCAGTGGCACCCATGGTCCCCAGTGCTACTGTCACCGGCAGCATCCAGAAGTACAGCGTGGTGTCCCTGTCCCCCACCAGTGACACCAAGGGGGACACTGGCACACGCACGGGTGCCACCACCCCAGCACCCAAACTGCCCCCTCTGCCAGCACCAGCCAACACCATCCCCGGGTAGTGGCACAGTCCCCCCAGTCTGCCCACTGACCCCACTGGGACCCTGTTGCTGGCAACAGGGAGTGGCCTGGTGGTCCTCTGCTCTGCCCATGTGTGGTGGTTTAGTCCCTGACGGGCTCTGAGACCACGCGGCCGCTGCCCCTCCCCCACAAAGGGAGTCAAATACAAAGCCCCGGGGCTGAGATAAGGGGAGAGGTTTAATACAACAGAGCAACAGCAATACAACAAATAACAACAACAATAACAGTAACAATAATAATAATAATAATGAACAGAGCAAAATATCTACCAATCCAGCAGTGAGAAGCGCGATGGCATAACGCATGTGTTAACCGACCCAGCTCGCTTCGGTGCCAGGATGTGACGTCAGCACGGTATGTGAATAACCCGGCTAGAGCTCCCTCCCTACTGCGGGGGAAACTTAACCCTATCCTGGCTAAACCAGGACATAATCCACCCCTTTATTCTATACCACGTGCGTCACATCCAGCTGCCATTTAGCAATGAGCATTAACAAAGAAAAATTAACAAAAGCACAGTAAAATTCACGCTGTGTTTTCACCCACAATCAAGTCCCCTTGTGGTACGCATCGCACCTCTCCACCCTTCTGCATCACCCACCAGGTGCACCCAGGTCCTTGAGCAAAAACAATCCCGTGGATGGGTTTGCCTTTGCCCGGCGCAGGACTAACCCAGACCATTTTTCCCAGCAGGTCCCTCATGCGCATCACAGGGACTTTATTCCCGTCTACAACACGTGGAAGTTTTGACTGAGCCGGGCCAGCTCGATTGGCAGATCCTCTTGTGTTCACTAACCAAGTGGCCTCTGTCAGATGTGTGTCCCAGGGTTTGAAGGTTCCACCCCCCATTGCTCTCAATGGAGTTTTTAACAGTCCATTGTAGCGCTCGATCTTCCCAGAGGCTGGTGTGTGGTAGGGGATGTGGTAGACCCACTCGACGCCGTGTTCTTCTGCCCAGGCATCTCTGAGGTTATTTCGGAAGTGAGTGCCATTGTCCGACTCAATCCTCTCTGGGGTGCCGTGTCGCCACAGGACTCGCTCTTCAAGGCCCAGGATGGTGTTCCGGGCGGTGGCGTGGGACACTGGATGAGTTTCGAGCCATCCAGTGGTTGCTTCCACCATTGTGAGCACGTGGCGCTTGCCTTGGCGGGTCTGTGGCAGTGTGATGTAGTCGATCTGCCAGGCCTCTCCATACTTCTATTTCATCCATCGATCTTCATTCCGCTGGGGCTTCAGCCGTTTGGCTTGTTTGATCGCAGCACACGCCTCATATCCGTGGATGATCTGTGCGATGGTGTCAATGGTGAGGTCCACCCCTCGATCTCGAGCCCACCTGGATGTTGCATCTCTGCCTTGGTGGCGCGAGGTCTCCTGGGCCCACCGGGCTATGAACAGTTCACCTTTACGCTGCCAGTCCAAGTCCACCTGAGCCACTTGGATCTTAGCAGCCTGCCCGCTCCTCTTCTGTGGCTTTTCGGGGCTCTTCCCCTCCCTCTCTGTTGTCTTTCAGGTCTCTTCCCACTCACCTTCTATGGCCTTTCGGGCCTTTCCCCTCCCCACTCCTCTTTCGTGGCCTTTCGGGGCTCTTCCCCTCCCTCGCTGTTGCCTTTCAGTGCTCTTCCCACTCACCTCCTATGGCTATTTTGGGCTCTTCCCCTCCCCGCTTGTCTTCCGTGGCCTTTCGGGGCTCTTCACCTCCCTCGTACTCCTTGTCTGTGGCCTTTCGTGGATCTTCCCACTCTCCTTCTGTGCCCGTTTGGGGCTCTTCCCACACCCGCTCCTCTTCCGTGGCCTTTCAGAGCTCTTCCAACTCTCCTTCCGTTGCCTTTCAGAGCTCTTCCCCTCCCCGTTCCTTCTCTGTGGCCTTTCGGGGCTCTTCCCACTCTCCTTATGTGGCCTTTTGGGTCTCTTTGCATTTCTGCTCCTCTCCCGTTGCTTTCCGGGGCTCTTCCTCTCCCTTGCTCCTTGTCTGCGGCCTTTCAGGACTCTTCCCACTTACGTGTGGCCTTTCAGGGCTCTTCTCGTCCCCGCTCCACTTCCGTGGCTTTTCAGGACTCTTCACCTTACCATTCGTATTTTGTGGCCTTTTGGGGCCCTTCCCACTCTTTTTCCGTGCCCTTTCATGTCTCTTCCCCTGCCCTAGCCTCTTCCGTGGCTTTTCAGGGCTCTTCACAAACACCTTCCATGGCGTTTTGAGGCTCTTCCCCTCCCGCTCCTGTTGCATGGCCTTTCGGGGCTCTTCACCTCCCTGTTCCTCCTCCATGGCCTTTTGGGTCTCGTACCCTCCCCGCTCCTCTTCTTGGCCTTTCAGGTCTCTTCCCACTCACCTTCTGTGGTGTTTTGGGGCTCTTCCTGTCCTTGTTTGTCTTCCGTGGCCTTTCAGAGCTCTTCCAAGATTCCATCCGTGGCCTTTTGGGTCTCTTACCATCCCCGCTCCTCTTCTGTGGTCTGTCGGGCATCTTCCCCTCCCTGCTCCTCTGTGTTGCCTTTCAGGGCTCTTCCCACTTACATTGTGTGGCCTTTCGGGGCTCTTCCAACAGTCCTTCAGTGGCCTTTCTGGGCTCTTCCCCTCCCTACTCCTTGTCTGTGGGCTTTCACGGCTCTTCCCACTTACCTTCCGCAGCCTTTTGGCACTTTTCCCCTCCCCGCTCCTCTCCGTTGCCTTTCAGGGCTCTTACCACACACCTTCTGTGGCATCTGGGGCTCTTCCCCTCCCCACTCCTATTCCGTGGCCTTTCAGTGCTCTTCCTGTCCCTGTTCCCTCTCCCTCTCTTTTCGGGTCTCTACCCCACCCCGTCCTATTCCGTGGCTGTTCGGGGCTCTTCCCCACCCTGCTTCTCTTCTGTGGCCTTTCAGGACTCTTCCCACACACCTTCTGTGGCGTTTCGGGGCTCTTCCCCTCCCCACTCCTTTGTCTGTGGCCTTTCAGGGCTCTTCCCCTCCCTGCTCCTCTCCATTGCCTTTAAGGGCTCTTCCTGTCGCTGTTGAGACGGACACGATAAACACAGAATTGTGCAAAAAATGGCTACTTTATTGTAAACAAGTACTTATTGTAAACAAGCCTTTTTATAACTTTTTATATGATTATAATCATGAACAGTTCATGATTGGATGACCTCTTCTCTGGTTGCAGCCTCGATAACCTTCCTTTCCTTGCGGTCAGGCAGTTCCGGTCTGGTAGTTTTTAAATCTTGTTTACTCAGCTCTTCTTGGGGCTTTCAAGCCTCTTAAGGGTACGTGGTTATCTGCTCAAGGTCAATACCAAACTTACATTCTGATCCCTCGCACCAGTCGAGGTCTCCCATATCTTCCCACTCTCGTTCTGTGGCCTTTCGGGGCTCTTCCCACTCACCTTCTATGGCTTTTTTGGGCTCTTCCCATCTCTGCTCCTCTCCGTTGCCTTTCAGGGCTCTTCCCACACTCCTTCTGTGGCCTTTCGGGGCTCTTCACCTCCCTCTTCCTCCTCCGTGGCCTTTTGGTGCTCTTACCCTCCCCGCTCCTCTTGTGTGTCTTTTCGGGGCTCTTCCCCTCCCCGTTTCTCTTCCATGGCCGTTCAAAGCCCTTCGCCTCCCCGCTCCGCTTCTGTGGCTCTTCATCTCCCCGCTCTTCTTCTGTGGCCTTTCAGGTCTCTTCCCACTTACCTTCCATGGCCTTTCGGGCCTTTCTCCTCCCCGCTCCTCTTCCGTGGCCTTTCGGGGCTCTTCCCACTCCTCGGCCTTTTGGGGCTTTTCCCCTCTCTGCTGTCTCCGTTGCCTTGAAGGGCTCTTCCCACTTACCTTCCGTGGCCTTTCAGGTCTCTTCCCACTCACCTTCCATGGCCTTTCGGGCCTTTCCCCTTCCTGCTCCTCTTTCGTGGCCTTTCGGGGCTCTTCCCACTCTCCTTCCCTGGCCTTTCGGGGCTTTTCCCCTCTCTGCTCCTCTCCGTTGCCTTTCAGGGCTCTTCCCACTTACCTTCTGTGGCTTTTTGGTGCTCTTCCCCTACCTCTCTGTTACCTTTCAGTGCTCTTCCCACTCACCTTCTATGGCTTTTTTGGGCTCTTCCCCTCTCTGCTCCTCTCCGTTGCATTTCAGGATTATTCCCACTTACCTTCCGTGGCCTTTCGGGGCTCTTCCCACACTCCTTCTGTAGCCTTTCGGGGCTCTTCACCTCCCTCTTCCTCCTCCGTGGCCTTTCGGTGCTCTTACCCTCCCTCTCTGTTGCCTTCCAACGCTCTTCCCACTCACCTTTCATGGTCTTTCGGGCCTTTCCCCTCCCCACTCCTCTTCCGTGGCCTTTCAGTGCTCTTCCCACACTCCTTCTGTGGCCTTTCGGTGCTCTTCCCCTCCCTATCTGTTGCCTTTCAGTGCTCTTCCCTCTCACCTTCTATGGGTTTTTCGGGCTCTTCCCCTCTCTGCTCCTCTGCGTTGCCTTTCAGGACTCTTCCCACTGAACTTCCGTGGCGTTTTGGGGCTCTATCCCTCCCCGCTCCTCTTCTGTCACCTTTCAGGGCTCTTCTCACTTACCTTCCGTGGTGTTTTGGGGCTCTTGCCCTCCCTGTTCCGCTATCGTGGCCTTTTGGGGAATTGCCCACTCCGCTCCTCCTCTGTGGCTTTTCAGGGCTCTTCCCCTCCCTGCTCCTCTTCCGTGGGCTTTCAGGGACTCTTCCCCTTTTCGCTCCTCTTCCGTGGGCTTTCTGGGATCTTCCCCTCCCCGCTCCTCTTCTGTGGCCTTTCGGGGCTCTTCCCCTCACCTTCTTCTCTGTTGCCTTTCAGGACTCTTCCCATTTACCTTCCACGTCCTTTCGGGGTTCTTCCCCTCCCATTCCTCTTCCGTGGCTGTTGGGGGCTTTTGCCCTCTCTGCTCCACTTCTGTGGCCTTTCGGGGCTATTCCCAGTTACCTTGCGTTGCATTTCGGGGCTCTTCCCCTCCCCACTCCTTTGTCTGTGGCCTTTCAGGGCTCTTCCCACTCACCTTCTGTGGTGTTTTTGGGCTCTTCCCCTCTTGTTCCTCTTCCGTGGCCTTTTAGGGCTTTTTTCATCCCCGCTCCAATTGCGTGGCTTTTCAGGACTCTTCACCTCACCATTTTGGGGCCCTTCCCACTCTTTTTCCGTGCCCTTTCATGTCTCTTCCCCTGCCCTAGCCTCTTCCGTGGCTTTTCAGGGCTCTTCACAAACACCTTCCATGGCGTTTTGAGGCTCTTCCCCTCCCGCTCCTGTTGCATGGCCTTTTGGGGCTCTTCACCTCCCTGTTCCTCCTCCATGGCCTTTTGGGTCTCGTACCCTCCCCGCTCCTCTTCTGTGGCTTTTCAGGGCTTGTCCAGACAGTAAAAAAGCTCACTGGCAAAAATGTGCAGAAGAGAGGAGGAGCTGATGAGGAGCGTGTGGCTGTGTCTGTGAGCGAGCTGGAGGGAGCCCCGGGGCACTCACCACACAAAAGAAATGGGCACAGAGCTCTTCCCACTCGTATTACTGCGTGCAGTTATTCGGGTCCGCCGCTGCCTGGCAGCATAGTCCGCACGCAGGAGGGGAGAGAGCAAATGCTGGCGGGAATGAGCACCTGTGTGGGGCCGGGGGAAGCGTCCCTGAGGGATTGTCCCCAGGGGCCTGCTCCGTCCCTGAGGGGCTGAGGGGCAGGGCTGGGGGCCGTGGCGAGGAAGGGGCATCGCAGGCACTGCGTCTTCCTGCCACCGCGCTTGGCCCCACGCTGAACGCCCTGATAGCCCCTCTGCTGTGCTGTGGGAGGGAAACTTTGCTCTCACCCTCCTCCATCGAGTCGGGGGCCTCCTCCTCTTCCCTCTCAGACATGGCGCAGGAGCACAGCGAGTGTTGGGAGCTTCCCAAGCGGGTCAGCTCTCAGCACAGCCCCAGTGCCCCGAGGTGTGGGACCCCTCCTCCTCCGTCGGCAGCCCCCTGCAAGCCCCATCCCTCCCCTGCCCTCTCCTCAACTCCCAGGTCGCACTGACTGGCTGGAGCCCAGCGATCCTTTTTATAGGCTTGTCCCTGCGGGTCACAGCGGCCATTGTGACATCGGCACCCCCATCTATGGGCAGGGACACCCTTGGCGGGTCACAGTGGCCATTGTGACATCACACCCCCATCTATGGGCAGGGAAACCTTTTGCAGGTTACCATGGCCACGGTGACATCGCCACCCCTACGTAGGGGCAGGGACGCACTCGGCCTCCTGGCACCCCCTCTGAGGTTGGTGCCACCCACGCCACGGTGGAAGTCGCGGTGGAGTCCCGGTGGAAGGGGCCCTTTTCTGTGGCAATAAACTGCCTTTTGGAGTCAGCATGAGCCGAGCCTTGGGGGTAGGAAAGCCCCTGAACGAGCACTCATGCCAGACCCAGCCTGGGACTTGTCACCTGTGTCATCCCAAGGGTCCTGGGGCCCCCATCAGGGTGGCAGCAATGGTGCCCGAGTCCCCACACTGTCCCCAAACTATCCCCACACTGTCCCCATGTCCCTGTCCCCCCCACTGTCCCCACATCCCCACACTGTCCCCATGGACCCAATGCCCCCCCATGTCCCACCATGGTCCCCATGTCCCCACGCTGTCCCCGCACCCCACATGCTCCCATGTCCTCTTCCCCAGACTGTCCCCACATCCCCCCACATTCCCCTGTCCCACACTGCCCCATGTTCCCCCATGGTCCCCGGTGCCCATGGGCCGCCTCCCCTGGCACCACCACTGTCCCCAGTGTCCAGCCTGTGGTCAAACCGGTGTCAGTGGCACCCATGGTCCCCAGTGCTACTGTCACCGGCAGCATCCAGAAGTACAGCGTGGTGTCCCTGTCCCCCACCAGTGACACCAAGGGGGACACTGGCACACGCACGGGTGCCACCACCCCAGCACCCAAACTGCCCCCTCTGCCAGCACCAGCCAACACCATCCCCGGGTAGTGGCACAGTCCCCCCAGTCTGCCCACTGACCCCACTGGGACCCTGTTGCTGGCAACAGGGAGTGGCCTGGTGGTCCTCTGCTCTGCCCATGTGTGGTGGTTTAGTCCCTGACGGGCTCTGAGACCACGCGGCCGCTGCCCCTCCCCCACAAAGGGAGTCAAATACAAAGCCCCGGGGCTGAGATAAGGGGAGAGGTTTAATACAACAGAGCAACAGCAACACAACAAACAACAACAACAATAACAGTAACAATAATAATAATAATAATGAACAGAGCAAAATATCTACCAATCCAGCAGTGAGAAGCGCGATGGCATAACGCATGTGTTAACCGACCCAGCTCGCTTCGGTGCCAGGATGTGACGTCAGCACGGTATGTGAATAACCCGGCTAGAGCTCCCTCCCTACTGCGGGGGAAACTTAACCCTATCCTGGCTAAACCAGGACATAATCCACCCCTTTATTCTATACCACGTGCGTCACATCCAGCTGCCATTTAGCAATGAGCATTAACAAAGAAAAATTAACAAAAGCACAGTAAAATTCACGCTGTGTTTTCACCCACAATCAAGTCCCCTTGTGGTACGCATCGCACCTCTCCACCCTTCTGCATCACCCACCAGGTGCACCCAGGTCCTTGAGCAAAAACAATCCCGTGGATGGGTTTGCCTTTGCCCGGCGCAGGACTAACCCAGACCATTTTTCCCAGCAGGTCCCTCATGCGCATCACAGGGACTTTATTCCCGTCTACAACACGTGGAAGTTTTGACTGAGCCGGGCCAGCTCGATTGGCAGATCCTCTTGTGTTCACTAACCAAGTGGCCTCTGTCAGATGTGTGTCCCAGGGTTTGAAGGTTCCACCCCCCATTGCTCTCAATGGAGTTTTTAACAGTCCATTGTAGCGCTCGATCTTCCCAGAGGCTGGTGTGTGGTAGGGGATGTGGTAGACCCACTCGACGCCGTGTTCTTCTGCCCAGGCATCTCTGAGGTTATTTCGGAAGTGAGTGCCATTGTCCGACTCAATCCTCTCTGGGGTGCCGTGTCGCCACAGGACTCGCTCTTCAAGGCCCAGGATGGTGTTCCGGGCGGTGGCGTGGGACACTGGATGAGTTTCGAGCCATCCAGTGGTTGCTTCCACCATTGTGAGCACGTGGCGCTTGCCTTGGCGGGTCTGTGGCAGTGTGATGTAGTCGATCTGCCAGGCCTCTCCATACTTCTATTTCATCCATCGATCTTCATTCCGCTGGGGCTTCAGCCGTTTGGCTTGTTTGATCGCAGCACACGCCTCATATCCGTGGATGATCTGTGCGATGGTGTCAATGGTGAGGTCCACCCCTCGATCTCGAGCCCACCTGGATGTTGCATCTCTGCCTTGGTGGCGCGAGGTCTCCTGGGCCCACCGGGCTATGAACAGTTCACCTTTACGCTGCCAGTCCAAGTCCACCTGAGCCACTTGGATCTTAGCAGCCTGCCCGCTCCTCTTCTGTGGCTTTTCGGGGCTCTTCCCCTCCCTCTCTGTTGTCTTTCAGGTCTCTTCCCACTCACCTTCTATGGCCTTTCGGGCCTTTCCCCTCCCCACTCCTCTTTCGTGGCCTTTCGGGGCTCTTCCCCTCCCTCGCTGTTGCCTTTCAGTGCTCTTCCCACTCACCTCCTATGGCTATTTTGGGCTCTTCCCCTCCCCGCTTGTCTTCCGTGGCCTTTCGGGGCTCTTCACCTCCCTCGTACTCCTTGTCTGTGGCCTTTCGTGGATCTTCCCACTCTCCTTCTGTGCCCGTTTGGGGCTCTTCCCACACCCGCTCCTCTTCCGTGGCCTTTCAGAGCTCTTCCAACTCTCCTTCCGTTGCCTTTCAGAGCTCTTCCCCTCCCCGTTCCTTCTCTGTGGCCTTTCGGGGCTCTTCCCACTCTCCTTATGTGGCCTTTTGGGTCTCTTTGCATTTCTGCTCCTCTCCCGTTGCTTTCCGGGGCTCTTCCTCTCCCTTGCTCCTTGTCTGCGGCCTTTCAGGACTCTTCCCACTTACGTGTGGCCTTTCAGGGCTCTTCTCGTCCCCGCTCCACTTCCGTGGCTTTTCAGGACTCTTCACCTTACCATTCGTATTTTGTGGCCTTTTGGGGCCCTTCCCACTCTTTTTCCGTGCCCTTTCATGTCTCTTCCCCTGCCCTAGCCTCTTCCGTGGCTTTTCAGGGCTCTTCACAAACACCTTCCATGGCGTTTTGAGGCTCTTCCCCTCCCGCTCCTGTTGCATGGCCTTTCGGGGCTCTTCACCTCCCTGTTCCTCCTCCATGGCCTTTTGGGTCTCGTACCCTCCCCGCTCCTCTTCTTGGCCTTTCAGGTCTCTTCCCACTCACCTTCTGTGGTGTTTTGGGGCTCTTCCTGTCCTTGTTTGTCTTCCGTGGCCTTTCAGAGCTCTTCCAAGATTCCATCCGTGGCCTTTTGGGTCTCTTACCATCCCCGCTCCTCTTCTGTGGTCTGTCGGGCATCTTCCCCTCCCTGCTCCTCTGTGTTGCCTTTCAGGGCTCTTCCCACTTACATTGTGTGGCCTTTCGGGGCTCTTCCAACAGTCCTTCAGTGGCCTTTCTGGGCTCTTCCCCTCCCTACTCCTTGTCTGTGGGCTTTCACGGCTCTTCCCACTTACCTTCCGCAGCCTTTTGGCACTTTTCCCCTCCCCGCTCCTCTCCGTTGCCTTTCAGGGCTCTTACCACACACCTTCTGTGGCATCTGGGGCTCTTCCCCTCCCCACTCCTATTCCGTGGCCTTTCAGTGCTCTTCCTGTCCCTGTTCCCTCTCCCTCTCTTTTCGGGTCTCTACCCCACCCCGTCCTATTCCGTGGCTGTTCGGGGCTCTTCCCCACCCTGCTTCTCTTCTGTGGCCTTTCAGGACTCTTCCCACACACCTTCTGTGGCGTTTCGGGGCTCTTCCCCTCCCCACTCCTTTGTCTGTGGCCTTTCAGGGCTCTTCCCCTCCCTGCTCCTCTCCATTGCCTTTAAGGGCTCTTCCTGTCGCTGTTGAGACGGACACGATAAACACAGAATTGTGC
Organism: Strix uralensis; assembly: GCF_047716275.1. NCBI lineage: Eukaryota > Metazoa > Chordata > Aves > Strigiformes > Strigidae > Strix > Strix uralensis. The sequence goes on from NC_134010.1 coordinate 382,888, forward strand.
AAAAAATGGCTACTTTATTGTAAACAAGTACTTATTGTAAACAAGCCTTTTTATAACTTTTTATATGATTATAATCATGAACAGTTCATGATTGGATGACCTCTTCTCTGGTTGCAGCCTCGATAACCTTCCTTTCCTTGCGGTCAGGCAGTTCCGGTCTGGTAGTTTTTAAATCTTGTTTACTCAGCTCTTCTTGGGGCTTTCAAGCCTCTTAAGGGTACGTGGTTATCTGCTCAAGGTCAATACCAAACTTACATTCTGATCCCTCGCACCAGTCGAGGTCTCCCATATCTTCCCACTCTCGTTCTGTGGCCTTTCGGGGCTCTTCCCACTCACCTTCTATGGCTTTTTTGGGCTCTTCCCATCTCTGCTCCTCTCCGTTGCCTTTCAGGGCTCTTCCCACACTCCTTCTGTGGCCTTTCGGGGCTCTTCACCTCCCTCTTCCTCCTCCGTGGCCTTTTGGTGCTCTTACCCTCCCCGCTCCTCTTGTGTGTCTTTTCGGGGCTCTTCCCCTCCCCGTTTCTCTTCCATGGCCGTTCAAAGCCCTTCGCCTCCCCGCTCCGCTTCTGTGGCTCTTCATCTCCCCGCTCTTCTTCTGTGGCCTTTCAGGTCTCTTCCCACTTACCTTCCATGGCCTTTCGGGCCTTTCTCCTCCCCGCTCCTCTTCCGTGGCCTTTCGGGGCTCTTCCCACTCCTTGGCCTTTTGGGGCTTTTCCCCTCTCTGCTGTCTCCGTTGCCTTGAAGGGCTCTTCCCACTTACCTTCCGTGGCCTTTCAGGTCTCTTCCCACTCACCTTCCATGGCCTTTCGGGCCTTTCCCCTTCCTGCTCCTCTTTCGTGGCCTTTCGGGGCTCTTCCCACTCTCCTTCCCTGGCCTTTCGGGGCTTTTCCCCTCTCTGCTCCTCTCCGTTGCCTTTCAGGGCTCTTCCCACTTACCTTCTGTGGCTTTTTGGTGCTCTTCCCCTACCTCTCTGTTACCTTTCAGTGCTCTTCCCACTCACCTTCTATGGCTTTTTTGGGCTCTTCCCCTCTCTGCTCCTCTCCGTTGCATTTCAGGATTATTCCCACTTACCTTCCGTGGCCTTTCGGGGCTCTTCCCACACTCCTTCTGTAGCCTTTCGGGGCTCTTCACCTCCCTCTTCCTCCTCCGTGGCCTTTCGGTGCTCTTACCCTCCCTCTCTGTTGCCTTCCAACGCTCTTCCCACTCACCTTTCATGGTCTTTCGGGCCTTTCCCCTCCCCACTCCTCTTCCGTGGCCTTTCAGTGCTCTTCCCACACTCCTTCTGTGGCCTTTCGGTGCTCTTCCCCTCCCTATCTGTTGCCTTTCAGTGCTCTTCCCTCTCACCTTCTATGGGTTTTTCGGGCTCTTCCCCTCTCTGCTCCTCTGCGTTGCCTTTCAGGACTCTTCCCACTGAACTTCCGTGGCGTTTTGGGGCTCTATCCCTCCCCGCTCCTCTTCTGTCACCTTTCAGGGCTCTTCTCACTTACCTTCCGTGGTGTTTTGGGGCTCTTGCCCTCCCTGTTCCGCTATCGTGGCCTTTTGGGGAATTGCCCACTCCGCTCCTCCTCTGTGGCTTTTCAGGGCTCTTCCCCTCCCTGCTCCTCTTCCGTGGGCTTTCAGGGACTCTTCCCCTTTTCGCTCCTCTTCCGTGGGCTTTCTGGGATCTTCCCCTCCCCGCTCCTCTTCTGTGGCCTTTCGGGGCTCTTCCCCTCACCTTCTTCTCTGTTGCCTTTCAGGACTCTTCCCATTTACCTTCCACGTCCTTTCGGGGTTCTTCCCCTCCCATTCCTCTTCCGTGGCTGTTGGGGGCTTTTGCCCTCTCTGCTCCACTTCTGTGGCCTTTCGGGGCTATTCCCACTCACCTTCTGTGGTGTTTTTGGGCTCTTCCCCTCTTGTTCCTCTTCCGTGGCCTTTTAGGGCTTTTTTCATCCCCGCTCCAATTGCGTGGCTTTTCAGGACTCTTCACCTCACCATTTTGGGGCCCTTCCCACTCTTTTTCCGTGCCCTTTCATGTCTCTTCCCCTGCCCTAGCCTCTTCCGTGGCTTTTCAGGGCTCTTCACAAACACCTTCCATGGCGTTTTGAGGCTCTTCCCCTCCCGCTCCTGTTGCATGGCCTTTTGGGGCTCTTCACCTCCCTGTTCCTCCTCCATGGCCTTTTGGGTCTCGTACCCTCCCCGCTCCTCTTCTGTGGCTTTTCAGGGCTTGTCCAGACAGTAAAAAAGCTCACTGGCAAAAATGTGCAGAAGAGAGGAGGAGCTGATGAGGAGCGTGTGGCTGTGTCTGTGAGCGAGCTGGAGGGAGCCCCGGGGCACTCACCACACAAAAGAAATGGGCACAGAGCTCTTCCCACTCGTATTACTGCGTGCAGTTATTCGGGTCCGCCGCTGCCTGGCAGCATAGTCCGCACGCAGGAGGGGAGAGAGCAAATGCTGGCGGGAATGAGCACCTGTGTGGGGCCGGGGGAAGCGTCCCTGAGGGATTGTCCCCAGGGGCCTGCTCCGTCCCTGAGGGGCTGAGGGGCAGGGCTGGGGGCCGTGGCGAGGAAGGGGCATCGCAGGCACTGCGTCTTCCTGCCACCGCGCTTGGCCCCACGCTGAACGCCCTGATAGCCCCTCTGCTGTGCTGTGGGAGGGAAACTTTGCTCTCACCCTCCTCCATCGAGTCGGGGGCCTCCTCCTCTTCCCTCTCAGACATGGCGCACGAGCACAGCGAGTGTTGGGAGCTTCCCAAGCGGGTCAGCTCTCAGCACAGCCCCAGTGCCCCGAGGTGTGGGACCCCTCCTCCTCCGTCGGCAGCCCCCTGCAAGCCCCATCCCTCCCCTGCCCTCTCCTCAACTCCCAGGTCGCACTGACTGGCTGGAGCCCAGCGATCCTTTTTATAGGCTTGTCCCTGCGGGTCACAGCGGCCATTGTGACATCGGCACCCCCATCTATGGGCAGGGACACCCTTGGCGGGTCACAGTGGCCATTGTGACATCACACCCCCATCTATGGGCAGGGAAACCTTTTGCAGGTTACCATGGCCACGGTGACATCGCCACCCCTACGTAGGGGCAGGGACGCACTCGGCCTCCTGGCACCCCCTCTGAGGTTGGTGCCACCCACGCCACGGTGGAAGTCGCGGTGGAGTCCCGGTGGAAGGGGCCCTTTTCTGTGGCAATAAACTGCCTTTTGGAGTCAGCGTGAGCCGAGCCTTGGGGGTAGGAAAGCCCCTGAACGAGCACTCATGCCAGACCCAGCCTGGGACTTGTCACCTGTGTCATCCCAAGGGTCCTGGGGCCCCCATCAGGGTGGCAGCAATGGTGCCCGAGTCCCCACACTGTCCCCAAACTATCCCCACACTGTCCCCATGTCCCTGTCCCCCCCACTGTCCCCACATCCCCACACTGTCCCCATGGACCCAATGCCCCCCCATGTCCCACCATGGTCCCCATGTCCCCACGCTGTCCCCGCACCCCACATGCTCCCATGTCCTCTTCCCCAGACTGTCCCCACATCCCCCCACATTCCCCTGTCCCACACTGCCCCATGTTCCCCCATGGTCCCCGGTGCCCATGGGCCGCCTCCCCTGGCAGCACCACTGTCCCCAGTGTCCAGCCTGTGGTCAAACCGGTGTCAGTGGCACCCATGGTCCCCAGTGCTACTGTCACCGGCAGCATCCAGAAGTACAGCGTGGTGTCCCTGTCCCCCACCAGTGACACCAAGGGGGACACTGGCACACGCACGGGTGCCACCACCCCAGCACCCAAACTGCCCCCTCTGCCAGCACCAGCCAACACCATCCCCGGGTAGTGGCACAGTCCCCCCAGTCTGCCCACTGACCCCACTGGGACCCTGTTGCTGGCAACAGGGAGTGGCCTGGTGGTCCTCTGCTCTGCCCATGTGTGGTGGTTTAGTCCCTGACGGGCTCTGAGACCACGCGGCCGCTGCCCCTCCCCCACAAAGGGAGTCAAATACAAAGCCCCGGGGCTGAGATAAGGGGAGAGGTTTAATACAACAGAGCAACAGCAATACAACAAATAACAACAACAATAACAGTAACAATAATAATAATAATAATGAACAGAGCAAAATATCTACCAATCCAGCAGTGAGAAGCGCGATGGCATAACGCATGTGTTAACCGACCCAGCTCGCTTCGGTGCCAGGATGTGACGTCAGCACGGTATGTGAATAACCCGGCTAGAGCTCCCTCCCTACTGCGGGGGAAACTTAACCCTATCCTGGCTAAACCAGGACATAATCCACCCCTTTATTCTATACCACGTGCGTCACATCCAGCTGCCATTTAGCAATGAGCATTAACAAAGAAAAATTAACAAAAGCACAGTAAAATTCACGCTGTGTTTTCACCCACAATCAAGTCCCCCTGTGGTACGCATCGCACCTCTCCACCCTTCTGCATCACCCACCAGGTGCACCCAGGTCCTTGAGCAAAAACAATCCCGTGGATGGGTTTGCCTTTGCCCGGCGCAGGACTAACCCAGACCATTTTTCCCAGCAGGTCCCTCATGCGCATCACAGGGACTTTATTCCCGTCTACAACACGTGGAAGTTTTGACTGAGCCGGGCCAGCTCGATTGGCAGATCCTCTTGTGTTCACTAACCAAGTGGCCTCTGTCAGATGTGTGTCCCAGGGTTTGAAGGTTCCACCCCCCATTGCTCTCAATGGAGTTTTTAACAGTCCATTGTAGCGCTCGATCTTCCCAGAGGCTGGTGTGTGGTAGGGGATGTGGTAGACCCACTCGACGCCGTGTTCTTCTGCCCAGGCATCTCTGAGGTTATTTCGGAAGTGAGTGCCATTGTCCGACTCAATCCTCTCTGGGGTGCCGTGTCGCCACAGGACTCGCTCTTCAAGGCCCAGGATGGTGTTCCGGGCGGTGGCGTGGGACACTGGATGAGTTTCGAGCCATCCAGTGGTTGCTTCCACCATTGTGAGCACGTGGCGCTTGCCTTGGCGGGTCTGTGGCAGTGTGATGTAGTCGATCTGCCAGGCCTCTCCATACTTCTATTTCATCCATCGATCTTCATTCCGCTGGGGCTTCAGCCGTTTGGCTTGTTTGATCGCAGCACACGCCTCACATCCGTGGATGATCTCTGCGATGGTGTCAATGGTGAGGTCCACCCCTCGATCTCGAGCCCACCTGGATGTTGCATCTCTGCCTTGGTGGCGCGAGGTCTCCTGGGCCCACCGGGCTATGAACAGTTCACCTTTACGCTGCCAGTCCAAGTCCACCTGAGCCACTTGGATCTTAGCAGCCTGCCCGCTCCTCTTCTGTGGCTTTTCGGGGCTCTTCCCCTCCCTCTCTGTTGTCTTTCAGGTCTCTTGCCACTCACCTTCTATGGCCTTTCGGGCCTTTCCTCTCCCCACTCCTCTTTCGTGGCCTTTCGGGGCTCTTCCCCTCCCTCGCTGTTGCCTTTCAGTGCTCTTCCCACTCACCTCCTATGGCTTTTTTGGCCTCTTCCCCTCCCCGCTTGTCTTCCGTGGCCTTTCGGGGCTCTTCACCTCCCTCGTACTCCTTGTCTGTGGCCTTTCGTGGATCTTCCCACTCTCCTTCTGTGCCCGTTTGGGGCTCTTCCCACACCCGCTCCTCTTCCGTGGCCTTTCAGAGCTCTTCCAACTCTCCTTCCGTTGCCTTTCAGAGCCCTTCCCCTCCCTGTTCCTTCTCTGTGGTCTTTCGGGGCTCTTCCCACTCTTCTTATGTGGCCTTTTGTGTCTCTTCGCATTTCTGCTCCTCTCCCGTTGCTTGCCGGGGCTCTTCCTCTCCCTTACTCCTTGTCTGCGGCCTTTCAGGACTCTTCCCACTTACGTGTGGCCTTTCAGGGCTCTTCTCGTCCCTGCTCCACTTCCGTGGCTTTTCAGGACTCTTCACCTTACCATTCGTATTTTGTGGCCTTTTGGGGCCCTTCCCACTCTTTTTCCGTGCCCTTTCATGTCTCTTCCCCTGCCCTAGCCTCTTCCGTGGCTTTTCAGGGCTCTTCACAAACACCTTCCATGGCGTTTTGAGGCTCTTCCCCTCCCGCTCCTGTTGCATGGCCTTTCGGGGCTCTTCACCTCCCTGTTCCTCCTCCATGGCCTTTTGGGTCTCGTACCCTCCCCGCTCCTCTTCTTGGCCTTTCAGGGCTCTTCCCACTCACCTTCCGTGGTGTTTTGGGGCTCTTCCTGTCCTTGTTTGCTTTCCGTGGCCTTTCAGAGCTCTTCCAAGATTCCATCCGTGGCCTTTTGGGTCTCTTACCATCCCCGCTCCTCTTCTGTGGTCTGTCGGGCATCTTCCCCTCCCTGCTCCTCTGTGTTGCCTTTCAGGGCTCTTCCCACTTACATTGTGTGGCCTTTCGGGGCTCTTCCAACAGTCCTTCAGTGGCCTTTCTGGGCTCTTCCCCTCCCTACTCCTTGTCTGTGGGCTTTCACGGCTCTTCCCACTTACCTTCCGCAGCCTTTTGGCACTTTTCCCCTCCCCGCTCCTCTCCGTTGCCTTTCAGGGCTCTTACCACACACCTTCTGTGGCATCTGGGGCTCTTCCCCTCCCCACTCCTATTCCGTGGCCTTTCAGTGCTCTTCCTGTCCCTGTTCCCTCTCCCTCTCTTTTCGGGTCTCTACCCCACCCCGTCCTATTCCGTGGCTGTTCGGGGCTCTTCCCCACCCTGCTTCTCTTCTGTGGCCTTTCAGGACTCTTCCCACACACCTTCTGTGGCGTTTCGGGGCTCTTCCCCTCCCCACTCCTTTGTCTGTGGCCTTTCAGGGCTCTTCCCCTCCCTGCTCCTCTCCATTGCCTTTAAGGGCTCTTCCTGTCGCTGTTGAGACGGACACGATAAACACAGAATTGTGCAAAAAATGGCTACTTTATTGTAAACAAGTACTTATTGTAAACAAGCCTTTTTATAACTTTTTATATGATTATAATCATGAACAGTTCATGATTGGATGACCTCTTCTCTGGTTGCAGCCTCGATAACCTTCCTTTCCTTGCGGTCAGGCAGTTCCGGTCTGGTAGTTTTTAAATCTTGTTTACTCAGCTCTTCTTGGGGCTTTCAAGCCTCTTAAGGGTACGTGGTTATCTGCTCAAGGTCAATACCAAACTTACATTCTGATCCCTCGCACCAGTCGAGGTCTCCCATATCTTCCCACTCTCGTTCTGTGGCCTTTCGGGGCTCTTCCCACTCACCTTCTATGGCTTTTTTGGGCTCTTCCCATCTCTGCTCCTCTCCGTTGCCTTTCAGGGCTCTTCCCACACTCCTTCTGTGGCCTTTCGGGGCTCTTCACCTCCCTCTTCCTCCTCCGTGGCCTTTTGGTGCTCTTACCCTCCCCGCTCCTCTTGTGTGTCTTTTCGGGGCTCTTCCCCTCCCCGTTTCTCTTCCATGGCCGTTCAAAGCCCTTCGCCTCCCCGCTCCGCTTCTGTGGCTCTTCATCTCCCCGCTCTTCTTCTGTGGCCTTTCAGGTCTCTTCCCACTTACCTTCCATGGCCTTTCGGGCCTTTCTCCTCCCCGCTCCTCTTCCGTGGCCTTTCGGGGCTCTTCCCACTCCTTGGCCTTTTGGGGCTTTTCCCCTCTCTGCTGTCTCCGTTGCCTTGAAGGGCTCTTCCCACTTACCTTCCGTGGCCTTTCAGGTCTCTTCCCACTCACCTTCCATGGCCTTTCGGGCCTTTCCCCTTCCTGCTCCTCTTTCGTGGCCTTTCGGGGCTCTTCCCACTCTCCTTCCCTGGCCTTTCGGGGCTTTTCCCCTCTCTGCTCCTCTCCGTTGCCTTTCAGGGCTCTTCCCACTTACCTTCTGTGGCTTTTTGGTGCTCTTCCCCTACCTCTCTGTTACCTTTCAGTGCTCTTCCCACTCACCTTCTATGGCTTTTTTGGGCTCTTCCCCTCTCTGCTCCTCTCCGTTGCATTTCAGGATTATTCCCACTTACCTTCCGTGGCCTTTCGGGGCTCTTCCCACACTCCTTCTGTAGCCTTTCGGGGCTCTTCACCTCCCTCTTCCTCCTCCGTGGCCTTTCGGTGCTCTTACCCTCCCTCTCTGTTGCCTTCCAACGCTCTTCCCACTCACCTTTCATGGTCTTTCGGGCCTTTCCCCTCCCCACTCCTCTTCTGTGGCCTTTCAGTGCTCTTCCCACACTCCTTCTGTGGCCTTTCGGTGCTCTTCCCCTCCCTATCTGTTGCCTTTCAGTGCTCTTCCCTCTCACCTTCTATGGGTTTTTCGGGCTCTTCCCCTCTCTGCTCCTCTGCGTTGCCTTTCAGGACTCTTCCCACTGAACTTCCGTGGCGTTTTGGGGCTCTATCCCTCCCCGCTCCTCTTCTGTCACCTTTCAGGGCTCTTCTCACTTACCTTCCGTGGTGTTTTGGGGCTCTTGCCCTCCCTGTTCCGCTATCGTGGCCTTTTGGGGAATTGCCCACTCGGCTCCTCCTCTGTGGCTTTTCAGGGCTCTTCCCCTCTCTGCTCCTCTTCCGTGGGCTTTCAGGGACTCTTCCCCTTTTCGCTCCTCTTCTGTGGGCTTTCTGGGATCTTCCCCTCCCCGCTCCTCTTCTGTGGCCTTTCGGGGCTCTTCCCCTCACCTTCTTCTCTGTTGCCTTTCAGGACTCTTCCCATTTACCTTCCACGTCCTTTCGGGGTTCTTCCCCTCCCATTCCTCTTCCGTGGCTGTTGGGGGCTTTTGCCCTCTCTGCTCCACTTCTGTGGCCTTTCGGGGCTATTCCCAGTTACCTTGCGTTGCATTTCGGGGCTCTTCCCCTCCCCGCTCCTTTGTCTCTGGCCTTTCAGGGCTCTTCCCACTCACCTTCTGTGGTGTTTTTGGGCTCTTCCCCTCTTGTTCCTCTTCCGTGGCCTTTTAGGGCTTTTTTCATTCCGCTCCAATTGCGTGGCTTTTCAGGACTCTTCACCTCACCATTTTGGGGCCCTTCCCACTCTTTTTCCGTGCCCTTTCATGTCTCTTCCCCTGCCCTAGCCTCTTCCGTGGCTTTTCAGGGCTCTTCACAAACACCTTCCATGGCGTTTTGAGGCTCTTCCCCTCCCGCTCCTGTTGCATGGCCTTTTGGGGCTCTTCACCTCCCTGTTCCTCCTCCATGGCCTTTTGGGTCTCGTACCCTCCCCGCTCCTCTTCTGTGGCTTTTCAGGGCTTGTCCAGACAGTAAAAAAGCTCACTGGCAAAAATGTGCAGAAGAGAGGAGGAGCTGATGAGGAGCGTGTGGCTGTGTCTGTGAGCGAGCTGGAGGGAGCCCCGGGGCACTCACCACACAAAAGAAATGGGCACAGAGCTCTTCCCACTCGTATTACTGCGTGCAGTTATTCGGGTCCGCCGCTGCCTGGCAGCATAGTCCGCACGCAGGAGGGGAGAGAGCAAATGCCGGCGGGAATGAGCACCTGTGTGGGGCCGGGGGAAGCGTCCCTGAGGGATTGTCCCCAGGGGCCTGCTCCGTCCCTGAGGGGCTGAGGGGCAGGGCTGGGGGCCGTGGCGAGGAAGGGGCATCGCAGGCACTGCGTCTTCCTGCCACCGCGCTTGGCCCCACGCTGAACGCCCTGATAGCCCCTCTGCTGTGCTGTGGGAGGGAAACTTTGCTCTCACCCTCCTCCATCGAGTCGGGGGCCTCCTCCTCTTCCCTCTCAGACATGGCGCACGAGCACAGCGAGTGTTGGGAGCTTCCCAAGCGGGTCAGCTCTCAGCACAGCCCCAGTGCCCCGAGGTGTGGGACCCCTCCTCCTCCGTCGGCAGCCCCCTGCAAGCCCCATCCCTCCCCTGCCCTCTCCTCAACTCCCAGGTCGCACTGACTGGCTGGAGCCCAGCGATCCTTTTTATAGGCTTGTCCCTGCGGGTCACAGCGGCCATTGTGACATCGGCACCCCCATCTATGGGCAGGGACACCCTTGGCGGGTCACAGTGGCCATTGTGACATCACACCCCCATCTATGGGCAGGGAAACCTTTTGCAGGTTACCATGGCCACGGTGACATCGCCACCCCTACGTAGGGGCAGGGACGCACTCGGCCTCCTGGCACCCCCTCTGAGGTTGGTGCCACCCACGCCACGGTGGAAGTCGCGGTGGAGTCCCGGTGGAAGGGGCCCTTTTCTGTGGCAATAAACTGCCTTTTGGAGTCAGCGTGAGCCGAGCCTTGGGGGTAGGAAAGCCCCTGAACGAGCACTCATGCCAGACCCAGCCTGGGACTTGTCACCTGTGTCATCCCAAGGGTCCTGGGGCCCCCATCAGGGTGGCAGCAATGGTGCCCGAGTCCCCACACTGTCCCCAAACTATCCCCACACTGTCCCCATGTCCCTGTCCCCCCCACTGTCCCCACATCCCCACACTGTCCCCATGGACCCAATGCCCCCCCATGTCCCACCATGGTCCCCATGTCCCCACGCTGTCCCCGCACCCCACATGCTCCCATGTCCTCTTCCCCAGACTGTCCCCACATCCCCCCACATTCCCCTGTCCCACACTGCCCCATGTTCCCCCATGGTCCCCGGTGCCCATGGGCCGCCTCCCCTGGCAGCACCACTGTCCCCAGTGTCCAGCCTGTGGTCAAACCGGTGTCAGTGGCACCCATGGTCCCCAGTGCTACTGTCACCGGCAGCATCCAGAAGTACAGCGTGGTGTCCCTGTCCCCCACCAGTGACACCAAGGGGGACACTGGCACACGCACGGGTGCCACCACCCCAGCACCCAAACTGCCCCCTCTGCCAGCACCAGCCAACACCATCCCCGGGTAGTGGCACAGTCCCCCCAGTCTGCCCACTGACCCCACTGGGACCCTGTTGCTGGCAACAGGGAGTGGCCTGGTGGTCCTCTGCTCTGCCCATGTGTGGTGGTTTAGTCCCTGACGGGCTCTGAGACCACGCGGCCGCTGCCCCTCCCCCACAAAGGGAGTCAAATACAAAGCCCCGGGGCTGAGATAAGGGGAGAGGTTTAATACAACAGAGCAACAGCAACACAACAAACAACAACAACAACAGTAACAATAATAATAATAATAATGAACAGAGCAAAATATCTACCAATCCAGCAGTGAGAAGCGCGATGGCATAACGCATGTGTTAACCGACCCAGCTCGCTTCGGTGCCAGGATGTGACGTCAGCACGGTATGTGAATAACCCGGCTAGAGCTCCCTCCCTACTGCGGGGGAAACTTAACCCTATCCTGGCTAAACCAGGACATAATCCACCCCTTTATTCTATACCACGTGCGTCACATCCAGCTGCCATTTAGCAATGAGCATTAACAAAGAAAAATTAACAAAAGCACAGTAAAATTCACGCTGTGTTTTCACCCACAATCAAGTCCCCCTGTGGTACGCATCGCACCTCTCCACCCTTCTGCATCACCCACCAGGTGCACCCAGGTCCTTGAGCAAAAACAATCCCGTGGATGGGTTTGCCTTTGCCCGGCGCAGGACTAACCCAGACCATTTTTCCCAGCAGGTCCCTCATGCGCATCACAGGGACTTTATTCCCGTCTACAACACGTGGAAGTTTTGACTGAGCCGGGCCAGCTCGATTGGCAGATCCTCTTGTGTTCACTAACCAAGTGGCCTCTGTCAGATGTGTGTCCCAGGGTTTGAAGGTTCCACCCCCCATTGCTCTCAATGGAGTTTTTAACAGTCCATTGTAGCGCTCGATCTTCCCAGAGGCTGGTGCGTGGTAGGAGATGTGGTAGACCCACTCGACGCCGTGTTCTTCTGCCCAGGCATCTCTGAGGTTATTTCGGAAGTGAGTGCCATTGTCCGACTCAATCCTCTCTGGGGTGCCGTGTCGCCACAGGACTCGCTCTTCAAGGCCCAGGATGGTGTTCCGGGCGGTGGCGTGGGACACTGGATGAGTTTCGAGCCATCCAGTGGTTGCTTCCACCATTGTGAGCACGTGGCGCTTGCCTTGGCGGGTCTGTGGCAGTGTGATGTAGTCGATCTGCCAGGCCTCTCCATACTTCTATTTCATCCATCGATCTTCATTCCGCTGGGGCTTCAGCCGTTTGGCTTGTTTGATCGCAGCACACGCCTCACATCCGTGGATGATCTGTGCGATGGTGTCAATGGTGAGGTCCACCCCTCGATCTCGAGCCCACCTGGATGTTGCATCTCTGCCTTGGTGGCGCGAGGTCTCCTGGGCCCACCGGGCTATGAACAGTTCACCTTTACGCTGCCAGTCCAAGTCCACCTGAGCCACTTGGATCTTAGCAGCCTGCCCGCTCCTCTTCTGTGGCTTTTCGGGGCTCTTCCCCTCCCTCTCTGTTGTCTTTCAGGTCTCTTCCCACTCACCTTCTATGGCCTTTCGGGCCTTTCCCCTCCCCACTCCTCTTTCGTGGCCTTTCGGGGCTCTTCCCCTCCCTCGCTGTTGCCTTTCAGTGCTCTTCCCACTCACCTCCTATGGCTATTTTGGGCTCTTCCCCTCCCCGCTTGTCTTCCGTGGCCTTTCGGGGCTCTTCACCTCCCTCGTACTCCTTGTCTGTGGCCTTTCGTGGATCTTCCCACTCTCCTTCTGTGCCCGTTTGGGGCTCTTCCCACACCCGCTCCTCTTCCGTGGCCTTTCAGAGCTCTTCCAACTCTCCTTCCGTTGCCTTTCAGAGCCCTTCCCCTCCCTGTTCCTTCTCTGTGGTCTTTCGGGGCTCTTCCCACTCTTCTTATGTGGCCTTTTGTGTCTCTTTGCATTTCTGCTCCTCTCCCGTTGCTTGCCGGGGCTCTTCCTCTCCCTTACTCCTTGTCTGTGGCCTTTCAGGACTCTTCCCACTTACGTGTGGCCTTTCAGGGCTCTTCTCGTCCCTGCTCCACTTCCGTGGCTTTTCAGGACTCTTCACCTTACCATTCGTATTTTGTGGCCTTTTGGGGCCCTTCCCACTCTTTTTCCGTGCCCTTTCATGTCTCTTCCCCTGCCCTAGCCTCTTCCGTGGCTTTTCAGGGCTCTTCACAAACACCTTCCATGGCGTTTTGAGGCTCTTCCCCTCCCGCTCCTGTTGCATGGCCTTTCGGGGCTCTTCACCTCCCTGTTCCTCCTCCATGGCCTTTTGGGTCTCGTACCCTCCCCGCTCCTCTTCTTGGCCTTTCAGGGCTCTTCCCACTCACCTTCCGTGGTGTTTTGGGGCTCTTCCTGTCCTTGTTTGCTTTCCGTGGCCTTTCAGAGCTCTTCCAAGATTCCATCCGTGGCCTTTTGGGTCTCTTACCATCCCCGCTCCTCTTCTGTGGTCTGTCGGGCATCTTCCCCTCCCTGCTCCTCTCCATTGCCTTTCAGGGCTCTTCCCACTTACATTGTGTGGCCTTTCGGGGCTCTTCCAACAGTCCTTCCGTGGCCTTTCTGGGCTCTTCCCCTCCCTACTCCTTGTCTGTGGGCTTTCACGGCTCTTCCCACTTACCTTCCGCAGCCTTTTGGCACTTTTCCCCTCCCCGCTCCTCTCCGTTGCCTTTCAGGGCTCTTACCACACACCTTCTGTGGCATCTGGGGCTCTTCCCCTCCCCACTCCTATTCCGTGGCCTTTCAGTGCTCTTCCTGTCCCTGTTCCCTCTCCCTCTCTTTTCGGGTCTCTACCCCACCCCGTCCTATTGCGTGGCTGTTCGGGGCTCTTCCCCACCCTGCTTCTCTTCTGTGGCCTTTCAGGACTCTTCCCACACACCTTCTGTGGCGTTTCGGGGCTCTTCCCCTCCCCACTCCTTTGTCTGTGGCCTTTCAGGGCTCTTCCCCTCCCTGCTCCTCTCCATTGCCTTTAAGGGCTCTTCCTGTCGCTGTTGAGACGGACACGATAAACACAGAATTGTGCAAAAAATGGCTACTTTATTGTAAACAAGTACTTATTGTAAACAAGCCTTTTTATAACTTTTTATATGATTATAATCATGAACAGTTCATGATTGGATGACCTCTTCTCTGGTTGCAGCCTCGATAACCTTCCTTTCCTTGCGGTCAGGCAGTTCCGGTCTGGTAGTTTTTAAATCTTGTTTACTCAGCTCTTCTTGGGGCTTTCAAGCCTCTTAAGGGTACGTGGTTATCTGCTCAAGGTCAATACCAAACTTACATTCTGATCCCTCGCACCAGTCGAGGTCTCCCATATCTTCCCACTCTCGTTCTGTGGCCTTTCGGGGCTCTTCCCACTCACCTTCTATGGCTTTTTTGGGCTCTTCCCATCTCTGCTCCTCTCCGTTGCCTTTCAGGGCTCTTCCCACACTCCTTCTGTGGCCTTTCGGGGCTCTTCACCTCCCTCTTCCTCCTCCGTGGCCTTTTGGTGCTCTTACCCTCCCCGCTCCTCTTGTGTGTCTTTTCGGGGCTCTTCCCCTCCCCGTTTCTCTTCCATGGCCGTTCAAAGCCCTTCGCCTCCCCGCTCCGCTTCTGTGGCTCTTCATCTCCCCGCTCTTCTTCTGTGGCCTTTCAGGTCTCTTCCCACTTACCTTCCATGGCCTTTCGGGCCTTTCTCCTCCCCGCTCCTCTTCCGTGGCCTTTCGGGGCTCTTCCCACTCCTTGGCCTTTTGGGGCTTTTCCCCTCTCTGCTGTCTCCGTTGCCTTGAAGGGCTCTTCCCACTTACCTTCCGTGGCCTTTCAGGTCTCTTCCCACTCACCTTCCATGGCCTTTCGGGCCTTTCCCCTTCCTGCTCCTCTTTCGTGGCCTTTCGGGGCTCTTCCCACTCTCCTTCCCTGGCCTTTCGGGGCTTTTCCCCTCTCTGCTCCTCTCCGTTGCCTTTCAGGGCTCTTCCCACTTACCTTCTGTGGCTTTTTGGTGCTCTTCCCCTACCTCTCTGTTACCTTTCAGTGCTCTTCCCACTCACCTTCTATGGCTTTTTTGGGCTCTTCCCCTCTCTGCTCCTCTCCGTTGCATTTCAGGATTATTCCCACTTACCTTCCGTGGCCTTTCGGGGCTCTTCCCACACTCCTTCTGTAGCCTTTCGGGGCTCTTCACCTCCCTCTTCCTCCTCCGTGGCCTTTCGGTGCTCTTACCCTCCCTCTCTGTTGCCTTCCAACGCTCTTCCCACTCACCTTTCATGGTCTTTCGGGCCTTTCCCCTCCCCACTCCTCTTCTGTGGCCTTTCAGTGCTCTTCCCACACTCCTTCTGTGGCCTTTCGGTGCTCTTCCCCTCCCTATCTGTTGCCTTTCAGTGCTCTTCCCTCTCACCTTCTATGGGTTTTTCGGGCTCTTCCCCTCTCTGCTCCTCTGCGTTGCCTTTCAGGACTCTTCCCACTGAACTTCCGTGGCGTTTTGGGGCTCTATCCCTCCCCGCTCCTCTTCTGTCACCTTTCAGGGCTCTTCTCACTTACCTTCCGTGGTGTTTTGGGGCTCTTGCCCTCCCTGTTCCGCTATCGTGGCCTTTTGGGGAATTGCCCACTCGGCTCCTCCTCTGTGGCTTTTCAGGGCTCTTCCCCTCTCTGCTCCTCTTCCGTGGGCTTTCAGGGACTCTTCCCCTTTTCGCTCCTCTTCTGTGGGCTTTCTGGGATCTTCCCCTCCCCGCTCCTCTTCTGTGGCCTTTCGGGGCTCTTCCCCTCACCTTCTTCTCTGTTGCCTTTCAGGACTCTTCCCATTTACCTTCCACGTCCTTTCGGGGTTCTTCCCCTCCCATTCCTCTTCCGTGGCTGTTGGGGGCTTTTGCCCTCTCTGCTCCACTTCTGTGGCCTTTCGGGGCTATTCCCAGTTACCTTGCGTTGCATTTCGGGGCTCTTCCCCTCCCCGCTCCTTTGTCTCTGGCCTTTCAGGGCTCTTCCCACTCACCTTCTGTGGTGTTTTTGGGCTCTTCCCCTCTTGTTCCTCTTCCGTGGCCTTTTAGGGCTTTTTTCATTCCGCTCCAATTGCGTGGCTTTTCAGGACTCTTCACCTCACCATTTTGGGGCCCTTCCCACTCTTTTTCCGTGCCCTTTCATGTCTCTTCCCCTGCCCTAGCCTCTTCCGTGGCTTTTCAGGGCTCTTCACAAACACCTTCCATGGCGTTTTGAGGCTCTTCCCCTCCCGCTCCTGTTGCATGGCCTTTTGGGGCTCTTCACCTCCCTGTTCCTCCTCCATGGCCTTTTGGGTCTCGTACCCTCCCCGCTCCTCTTCTGTGGCTTTTCAGGGCTTGTCCAGACAGTAAAAAAGCTCACTGGCAAAAATGTGCAGAAGAGAGGAGGAGCTGATGAGGAGCGTGTGGCTGTGTCTGTGAGCGAGCTGGAGGGAGCCCCGGGGCACTCACCACACAAAAGAAATGGGCACAGAGCTCTTCCCACTCGTATTACTGCGTGCAGTTATTCGGGTCCGCCGCTGCCTGGCAGCATAGTCCGCACGCAGGAGGGGAGAGAGCAAATGCCGGCGGGAATGAGCACCTGTGTGGGGCCGGGGGAAGCGTCCCTGAGGGATTGTCCCCAGGGGCCTGCTCCGTCCCTGAGGGGCTGAGGGGCAGGGCTGGGGGCCGTGGCGAGGAAGGGGCATCGCAGGCACTGCGTCTTCCTGCCACCGCGCTTGGCCCCACGCTGAACGCCCTGATAGCCCCTCTGCTGTGCTGTGGGAGGGAAACTTTGCTCTCACCCTCCTCCATCGAGTCGGGGGCCTCCTCCTCTTCCCTCTCAGACATGGCGCACGAGCACAGCGAGTGTTGGGAGCTTCCCAAGCGGGTCAGCTCTCAGCACAGCCCCAGTGCCCCGAGGTGTGGGACCCCTCCTCCTCCGTCGGCAGCCCCCTGCAAGCCCCATCCCTCCCCTGCCCTCTCCTCAACTCCCAGGTCGCACTGACTGGCTGGAGCCCAGCGATCCTTTTTATAGGCTTGTCCCTGCGGGTCACAGCGGCCATTGTGACATCGGCACCCCCATCTATGGGCAGGGACACCCTTGGCGGGTCACAGTGGCCATTGTGACATCACACCCCCATCTATGGGCAGGGAAACCTTTTGCAGGTTACCATGGCCACGGTGACATCGCCACCCCTACGTAGGGGCAGGGACGCACTCGGCCTCCTGGCACCCCCTCTGAGGTTGGTGCCACCCACGCCACGGTGGAAGTCGCGGTGGAGTCCCGGTGGAAGGGGCCCTTTTCTGTGGCAATAAACTGCCTTTTGGAGTCAGCGTGAGCCGAGCCTTGGGGGTAGGAAAGCCCCTGAACGAGCACTCATGCCAGACCCAGCCTGGGACTTGTCACCTGTGTCATCCCAAGGGTCCTGGGGCCCCCATCAGGGTGGCAGCAATGGTGCCCGAGTCCCCACACTGTCCCCAAACTATCCCCACACTGTCCCCATGTCCCTGTCCCCCCCACTGTCCCCACATCCCCACACTGTCCCCATGGACCCAATGCCCCCCCATGTCCCACCATGGTCCCCATGTCCCCACGCTGTCCCCGCACCCCACATGCTCCCATGTCCTCTTCCCCAGACTGTCCCCACATCCCCCCACATTCCCCTGTCCCACACTGCCCCATGTTCCCCCATGGTCCCCGGTGCCCATGGGCCGCCTCCCCTGGCAGCACCACTGTCCCCAGTGTCCAGCCTGTGGTCAAACCGGTGTCAGTGGCACCCATGGTCCCCAGTGCTACTGTCACCGGCAGCATCCAGAAGTACAGCGTGGTGTCCCTGTCCCCCACCAGTGACACCAAGGGGGACACTGGCACACGCA
Organism: Strix uralensis; assembly: GCF_047716275.1. Lineage (NCBI taxonomy): Eukaryota > Metazoa > Chordata > Aves > Strigiformes > Strigidae > Strix > Strix uralensis. Next base: position 400,407 of record NC_134010.1, read on the forward strand.
CGGGTGCCACCACCCCAGCACCCAAACTGCCCCCTCTGCCAGCACCAGCCAACACCATCCCCGGGTAGTGGCACAGTCCCCCCAGTCTGCCCACTGACCCCACTGGGACCCTGTTGCTGGCAACAGGGAGTGGCCTGGTGGTCCTCTGCTCTGCCCATGTGTGGTGGTTTAGTCCCTGACGGGCTCTGAGACCACGCGGCCGCTGCCCCTCCCCCACAAAGGGAGTCAAATACAAAGCCCCGGGGCTGAGATAAGGGGAGAGGTTTAATACAACAGAGCAACAGCAACACAACAAACAACAACAACAACAGTAACAATAATAATAATAATAATGAACAGAGCAAAATATCTACCAATCCAGCAGTGAGAAGCGCGATGGCATAACGCATGTGTTAACCGACCCAGCTCGCTTCGGTGCCAGGATGTGACGTCAGCACGGTATGTGAATAACCCGGCTAGAGCTCCCTCCCTACTGCGGGGGAAACTTAACCCTATCCTGGCTAAACCAGGACATAATCCACCCCTTTATTCTATACCACGTGCGTCACATCCAGCTGCCATTTAGCAATGAGCATTAACAAAGAAAAATTAACAAAAGCACAGTAAAATTCACGCTGTGTTTTCACCCACAATCAAGTCCCCCTGTGGTACGCATCGCACCTCTCCACCCTTCTGCATCACCCACCAGGTGCACCCAGGTCCTTGAGCAAAAACAATCCCGTGGATGGGTTTGCCTTTGCCCGGCGCAGGACTAACCCAGACCATTTTTCCCAGCAGGTCCCTCATGCGCATCACAGGGACTTTATTCCCGTCTACAACACGTGGAAGTTTTGACTGAGCCGGGCCAGCTCGATTGGCAGATCCTCTTGTGTTCACTAACCAAGTGGCCTCTGTCAGATGTGTGTCCCAGGGTTTGAAGGTTCCACCCCCCATTGCTCTCAATGGAGTTTTTAACAGTCCATTGTAGCGCTCGATCTTCCCAGAGGCTGGTGCGTGGTAGGAGATGTGGTAGACCCACTCGACGCCGTGTTCTTCTGCCCAGGCATCTCTGAGGTTATTTCGGAAGTGAGTGCCATTGTCCGACTCAATCCTCTCTGGGGTGCCGTGTCGCCACAGGACTCGCTCTTCAAGGCCCAGGATGGTGTTCCGGGCGGTGGCGTGGGACACTGGATGAGTTTCGAGCCATCCAGTGGTTGCTTCCACCATTGTGAGCACGTGGCGCTTGCCTTGGCGGGTCTGTGGCAGTGTGATGTAGTCGATCTGCCAGGCCTCTCCATACTTCTATTTCATCCATCGATCTTCATTCCGCTGGGGCTTCAGCCGTTTGGCTTGTTTGATCGCAGCACACGCCTCACATCCGTGGATGATCTGTGCGATGGTGTCAATGGTGAGGTCCACCCCTCGATCTCGAGCCCACCTGGATGTTGCATCTCTGCCTTGGTGGCGCGAGGTCTCCTGGGCCCACCGGGCTATGAACAGTTCACCTTTACGCTGCCAGTCCAAGTCCACCTGAGCCACTTGGATCTTAGCAGCCTGCCCGCTCCTCTTCTGTGGCTTTTCGGGGCTCTTCCCCTCCCTCTCTGTTGTCTTTCAGGTCTCTTCCCACTCACCTTCTATGGCCTTTCGGGCCTTTCCCCTCCCCACTCCTCTTTCGTGGCCTTTCGGGGCTCTTCCCCTCCCTCGCTGTTGCCTTTCAGTGCTCTTCCCACTCACCTCCTATGGCTATTTTGGGCTCTTCCCCTCCCCGCTTGTCTTCCGTGGCCTTTCGGGGCTCTTCACCTCCCTCGTACTCCTTGTCTGTGGCCTTTCGTGGATCTTCCCACTCTCCTTCTGTGCCCGTTTGGGGCTCTTCCCACACCCGCTCCTCTTCCGTGGCCTTTCAGAGCTCTTCCAACTCTCCTTCCGTTGCCTTTCAGAGCCCTTCCCCTCCCTGTTCCTTCTCTGTGGTCTTTCGGGGCTCTTCCCACTCTTCTTATGTGGCCTTTTGTGTCTCTTTGCATTTCTGCTCCTCTCCCGTTGCTTGCCGGGGCTCTTCCTCTCCCTTACTCCTTGTCTGTGGCCTTTCAGGACTCTTCCCACTTACGTGTGGCCTTTCAGGGCTCTTCTCGTCCCTGCTCCACTTCCGTGGCTTTTCAGGACTCTTCACCTTACCATTCGTATTTTGTGGCCTTTTGGGGCCCTTCCCACTCTTTTTCCGTGCCCTTTCATGTCTCTTCCCCTGCCCTAGCCTCTTCCGTGGCTTTTCAGGGCTCTTCACAAACACCTTCCATGGCGTTTTGAGGCTCTTCCCCTCCCGCTCCTGTTGCATGGCCTTTCGGGGCTCTTCACCTCCCTGTTCCTCCTCCATGGCCTTTTGGGTCTCGTACCCTCCCCGCTCCTCTTCTTGGCCTTTCAGGGCTCTTCCCACTCACCTTCCGTGGTGTTTTGGGGCTCTTCCTGTCCTTGTTTGCTTTCCGTGGCCTTTCAGAGCTCTTCCAAGATTCCATCCGTGGCCTTTTGGGTCTCTTACCATCCCCGCTCCTCTTCTGTGGTCTGTCGGGCATCTTCCCCTCCCTGCTCCTCTCCATTGCCTTTCAGGGCTCTTCCCACTTACATTGTGTGGCCTTTCGGGGCTCTTCCAACAGTCCTTCCGTGGCCTTTCTGGGCTCTTCCCCTCCCTACTCCTTGTCTGTGGGCTTTCACGGCTCTTCCCACTTACCTTCCGCAGCCTTTTGGCACTTTTCCCCTCCCCGCTCCTCTCCGTTGCCTTTCAGGGCTCTTACCACACACCTTCTGTGGCATCTGGGGCTCTTCCCCTCCCCACTCCTATTCCGTGGCCTTTCAGTGCTCTTCCTGTCCCTGTTCCCTCTCCCTCTCTTTTCGGGTCTCTACCCCACCCCGTCCTATTGCGTGGCTGTTCGGGGCTCTTCCCCACCCTGCTTCTCTTCTGTGGCCTTTCAGGACTCTTCCCACACACCTTCTGTGGCGTTTCGGGGCTCTTCCCCTCCCCACTCCTTTGTCTGTGGCCTTTCAGGGCTCTTCCCCTCCCTGCTCCTCTCCATTGCCTTTAAGGGCTCTTCCTGTCGCTGTTGAGACGGACACGATAAACACAGAATTGTGCAAAAAATGGCTACTTTATTGTAAACAAGTACTTATTGTAAACAAGCCTTTTTATAACTTTTTATATGATTATAATCATGAACAGTTCATGATTGGATGACCTCTTCTCTGGTTGCAGCCTCGATAACCTTCCTTTCCTTGCGGTCAGGCAGTTCCGGTCTGGTAGTTTTTAAATCTTGTTTACTCAGCTCTTCTTGGGGCTTTCAAGCCTCTTAAGGGTACGTGGTTATCTGCTCAAGGTCAATACCAAACTTACATTCTGATCCCTCGCACCAGTCGAGGTCTCCCATATCTTCCCACTCTCGTTCTGTGGCCTTTCGGGGCTCTTCCCACTCACCTTCTATGGCTTTTTTGGGCTCTTCCCATCTCTGCTCCTCTCCGTTGCCTTTCAGGGCTCTTCCCACACTCCTTCTGTGGCCTTTCGGGGCTCTTCACCTCCCTCTTCCTCCTCCGTGGCCTTTTGGTGCTCTTACCCTCCCCGCTCCTCTTGTGTGTCTTTTCGGGGCTCTTCCCCTCCCCGTTTCTCTTCCATGGCCGTTCAAAGCCCTTCGCCTCCCCGCTCCGCTTCTGTGGCTCTTCATCTCCCCGCTCTTCTTCTGTGGCCTTTCAGGTCTCTTCCCACTTACCTTCCATGGCCTTTCGGGCCTTTCTCCTCCCCGCTCCTCTTCCGTGGCCTTTCGGGGCTCTTCCCACTCCTTGGCCTTTTGGGGCTTTTCCCCTCTCTGCTGTCTCCGTTGCCTTGAAGGGCTCTTCCCACTTACCTTCCGTGGCCTTTCAGGTCTCTTCCCACTCACCTTCCATGGCCTTTCGGGCCTTTCCCCTTCCTGCTCCTCTTTCATGGCCTTTCGGGGCTCTTCCCACTCTCCTTCCCTGGCCTTTCGGGGCTTTTCCCCTCTCTGCTCCTCTCCGTTGCCTTTCAGGGCTCTTCCCACTTACCTTCTGTGGCTTTTTGGTGCTCTTCCCCTACCTCTCTGTTACCTTTCAGTGCTCTTCCCACTCACCTTCTATGGCTTTTTTGGGCTCTTCCCCTCTCTGCTCCTCTCCGTTGCATTTCAGGATTATTCCCACTTACCTTCCGTGGCCTTTCGGGGCTCTTCCCACACTCCTTCTGTAGCCTTTCGGGGCTCTTCACCTCCCTCTTCCTCCTCCGTGGCCTTTCGGTGCTCTTACCCTCCCTCTCTGTTGCCTTCCAACGCTCTTCCCACTCACCTTTCATGGTCTTTCGGGCCTTTCCCCTCCCCACTCCTCTTCTGTGGCCTTTCAGTGCTCTTCCCACACTCCTTCTGTGGCCTTTCGGTGCTCTTCCCCTCCCTATCTGTTGCCTTTCAGTGCTCTTCCCTCTCACCTTCTATGGGTTTTTCCGGCTCTTCCCCTCTCTGCTCCTCTGCGTTGCCTTTCAGGACTCTTCCCACTGAACTTCCGTGGCGTTTTGGGGCTCTATCCCTCCCCGCTCCTCTTCTGTCACCTTTCAGGGCTCTTCTCACTTACCTTCCGTGGTGTTTTGGGGCTCTTGCCCTCCCTGTTCCGCTATCGTGGCCTTTTGGGGAATTGCCCACTCGGCTCCTCCTCTGTGGCTTTTCAGGGCTCTTCCCCTCTCTGCTCCTCTTCCGTGGGCTTTCAGGGACTCTTCCCCTTTTCGCTCCTCTTCTGTGGGCTTTCTGGGATCTTCCCCTCCCCGCTCCTCTTCTGTGGCCTTTCGGGGCTCTTCCCCTCACCTTCTTCTCTGTTGCCTTTCAGGACTCTTCCCATTTACCTTCCACGTCCTTTCGGGGTTCTTCCCCTCCCATTCCTCTTCCGTGGCTGTTGGGGGCTTTTGCCCTCTCTGCTCCACTTCTGTGGCCTTTCAGGGCTCTTCCCCTCACCTTCTTCTCTGTTGCCTTTCAGGACTCTTCCCATTTACCTTCCACGTCCTTTCGGGGTTCTTCCCCTCCCATTCCTCTTCCGTGGCTGTTGGGGGCTTTTGCCCTCTCTGCTCCACTTCTGTGGCCTTTCGGGGCTATTCCCAGTTACCTTGCGTTGCATTTCGGGGCTCTTCCCCTCCCCGCTCCTTTGTCTGTGGCCTTTCAGGGCTCTTCCCACTCACCTTCTGTGGTGTTTTTGGGCTCTTCCCCTCTTGTTCCTCTTCCGTGGCCTTTTAGGGCTTTTTTCATCCCCGCTCCAATTGCGTGGCTTTTCAGGACTCTTCACCTCACCATTTTGGGGCCCTTCCCACTCTTTTTCTGTGCCCTTTCATGTCTCTTCCCCTGCCCTAGCCTCTTCCGTGGCTTTTCAGGGCTCTTCACAAACACCTTCCATGGCGTTTTGAGGCTCTTCCCCTCCCGCTCCTGTTGCATGGCCTTTTGGGGCTCTTCACCTCCCTGTTCCTCCTCCATGGCCTTTTGGGTCTCGTACCCTCCCCGCTCTTCTGTGGCTTTTCAGGGCTTGTCCAGACAGTAAAAAAGCTCACTGGCAAAAATGTGCAGAAGAGAGGAGGAGCTGATGAGGAGCGTGTGGCTGTGTCTGTGAGCGAGCTGGAGGGAGCCCCGGGGCACTCACCACACAAAAGAAATGGGCACAGAGCTCTTCCCACTCGTATTACTGCGTGCAGTTATTCGGGTCCGCCGCTGCCTGGCAGCATAGTCCGCACGCAGGAGGGGAGAGAGCAAATGCTGGCGGGAATGAGCACCTGTGTGGGGCCGGGGGAAGCGTCCCTGAGGGATTGTCCCCAGGGGCCTGCTCCGTCCCTGAGGGGCTGAGGGGCAGGGCTGGGGGCCGTGGCGAGGAAGGGGCATCGCAGGCACTGCGTCTTCCTGCCTCCGCGCTTGGCCCCACGCTGAACGCCCTGATAGCCCCTCTGCTGTGCTGTGGGAGGGAAACTTTGCTCTCACCCTCCTCCATCGAGTCGGGGGCCTCCTCCTCTTCCCTCTCAGACATGGCGCACGAGCACAGCGAGTGTTGGGAGCTTCCCAAGCGGGTCAGCTCTCAGCACAGCCCCAGTGCCCCGAGGTGTGGGACCCCTCCTCCTCCGTCGGCAGCCCCCTGCAAGCCCCATCCCTCCCCTGCCCTCTCCTCAACTCCCAGGTCGCACTGACTGGCTGGAGCCCAGCGATCCTTTTTATAGGCTTGTCCCTGCGGGTCACAGCGGCCATTGTGACATCGGCACCCCCATCTATGGGCAGGGACACCCTTGGCGGGTCACAGTGGCCATTGTGACATCACACCCCCATCTATGGGCAGGGAAACCTTTTGCAGGTTACCATGGCCACGGTGACATCGCCACCCCTACGTAGGGGCAGGGACGCACTCGGCCTCCTGGCACCCCCTCTGAGGTTGGTGCCACCCACGCCACGGTGGAAGTCGCGGTGGAGTCCCGGTGGAAGGGGCCCTTTTCTGTGGCAATAAACTGCCTTTTGGAGTCAGCGTGAGCCGAGCCTTGGGGGTAGGAAAGCCCCTGAACGAGCACTCATGCCAGACCCAGCCTGGGACTTGTCACCTGTGTCATCCCAAGGGTCTTGGGGCCCCCATCAGGGTGGCAGTAATGGTGCCCGAGTCCCCACACTGTCCCCAAACTATCCCCACACTGTCCCCATGTCCCTGTCCCCCCCACGCTGTACCCACACCCCACATGCTCCCATGTCCTCTTCCCCAGACTGTCCCCACATCCCCCCACATTCCCCTGTCCCACACTGCCCCATGTTCCCCCATGGTCCCCGGTGCCCATGGGCCACCTCCCCTGGCACCACCACTGTCCCCAGTGTCCAGCCTGTGGTCAAACCGGTGTCAGTGGCACCCATGGTCCCCAGTGCTACTGTCACCGGCAGCATCCAGAAGTACAGCGTGGTGTCCCTGTCCCCCACCAGTGACACCAAGGGGGACACTGGCACACCCACGGGTGCCACCACCCCAGCACCCAAACTGCCCCCTCTGCCAGCACCAGCCAACACCATCCCCGGGTAGTGGCACAGTCCCCCCAGTCTGCCCAGTGACCCCACTGGGACCCTGTTGCTGGCAACAGGGAGTGGCCTGGTGGTCCTCTGCTCTGCCCATGTGTGGTGGTTTAGTCCCTGACGGGCTCTGAGACCACGCGGCCGCTGCCCCTCCCCCACAAAGGGAGTCAAATACAAAGCCCCGGGGCTGAGATAAGGGGAGAGGTTTAATACAACAGAGCAACAGCAACACAACAAATAACAACAACAATAACAGTAACAATAATAATAATAATAATGAACAGAGCAAAATATCTACCAATCCAGCAGTGAGAAGCGCGATGGCATAACGCATGTGTTAACCGACCCAGCTCGCTTCGGTGCCAGGATGTGACGTCAGCACGGTATGTGAATAACCCGGCTAGAGCTCCCTCGCTACTGCGGGGGAAACTTAACCCTATCCTGGCTAAACCAGGACATAATCCACCCCTTTATTCTATACCACGTGCGTCACATCCAGCTGCCATTTAGCAATGAGCATTAACAAAGAAAAATTAACAAAAGCACAGTAAAATTCACGCTGTGTTTTCACCCACAATCAAGTCCCCCTGTGGTACGCATCGCACCTCTCCACCCTTCTGCATCACCCACCAGGTGCACCCAGGTCCTTGAGCAAAAACAATCCCGTGGATGGGTTTGCCTTTGCCCGGCGCAGGACTAACCCAGACCATTTTTCCCAGCAGGTCCCTCATGCGCATCACAGGGACTTTATTCCCGTCTACAACACGTGGAAGTTTTGACTGAGCCGGGCCAGCTCGATTGGCAGATCCTCTTGTGTTCACTAACCAAGTGGCCTCTGTCAGATGTGTGTCCCAGGGTTTGAAGGTTCCACCCCCCATTGCTCTCAATGGAGTTTTTAACAGTCCATTGTAGCGCTCGATCTTCCCAGAGGCTGGTGCGTGGTAGGGGATGTGGTAGACCCACTCGACGCCGTGTTCTTCTGCCCAGGCATCTCTGAGGTTATTTCGGAAGTGAGTCCCATTGTCCGACTCAATCCTCTCTGGGGTGCCGTGTCGCCACAGGACTCGCTCTTCAAGGCCCAGGATGGTGTTCCGGGCGGTGGCGTGGGACACTGGATGAGTTTCGAGCCATCCAGTGGTTGCTTCCACCATTGTGAGCACGTGGCGCTTGCCTTGGCGGGTCTGTGGCAGTGTGATGTAGTCGATCTGCCAGGCCTCTCCATACTTCTATTTCATCCATCGATCTTCATTCCGCTGGGGCTTCAGCCGTTTGGCTTGTTTGATCGCAGCACACGCCTCACATCCGTGGATGATCTCTGCGATGGTGTCAATGGTGAGGTCCACCCCTCGATCTCGAGCCCACCTGGATGTTGCATCTCTGCCTTGGTGGCGCGAGGTCTCCTGGGCCCACCGGGCTATGAACAGTTCACCTTTACGCTGCCAATCCAAGTCCACCTGAGCCACTTGGATCTTAGCAGCCTGCCCGCTCCTCTTCTGTGGCTTTTCGGGGCTCTTCCCCTCCCTCTCTGTTGTCTTTCAGGTCTCTTGCCACTCACCTTCTATGGCCTTTCGGGCCTTTCCCCTCCCCACTCCTCTTTCGTGGCCTTTCGGGACTCTTCCCCTCCCTCGCTGTTGCCTTTCAGTGCTCTTCCCACTCACCTCCTATGGCTATTTTGGGCTCTTCCCCTCCCCACTTGTCTTCCGTGGCCTTTCGGGGCTCTTCACCTCCCTCGTACTCCTTGTCTGTGGCCTTTCGTGGATCTTCCCACTCTCCTTCTGTGCCCGTTTGGGGCTCTTCCCACACCCGCTCCTCTTCCGTGGCCTTTCAGAGCTCTTCCAACTCTCCTTCCGTTGCCTTTCAGAGCTCTTCCCCTCCCCGTTCCTTCTCTGTGGTCTTTCGGGGCTCTTCCCACTCTCCTTATGTGGCCTTTTGTGTCTCTTTGCATTTCTGCTCCTCTCCCGTTGCTTGCCGGGGCTCTTCCTCTCCCTTGCTCCTTGTCTGCGGCCTTTCAGGACTCTTCCCACTTACGTGTGGCCTTTCAGGGCTCTTCTCGTCCCTGCTCCACTTCCGTGGCTTTTCAGGACTCTTCACCTTACCATTCGTATTTTGTGGCCTTTTGGGGCCCTTCCCACTCTTTTTCCGTGCCCTTTCATGTCTCTTCCCCTGCCCTAGCCTCTTCCGTGGCTTTTCAGGGCTCTTCACAAACACCTTCCATGGCGTTTTGAGGCTCTTCCCCTCCCGCTCCTGTTGCATGGCCTTTCGGGGCTCTTCACCTCCCTGTTCCTCCTCCATGGCCTTTTGGGTCTCGTACCCTCCCCGCTCCTCTTCTTGGCCTTTCAGGGCTCTTCCCACTCACCTTCCGTGGTGTTTTGGGGCTCTTCCTGTCCTTGTTTGTCTTCCGTGGCCTTTCAGAGCTCTTCCAAGATTCTATCCGTGGCCTTTTGGGTCTCTTACCATCCCCGCTCCTCTTCTGTGGTCTGTCGGGCATCTTCCCCTCCCTGCTCCTCTGTGTTGCCTTTCAGGGCTCTTCCCACTTACATTGTGTGGCCTTTCGGGGCTCTTCCAACAGTCCTTCAGTGGCCTTTCTGGGCTCTTCCCCTCCCTACTCCTTGTCTGTGGGCTTTCACGGCTCTTCCCACTTACCTTCCGCAGCCTTTTGGCACTTTTCCCCTCCCCGCTCCTCTCCGTTGCCTTTCAGGGCTCTTACCACACACCTTCTGTGGCATCTGGGGCTCTTCCCCTCCCCACTCCTATTCCGTGGCCTTTCAGTGCTCTTCCTGTCCCTGTTCCCTCTCCCTCTCTTTTCGGGTCTCTACCCCACCCCGTCCTATTGCGTGGCTGTTCGGGGCTCTTCCCCACCCTGCTTCTCTTCTGTGGCCTTTCAGGACTCTTCCCACACACCTTCTGTGGCGTTTCGGGGCTCTTCCCCTCCCCACTCCTTTGTCTGTGGCCTTTCAGGGCTCTTCCCCTCCCTGCTCCTCTCCATTGCCTTTAAGGGCTCTTCCTGTCGCTGTTGAGACGGACACGATAAACACAGAATTGTGCAAAAAATGGCTACTTTATTGTAAACAAGTACTTATTGTAAACAAGCCTTTTTATAACTTTTTATATGATTATAATCATGAACAGTTCATGATTGGATGACCTCTTCTCTGGTTGCAGCCTCGATAACCTTCCTTTCCTTGCGGTCAGGCAGTTCCGGTCTGGTAGTTTTTAAATCTTGTTTACTCAGCTCTTCTTGGGGCTTTCAAGCCTCTTAAGGGTACGTGGTTATCTGCTCAAGGTCAATACCAAACTTACATTCTGATCCCTCGCACCAGTCGAGGTCTCCCATATCTTCCCACTCTCGTTCTGTGGCCTTTCGGGGCTCTTCCCACTCACCTTCTATGGCTTTTTTGGGCTCTTCCCATCTCTGCTCCTCTCCGTTGCCTTTCAGGGCTCTTCCCACACTCCTTCTGTGGCCTTTCGGGGCTCTTCACCTCCCTCTTCCTCCTCCGTGGCCTTTTGGTGCTCTTACCCTCCCCGCTCCTCTTGTGTGTCTTTTCGGGGCTCTTCCCCTCCCCGTTTCTCTTCCATGGCCGTTCAAAGCCCTTCGCCTCCCCGCTCCGCTTCTGTGGCTCTTCATCTCCCCGCTCTTCTTCTGTGGCCTTTCAGGTCTCTTCCCACTTACCTTCCATGGCCTTTCGGGCCTTTCTCCTCCCCGCTCCTCTTCCGTGGCCTTTCGGGGCTCTTCCCACTCCTTGGCCTTTTGGGGCTTTTCCCCTCTCTGCTGTCTCCGTTGCCTTGAAGGGCTCTTCCCACTTACCTTCCGTGGCCTTTCAGGTCTCTTCCCACTCACCTTCCATGGCCTTTCGGGCCTTTCCCCTTCCTGCTCCTCTTTCGTGGCCTTTCGGGGCTCTTCCCACTCTCCTTCCCTGGCCTTTCGGGGCTTTTCCCCTCTCTGCTCCTCTCCGTTGCCTTTCAGGGCTCTTCCCACTTACCTTCTGTGGCTTTTTGGTGCTCTTCCCCTACCTCTCTGTTACCTTTCAGTGCTCTTCCCACTCACCTTCTATGGCTTTTTTGGGCTCTTCCCCTCTCTGCTCCTCTCCGTTGCATTTCAGGATTATTCCCACTTACCTTCCGTGGCCTTTCGGGGCTCTTCCCACACTCCTTCTGTAGCCTTTCGGGGCTCTTCACCTCCCTCTTCCTCCTCCGTGGCCTTTCGGTGCTCTTACCCTCCCTCTCTGTTGCCTTCCAACGCTCTTCCCACTCACCTTTCATGGTCTTTCGGGCCTTTCCCCTCCCCACTCCTCTTCTGTGGCCTTTCAGTGCTCTTCCCACACTCCTTCTGTGGCCTTTCGGTGCTCTTCCCCTCCCTATCTGTTGCCTTTCAGTGCTCTTCCCTCTCACCTTCTATGGGTTTTTCGGGCTCTTCCCCTCTCTGCTCCTCTGCGTTGCCTTTCAGGACTCTTCCCACTGAACTTCCGTGGCGTTTTGGGGCTCTATCCCTCCCCGCTCCTCTTCTGTCACCTTTCAGGGCTCTTCTCACTTACCTTCCGTGGTGTTTTGGGGCTCTTGCCCTCCCTGTTCCGCTATCGTGGCCTTTTGGGGAATTGCCCACTCGGCTCCTCCTCTGTGGCTTTTCAGGGCTCTTCCCCTCTCTGCTCCTCTTCCGTGGGCTTTCAGGGACTCTTCCCCTTTTCGCTCCTCTTCTGTGGGCTTTCTGGGATCTTCCCCTCCCCGCTCCTCTTCTGTGGCCTTTCGGGGCTCTTCCCCTCACCTTCTTCTCTGTTGCCTTTCAGGACTCTTCCCATTTACCTTCCACGTCCTTTCGGGGTTCTTCCCCTCCCATTCCTCTTCCGTGGCTGTTGGGGGCTTTTGCCCTCTCTGCTCCACTTCTGTGGCCTTTCGGGGCTATTCCCAGTTACCTTGCGTTGCATTTCGGGGCTCTTCCCCTCCCCGCTCCTTTGTCTCTGGCCTTTCAGGGCTCTTCCCACTCACCTTCTGTGGTGTTTTTGGGCTCTTCCCCTCTTGTTCCTCTTCCGTGGCCTTTTAGGGCTTTTTTCATTCCGCTCCAATTGCGTGGCTTTTCAGGACTCTTCACCTCACCATTTTGGGGCCCTTCCCACTCTTTTTCCGTGCCCTTTCATGTCTCTTCCCCTGCCCTAGCCTCTTCCGTGGCTTTTCAGGGCTCTTCACAAACACCTTCCATGGCGTTTTGAGGCTCTTCCCCTCCCGCTCCTGTTGCATGGCCTTTTGGGGCTCTTCACCTCCCTGTTCCTCCTCCATGGCCTTTTGGGTCTCGTACCCTCCCCGCTCCTCTTCTGTGGCTTTTCAGGGCTTGTCCAGACAGTAAAAAAGCTCACTGGCAAAAATGTGCAGAAGAGAGGAGGAGCTGATGAGGAGCGTGTGGCTGTGTCTGTGAGCGAGCTGGAGGTAGCCCCGGGGCACTCACCACACAAAAGAAATGGGCACAGAGCTCTTCCCACTCGTATTACTGCGTGCAGTTATTCGGGTCCGCCGCTGCCTGGCAGCATAGTCCGCACGCAGGAGGGGAGAGAGCAAATGCTGGCGGGAATGAGCACCTGTGTGGGGCCGGGGGAAGCGTCCCTGAGGGATTGTCCCCAGGGGCCTGCTCCGTCCCTGAGGGGCTGAGGGGCAGGGCTGGGGGCCGTGGCGAGGAAGGGGCATCGCAGGCACTGCGTCTTCCTGCCACCGCGCTTGGCCCCACGCTGAACGCCCTGATAGCCCCTCTGCTGTGCTGTGGGAGGGAAACTTTGCTCTCACCCTCCTCCATCGAGTCGGGGGCCTCCTCCTCTTCCCTCTCAGACATGGCGCACGAGCACAGCGAGTGTTGGGAGCTTCCCAAGCGGGTCAGCTCTCAGCACAGCCCCAGTGCCCCGAGGTGTGGGACCCCTCCTCCTCCGTCGGCAGCCCCCCGCAAGCTCCATCCCTCCTCTGCCCTCTCCTCACCTCCCAGGTCGCACTGACTGGCTGGAGCCCAGCGATCCTTTTTATAGGCTTGTCCCTGCGGGTCACAGCGGCCATTGTGACATCGGCACCCCCATCTATGGGCAGGGACACCCTTGGCGGGTCACAGTGGCCTTTGTGACATCACACCCCCATCTATGGGCAGGGAAACCTTTTGCAGGTTACTGTGGCCACGGTGACATCGCCACACCCACGGAGGGGCAGGGACGCACTTGGCCTCCTGGCACCCCCTCTGAGGTTGGTGCCACCCACGCCACGGTGGAAGTCCCGGTGGAGTCCCGGTGGAAAGGGCCCTTTTCTGTGGCAATAAACTGCCTTTTGGAGTCAGCGTGAGCTGAGCCTTGGGGGTAGGAAAGCCCCTGAACGAGCACTCACGCCAGACCCAGCCTGGGACTTGTCACCTGTGTCATCCCAAGGGTCCTGGGGCCCCGATCAGGGTGGCAGCAATGGTGCCCGAGTCCCCACACTGTCCCCAAACTATCCCCACACTGTCCCCATGTCCCTGTCCCCCCCACTGTCCCCACATCCCCACACTGTCCCCATGGACCCAATGCCCCCCCATGTCCCACCATGGTCCCCATGTCCCCACGCTGTCCCCGCACCCCACATGCTCCCATGTCCTCTTCCCCAGACTGTCCCCACATCCCCCCACATTCCCCTGTCCCACACTGCCCCATGTTCCCCCATGGTCCCCGGTGACCATGGGCCGCCTCCCCTGGCATCACCACTGTCCCCAGTGTCCAGCCTGTGGTCAAACCGGTGTCAGTGGCGCCCATGGTCCCCAGTGCTACTGTCACCGGCAGCATCCAGAAGTACAGCGTGGTGTCCCTGTCCCCCACCAGTGACACCAAGGGGGACACTGGCACACCCACGGGTGCCACCACCCCAGCACCCAAACTGCCCCCTCTGCCAGCACCAGCCAACACCATCCCCGGGTAGTGGCACAGTCCCCCCAGTCTGCCCAGTGACCCCACTGGGACCCTGTTGCTGGCAACAGGGAGTGGCCTGGTGGTCCTCTGCTCTGCCCATGTGTGGTGGTTTAGTCCCTGATGGGCTCTGAGACCACGCGGCCGCTGCCCCTCCCCCACAAAGGGAGTCAAATACAAAGCCCCGGGGCTGAGATAAGGGGAGAGGTTTAATACAACAGAGCAACAGCAACACAACAAACAACAACAACAACAGTAACAATAATAATAATGAACAGAGCAAAATATCTACCAATCCAGCAGTGAGAAGCGCGATGGCATAACGCATGTGTTAACCGACCCAGCTCGCTTCGGCGCCAGGATGTGACGTCAGCACGGTATGTGAATAACCCGGCTAGAGCTCCCCCCCTACTGCGGGGAAACTTAACCCTATCCTGGCTAAACCAGGACATAATCCACCCCTTTATTCTATACCACGTGCGTCACATCCAGCTGCCATTTAGCAATGAGCATTAACAAAGAAAAATTAACAAAAGCACAGTAAAATTCACGCTGTGTTTTCACCCACAATCAAGTCCCCTTGTGGTACGCATCGCACCTCTCCACCCTTCTGCATCACCCACCAGGTGCACCCAGGTCCTTGAGCAAAAACAATCCCGTGGATGGGTTTGCCTTTGCCCGGCGCAGGACTAACCCAGACCATTTTTCCCAGCAGGTCCCTCATGCGCATCACAGGGACTTTATTCCCGTCTACAACACGTGGAAGTTTTGACTGAGCCGGGCCAGCTCGATTGGCAGATCCTCTTGTGTTCACTAACCAAGTGGCCTCTGTCAGATGTGTGTCCCAGGGTTTGAAGGTTCCACCCCCCATTGCTCTCAATGGAGTTTTTAACAGTCCATTGTAGCGCTCGATCTTCCCAGAGGCTGGTGCGTGGTAGGGGATGTGGTAGACCCACTCGACGCCGTGTTCTTCTGCCCAGGCATCTCTGAGGTTATTTCGGAAGTGAGTGCCATTGTCCGACTCAATCCTCTCTGGGGTGCCGTGTCGCCACAGGACTCGCTCTTCAAGGCCCAGGATGGTGTTCCGGGCGGTGGCGTGGGACACTGGATGAGTTTCGAGCCATCCAGTGGTTGCTTCCACCATTGTGAGCACGTGGCGCTTGCCTTGGCGGGTCTGTGGCAGTGTGATGTAGTCGATCTGCCAGGCCTCTCCGTACTTCTATTTCATCCATCGATCTTCATTCCGCTGGGGCTTCAGCCGTTTGGCTTGTTTGATCGCAGCACACGCCTCACATCCGTGGATGATCTCTGCGATGGTGTCAATGGTGAGGTCCACCCCTCGATCTCGAGCCCACCTGGATGTTGCATCTCTGCCTTGGTGGCGCGAGGTCTCCTGGGCCCACCGGGCTATGAACAGTTCACCTTTACGCTGCCAGTCCAAGTCCACCTGAGCCACTTGGATCTTAGCAGCCTGCCCGCTCCTCTTCTGTGGCTTTTCGGGGCTCTTCCCCTCCCTCTCTGTTGTCTTTAAGGTCTCTTGCCACTCACCTTCTATGGCCTTTCGGGCCTTTCCTCTCCCCACTCCTCTTTCGTGGCCTTTCGGGGCTCTTCCCCTCCCTCGCTGTTACCTTTCAGTGCTCTTCCCACTCACCTTCGATGGCTTTTTTGGTCTCTTCCCCTCTCTGCTCCTCTGCGTTGCCTTTCAGGGCTCTTCCCACTTACCTTCCGTGGCTTTTCGGTGCCCTTCCCCTCCCTCTCTGTTGCCTTTCACCGCTCTTCCCACTCACCTTCTATGGCCTTCTTGGGCTCTTCCCACTTAGCTTCCATGGCTTTTCGGGGCTCTTCCCACGCTCCTTCTGTGTCCTTTTGGGGCTCTTCTCCTCCCTGTTCCTCCTCTGTGGCCTTTTGGTGCTCTTACCCTCCCTGCTCCACTTCTGTGGCCTTTCGCGGCTCTTCGCACTTACCTTGCGTGGCCTTTTGGTGCTCTTCCCCTCCCTCTCTGTTGCCTTTCAGGTCTCTTCCCACTCACCTTCTATGGCTTTTTTGGCCTCTTCCCCATTCTGCTCCTCTCCGTTGCCTTTCACTGCTCTTCCCTCTCACCTTCTATGGCTATTTTGGGCTCTTCCCCTCCCCGCTTGTCTTCCGTGGCCTTTCGGGACTCTTCACCTCCCTCTTCCTCCTCCGTGGCCTTTTGGTGCTCTTACCCTCCCCGCTCCTCTTGTGTGTCTTTTCGGGGCTCTTCCCCTCCCCGTTTCTCTTCCATCGCCGTTCAAAGCCCTTCGCCTCCCCGCTCCGCTTCTGTTGCTCTTCATCTCCCCGCTCTTCTTCCGTGGCCTTTCAGGGCTCTTCCCACTTACCTTCCATGGCCTTTCGGGCCTTTCTCCTCCCCGCTCCTCTTCCGTGGCCTTTCGGGGCTCTTCCCACTCCTTGGCCTTTTGGGGCTTTTCCCCTCTCTGCTGTCTCCGTTGCCTTGAAGGGCTCTTCCCACTTACCTTCTGCGGCCTTTCGGGGCTCTTCCCACACTCCTTCTGTGGCCTTTCAGGACTCTTCCCCTCCCCATTTCTGTTCCATGGCCGTTCAAAGCCCTTCGCCTCCCCGCTCCGCTTCTGTGGCTCTTCCCCTCCCTGTTCTTCTTCCGTTGCCTTTCAGGGCTCTTCCCACTTACCTTCTGTGGCTTTTTGGTGCTCTTCCCCTACCTCTCTGTTACCTTTCAGTGCTCTTCCCACTCACCTTCTATGGCTTTTTTGGGCTCTTCCCCTCTCTGCTCCTCTCCGTTGCATTTCAGGATTATTCCCACTTACCTTCCGTGGCCTTTCGGGGCTCTTCCCACACTCCTTCTGTAGCCTTTCGGGGCTCTTCACCTCCCTCTTCCTCCTCTGTGGCCTTTCGGTTCTCTTACCCTCCCTCTCTTTTGCCTTTCAACGCTCTTCCCACTCACCTTTCATGGTCTTTCGGGCCTTTCCCCTCCCCACTCACCTTCCGTGGCCTTTCAGTGCTCTTCCCACACTCCTTCTGTGGCCTTTCGGTGCTCTTCCCCTCCCTATCTGTTGCCTTTCAGTGCTCTTCCCTCTCACCTTCTATGGGTTTTTTGGGCTCTTCCCCTCTCTGCTCCTCTGCGTTGCCTTTCAGGACTCTTCCCACTGAACTTCCGTGGCGTTTTGGGGCTCTTTCCCTCCCCGCTCCTCTTCTATCACCTTTCAGGGCTCTTCTCACTTACCTTCCGTGGTGTTTTGGGGCTCTTGCCCTCCCTGTTCCGCTATCGTGGCCTTTTGGGGAATTGCCCACTCCGCTCCTCCTCTGTGGCTTTTCAGGGCTCTTCCCCTCCCTGCTCCTCTTCCGTGGGCTTTCAGGGACTCTTCCCCTTTTCGCTCCTCTTCCGTGGGCTTTCTGGGATCTTCCCCTCCCCGCTCCTCTTCTGTGGCCTTTCGGGGCTCTTCCCCTCACCCTCTTCTCTGTTGCCTTTCAGGACTCTTCCCATTTACCTTCCACATCCTTTCGGGGTTCTTCCCCTCCCATTCCTCTTCCGTGGCTGTTGGGGGCTTTTGCCCTCTCTGCTCCACTTCTGTGGCCTTTCAGGGCTATTCCCAGTTACCTTGCGTTGCATTTCAGGGCTCTTCCCCTCCCCGCTCCTTTGTCTGTGGCCTTTCAGGGCTCTTCCCACTCACCTACTGTGGTGGTTTTGGGCTCTTCCCCTCTTGTTCCTCTTCCGTGGCCTTTTAGGGCTTTTTTCATCCCCGCTCCACTTGCGTGGCTTTTCAGGACTCTTCACCTCACCATTTTGGGGCCCTTCCCACTCTTTTTCCATGCCCTTTCGTGTCTCTTCCCCTGCCCTAGCCTCTTCCGTGGCTTTTCAGGGCTCTTCACAAACACCTTCCATGGTGTTTTGAGGCTCTTCCCCTCCCGCTCCTGTTGCATGGCCTTTTGGGGCTCTTCACCTCCCTGTTCCTCCTCCATGGCCTTTTGGGTCTCTTACCATCCCCGCTCCTCTTCTGTGGTCTGTCGGGCATCTTCCCCTACCTGCTCCTCTCCGTTGCCTTTCAGGGCTCTTCCCACTTACATTGTGTGGCCTTTCGGGGCTCTTCCAACAGTCCTTCCGTGGCCTTTCTGGGCTCTTCCCCTCCCTAATCCTTGTCTGTGGCCTTTCACGGCTCTTCCCACTTACCTTCCGCAGCCTTTTGGCACTTTTCCCCTCCCCGCTCCTCTCCGTTGCCTTTCAGGGCTCTTACCACACACCTTCCGTGGCATCTGGGGCTCTTCCCCTCCCCACTCCTATTCCGTGGCCTTTCAGTGCTCTTCCTGTCCCTGTTCCCTCTCCCTCTCTTTTCGGGTCTCTACCCCACCCCGTCCTATTGCGTGGCTGTTCGGGGCTCTTCCCCACCCTGCTTCTCTTCTGTGGCCTTTCAGGACTCTTCCCACACACCTTCTGTGGCGTTTCGGGGCTCTTCCCCTCCCCACTCCTTTGTCTGTGGCCTTTCAGGGCTCTTCCCCTCCCTGCTCCTCTCCATTGCCTTTAAGGGCTCTTCCTGTCGCTGTTGAGACGGACACGATAAACACAGAATTGTGCAAAAAATGGCTACTTTATTGTAAACAAGTACTTATTGTAAACAAGCCTTTTTATAACTTTTTATATGATTATAATCATGAACAGTTCATGATTGGATGACCTCTTCTCTGGTTGCAGCCTCCATAACCTTCCTTTCCTTGCGGTCAGGCAGTTCCGGTCTGGTAGTTTTTAAATCTTGTTTACTCAGCTCTTCTTGGGGCTTTCAAGCCTCTTAAGGGTATGTGGTTATCTGCTCAAGGTCAATACCAAACTTACATTCTGATCCCTCGCACCAGTCGAGGTCTCCCATATCTTCCCACTCTCGTTCTGTGGCCTTTCGGGGCTCTTCCCACTCACCTTCTATGGCTTTTTTGGGCTCTTCCCATCTCTGCTCCTCTCCGTTGCCTTTCAGGGCTCTTCCCACACTCCTTCTGTGGCCTTTCGGGGCTCTTCACCTTCCTCTTCCTCCTCCGTGGCCTTTTGGTGCTCTTACCCTCCCCGCTCCTCTTGTGTGTCTTTTCGGGGCTCTTCCCCTCCCCGTTTCTCTTCCATGGCCGTTCAAAGCCCTTCGCCTCCCCGCTCCGCTTCTGTTGCTCTTCATCTCCCCGCTCTTCTTCTGTGGCCTTTCAGGGCTCTTCCCACTTACCTTCCATGGCCTTTCGGGCCTTTCTCCTCCCCGCTCCTCTTCCGTGGCCTTTCGGGGCTCTTCCCACTCCTTGGCCTTTTGGGGCTTTTCCCCTCTCTGCTATCTCCGTTGCCTTGAAGGGCTCTTCCCACTTACCTTCCGTGGCCTTTCAGGTCTCTTCCCACTCACCTTCCATGGCCTTTTGGGCCTTTCCCCTTCCTGCTCCTCTTTCGTGGCCTTTCGGGGCTCTTCCCACTCTCCTTCCCTGGCCTTTCGGGGCTTTTCCCCTCTCTGTTCCTCTCCGTTGCCTTTCAGGGCTCTTCCCACTTACCTTCTGTGGCTTTTTGGTGCTCTTCCCCTACCTCTCTGTTACCTTTCAGTGCTCTTCCCACTCACCTTCTATGGCTTTTTTGGGCTCTGTTCCCTCTCTGCTCCTCTCCGTTGCATTTCAGGATTATTCCCACTTACCTTCCGTGGCCTTTCGGGGCTCTTCCCACACTCCTTCTGTAGCCTTTCGGGGCTCTTCACCTCCCTCTTCCTCCTCCGTGGCCTTTCGGTGCTCTTACCCTCCCTCTCTGTTGCCTTTCAACGCTCTTCCCACTCACCTTTCATGGTCTTTCGGGCCTTTCCCCTCCCCACTCCTCTTCCGTGGCCTTTCAGGGCTCTTCCCACACTCCTTCTGTGGCCTTTCGGTGCTCTTCCCCTCCCTATCTGTTGCCTTTCAGTGCTCTTCCCTCTCACCTTCTATGGGTTTTTCGGGCTCTTCCCCTCTCTGCTCCTCTGCGTTGCCTTTCAGGGCTCTTCCCACTTACCTTCTGTGGCTTTTTGGTGCTCTTCCCCTACCTCTCTGTTACCTTTCAGTGCTCTTCCCACTGACCTTCTATGGCTTTTTTGGGCTCTGTTCCCTCTCTGCTCCTCTCCGTTGCATTTCAGGATTATTCCCACTTACCTTCCGTGGCCTTTCGGGGCTCTTCCCACACTCCTTCTGTAGCCTTTCGGGGCTCTTCACCTCCCTCTTCCTCCTCCGTGGCCTTTCGGTGCTCTTACCCTCCCTCTCTGTTGCCTTTCAACGCTCTTCCCACTCACCTTTCATGGTCTTTCGGGCCTTTCCCCTCCCCACTCCTCTTCCGTGGCCTTTCAGTGCTCTTCCCACACTCCTTCTGTGGCCTTTCGGTGCTCTTCCCCTCCCTATCTGTTGCCTTTCAGTGCTCTTCCCTCTCACCTTCTATGGGTTTTTCGGGCTCTTCCCCTCTCTGCTCCTCTGCGTTGCCTTTCAGGGCTCTTCCCACTTACCTTCCGTGGCTTTTCGGTGCCCTTCCCCTCCCTCTCTGTTGCCTTTCACCGCTCTTCCCACTCACCTTCTATGGCCTTCTTGGGCTCTTCCCACTTAGCTTCCATGGCTTTTCGGGGCTCTTCCCATGCTCCTTCTGTGTCCTTTTGGGGCTCTTCTCCTCCCTGTTCCTCCTCTGTGGCCTTTTGGTGCTCTTACCCTCCCTGCTCCTCTTCTGTGGCCTTTCGGGGCTCTTGCCCTCACCCTCTTCTCTGTTGCCTTACAGGAGTCTTACCACTTACCTTCCGTGTCCTTTCGGGGTTCTTCCCCTTCCCATTCCTATTCCGTGGCTGTTGGGGGCTTTTGCCCTCTCCGCTCCACTTCTGTGGCCTTTCGGGGCTCTTTGCACTTACCTTCCGTGGCCTTTTGGTGCTCTTCCCCTCCGTCTCTGTTGCCTTTCAGGTCTCTTCCCACTCACATTCTGTGGCCTTTCGGGGCTCTTCCCACACTCCTTCCGTGGCCTTTCGGTGCTCTTCCCCTCTCTCTCTGTTGTCTTTCAGGTCTCTTCCCACTCACCTTCCATGGCCTTTTCGGCCTTTCCCCTCCCCACTCCTCTTTCGTGCCCTTTCGGGGCTCTTCCCCTCCCTCGCTGTTACCTTTCAGTGCTCTTCCCACTCACCTTCTATGGCTTTTTTGGTCTCTTCCCCTCTCTGCTCCTCTGCGTTGCCTTTCAGGGCTCTTCCCACTTACCTTCCGTGGCTTTTCGGTGCTCTTCCCCTCCCTCTCTGTTGCCTTTCACCGCTCTTCCCACTCACCTTCTATGGCCTTCTTGGTCTCTTCCCACTTAGCTTCCATGGCTTTTCGGGGCTCTTCCCACGCTCCTTCTGTGTCCTTTTGGGGCTCTTCTCCTCCCTGTTCCTCCTCTGTGGCCTTTTGGTGCTCTTACCCTCCCTGCTCCTCTTCTGTGGCCTTTCGGGGCTCTTGCCCTCACCCTCTTCTCTGTTGCCTTACAGGAGTCTTACCACTTACCTTCCGTGTCCTTTCGGGGTTCTTCCCCTTCCCATTCCTATTCTGTGGCTGTTGGGGGCTTTTGCCCTCTCCGCTCCACTTCTGTGGCCTTTCAGGTCTCTTCCCACTTACCTTCTATGGCTTTTTTGGCCTCTTCCCCATTCTGCTCCTCTCCGTTGCCTTTCACTGCTCTTCCCTCTCACCTTCTATGGCTATTTTGGGCTCTTCCCCTCCCCGCTTGTCTTCCGTGGCCTTTCGGGGCTCTTCACCTCCCTCGTACTCCTTGTCTGTGGCCTTTCGTGGATCTTCCCACTCTCCTTCTGTGCCCGTTTGGGGCTCTTCCCACACCCGCTCCTCTTCCGTGGCCTTTCAGAGCTCTTCCAACTCTCCTTCCGTTGCCTTTCAGAGCCCTTCCCCTCCCTGTTCCTTCTCTGTGGTCTTTCGGGGCTCTTCCCACTCTCCTTATGTGGCCTTTTGGGTCTCTTCGCATTTCTGCTCCTCTCCCGTTGCTTGCCGGGGCTCTTCCTCTCCCTTACTCCTTGTCTGCGGCCTTTCAGGACTCTTCCCACTTACGTGTGGCCTTTCAGGGCTCTTCTCGTCCCCGCTCCACTTCCGTGGCTTTTCAGGACTCTTCACCTTACCATTCGTATTTTGTGGCCTTTTGGGGCCCTTCCCACTCTTTTTCCGTGCCCTTTCATGTCTCTTCCCCTGCCCTAGCCTCTTCCGTGGCTTTTCAGGGCTCTGCACAAACACCTTCCATGGCGTTTTGAGGCTCTTCCCCTCCCGCTCCTGTTGCATGGCCTTTTGGGGCTCTTCACCTCCCTGTTCCTCCTCCATGGCCTTTTGGGTCTCTTACCATCCCCGCTCCTCTTCTGTGGCTTTTCAGGGCTTGTCCAGACAGTAAAAAAGCTGACTGGCAAAAATGTGCAGAAGAGAGGAGGAGCTGATGAGGAGCGTGTGGCTGTGTCTGTGAGCTGGAGGGAGCCCCGGGGCACTCACCACACAAAAGAAATGGGCACAGAGCTCTTCCCACTCGTATTACTGCGTGCAGTTATTCGGGTCCGCCGCTGCCTGGCAGCATAGTCCGCACGCAGGAGGGGAGAGAGCAAATGCCGGCGGGAATGAGCACCTGTGTGGGGCCGGGGGAAGCGTCCCTGAGGGATTGTCCCCAGGGGCCTGCTCCGTCCCTGAGGGGCTGAGGGGCAGGGCTGGGGGCCGTGGCGAGGAAGGGGCATCGCAGGCACTGCGTCTTCCTGCCACCGCGCTTGGCCCCACGCTGAACGCCCTGATAGCCCCTCTGCTGTGCTGTGGGAGGGAAACTTTGCTCTCACCCTCCTCCATCGAGTCAGGGGCCTCCTCCTCTTCCCTCTCAGACATGGCGCACGAGCACAGCGAGTGTTGGGAGCTTCCCAAGCGGGTCAGCTCTCAGCACAGCCCCAGTGCCCCGAGGTGTGGGACCCCTCCTCCTCCGTCGGCAGCCCCCCGCAAGCTCCATCCCTCCTCTGCCCTCTCCTCACCTCCCAGGTCGCACTGACTGGCTGGAGCCCAGCAATCCTTTTTATAGGCTTGTCCCTGCGGGTCACAGCGGCCATTGTGACATCGGCACCCCCATCTATGGGCAGGGACACCCTTGGCGGGTCACAGTGGCCTTTGTGACATCACACCCCCATCTATGGGCAGGGAAACCTTTTGCAGGTTACCGTGGCCACGGTGACATCGCCACACCCACGGAGGGGCAGGGACGCACTCGGCCTCCTGGCACCCCCTCTGAGGTTGGTGCCACCCACGCCACGGTGGAAGTCCCGGTGGAGTCCTGGTGGAAAGGTCCCTTTTCTGTGGCAATAAACTGCCTTTTGGAGTCAGCGTGAGCGGAGCCTTGGGGGTAGGAAAGCCCCTGAACGAGCACTCACGCCAGACCCAGCCTGGGACTTGTCACCTGTGTCATCCCAAGGGTCCTGGGGCCCCGATCAGGGTGGCAGCAATGGTGCCCGAGTCCCCACACTGTCCCCAAACTATCCCCACACTGTCCCCATGTCCCTGTCCCCCCCACTGTCCCCACATCCCCACACTGTCCCCATGGACCCAATGCCCCCCCATGTCCCACCATGGTCCCCATGTCCCCACGCTGTCCCCGCACCCCACATGCTCCCATGTCCTCTTCCCCAGACTGTCCCCACATCCCCCCACATTCCCCTGTCCCACACTGCCCCATGTTCCCCCATGGTCCCCGGTGACCATGGGCCGCCTCCCCTGGCAGCACCACTGTCCCCAGTGTCCAGCCTGTGGTCAAACCGGTGTCAGTGGCACCCATGGTCCCCAGTGCTACTGTCACCGGCAGCATCCAGAAGTACAGCGTGGTGTCCCTGTCCCCCACCAGTGACACCAAGGGGGACACTGGCACACCCACGGGTGCCACCACCCCAGCACCCAAACTGCCCCCTCTGCCAGCACCAGCCAACACCATCCCCGGGTAGTGGCACAGTCCCCCCAGTCTGCCCAGTGACCCCACTGGGACCCTGTTGCTGGCAACAGGGAGTGGCCTGGTGGTCCTCTGCTCTGCCCATGTGTGGTGGTTTAGTCCCTGACGGGCTCTGAGACCACGCGGCCGCTGCCCCTCCCCCACAAAGGGAGTCAAATACAAAGCCCCGGGGCTGAGATAAGGGGAGAGGTTTAATACAACAGAGCAACAGCAACACAACAAACAACAACAACAACAGTAACAATAATAATAATGAACAGAGCAAAATATCTACCAATCCAGCAGTGAGAAGCGCGATGGCATAACGCATGTGTTAACCGACCCAGCTCGCTTCGGCGCCAGGATGTGACGTCAGCACGGTATGTGAATAACCCGGCTAGAGCTCCCCCCCTACTGCGGGGAAACTTAACCCTATCCTGGCTAAACCAGGACATAATCCACCCCTTTATTCTATACCACGTGCGTCACATCCAGCTGCCATTTAGCAATGAGCATTAACAAAGAAAAATTAACAAAAGCACAGTAAAAATTCACGCTGTGTTTTCACCCACAATCAAGTCCCCTTGTGGTACGCATCGCACCTCTCCACCCTTCTGCATCACCCACCAGGTGCACCCAGGTCCTTGAGCAAAAACAATCCCGTGGATGGGTTTGCCTTTGCCTGGCGCAGGACTAACCCAGACCATTTTTCCCAGCAGGTCCCTCATGCGCATCACAGGGACTTTATTCCCGTCTACAACACGTGGAAGTTTTGACTGAGCCGGGCCAGCTCGATTGGCAGATCCTCTTGTGTTCACTAACCAAGTGGCCTCTGTCAGATGTGTGTCCCAGGGTTTGAAGGTTCCACCCCCCATTGCTCTCAATGGAGTTTTTAACAGTCCATTGTAGCGCTCGATCTTCCCAGAGGCTGGTGCGTGGTAGGGGATGTGGTAGACCCACTCGACGCCGTGTTCTTCTGCCCAGGCATCTCTGAGGTTATTTCGGAAGTGAGTCCCATTGTCCGACTCAATCCTCTCTGGGGTGCCGTGTTGCCGCAGGACTCGCTCTTCAAGGCCCAGGATGGTGTTCCGGGCGGTGGCGTGGGACACTGGATGAGTTTCGAGCCATCCAGTGGTTGCTTCCACCATTGTGAGCACGTGGCGCTTGCCTTGGCGGGTCTGTGGCAGTGTGATGTAGTCGATCTGCCAGACCTCTCCGTACTTCTATTTCATCCATCGATCTTCATTCCGCTGGGGCTTCAGCCGTTTGGCTTGTTTGATCGCAGCACACGCCTGACATCCGTGGATGATCTCTGCGATGGTGTCAATGGTGAGGTCCACCCCTCGATCTCGAGCCCACCTGGATGTTGCATCTCTGCCTTGGTGGCGCGAGGTCTCCTGGGCCCACCGGGCTATGAACAGTTCACCTTTATGCTGCCAGTCCAAGTCCACCTGAGCCACTTGGATCTTAGCAGCCTGCCCGCTCCTCTTCTGTGGCTTTTCGGGGCTCTTCCCCTCCCTCTCTGTTGTCTTTAAGGTCTCTTGCCACTCACCTTCTATGGCCTTTCGGGCCTTTACCCTCCCCACTCCTCTTTCGTGGCCTTTCGGGGCTCTTCCCCTCCCTCGCTGTTACCTTTCAGTGCTCTTCCCACTCACCTTCTATGGCTTTTTTGGTCTCTTCCCCTCTCTGCTCCTCTGCGTTGCCTTTCAGGGCTCTTCCCACTTACCTTCCGTGGCTTTTCGGTACCCTTCCCCTCCCTCTCTGTTGCCTTTCACCGCTCTTCCCACTCACCTTCTATGGCCTTCTTGGGCTCTTCCCACTTAGCTTCCATGGCTTTTCGGGGCTCTTCCCACGCTCCTTCTGTGTCCTTTTGGGGCTCTTCTCCTCCCTGTTCCTCCTCTGTGGCCTTTTGGTGCTCTTACCCTCCCTGCTCCACTTCTGTGGCCTTTCGCGGCTCTTCGCACTTACCTTGCGTGGCCTTTTGGTGCTCTTCCCCTCCCTCTCTGTTGCCTTTCAGGTCTCTTCCCACTCACCTTCTATGGCTTTTTTGGCCTCTTCCCCATTCTGCTCCTCTCCGTTGCCTTTCACTGCTCTTCCCTCTCACCTTCTATGGCTATTTTGGGCTCTTCCCCTCCCCGCTTGTCTTCCGTGGCCTTTCGGGGCTCTTCACCTCCCTCGTACTCCTTGTCTGTGGCCTTTCGTGGATCTTCCCACTCTCCTTCTGTGCCCGTTTGGGGCTCTTCCCCTCCCCACTCCTATTCCGTGGCCTTTCAGTGCTCTTCCTGTCCCTGTTCCCTCTCCCTCTCTTTTCTGGTCTCTACCCCACCCCGTCCTATTCCGTGGCTGTTCGGGGCTCTTCTCCACCCTGCTTCTCTTCTGTGGCCTTTCAGGACTCTTCCCACACACCTTCTGTGGCGTTTCGGGGCTCTTCCCCTCCCCACTCCTTTGTCTGTGGCCTTTCAGGGCTCTTCCCCTCCCTGCTCCTCTCCATTGCCTTTAAGGGCTCTTCCTGTCGCTGTTGAGACGGACACGATAAACACAGAATTGTGCAAAAAATGGCTACTTTATTGTAAACAAGTACTTATTGTAAACAAGCCTTTTTATAACTTTTTATATGATTGGTTTAATAACAGTTCATGATTGGATGACCTCTTCTCTGGTTGCAGCCTCGATAACCTTCCTTTCCTTGCGGTCAGGCAGTTCCGGTCTGGTAGTTTTTAAATCTTGTTTACTCAGCTCTTCTTGGGGCTTTCAAGCCTCTTAAGGGTACGTGGTTATCTGCTCAAGGTCAATACCAAACTTACATTCTGATCCCTCGCACCAGTCGAGGTCTCCCATATCTTCCCACTCTCGTTCTGTGGCCTTTCGGGGCTCTTCCCACTCACCTTCTATGGCTTTTTTGGGCTCTTCCCATCTCTGCTCCTCTCCGTTGCCTTTCAGGGCTCTTCCCACACTCCTTCTGTGGCCTTTCAGGGCTCTTCACCTCCCTCTTCCTCCTCCGTGGCCTTTTGGTGCTCTTACCCTCCCCGCTCCTCTTGTGTGTCTTTTCGGGGCTCTTCCCCTCCCCGTTTCTCTTCCATGGCCGTTCAAAGCCCTTCGCCTCCCCGCTCCGCTTCTGTTGCTCTTTATCTCCCCGCTCTTCTTCCGTGGCCTTTCAGGGCTCTTCCCACTTACCTTCCATGGCCTTTCGGGCCTTTCTCCTCCCCGCTCCTCTTCCGTGGCCTTTCGGGGCTCTTCCCACTCCTTGGCCTTTTGGGGCTTTTCCCCTCTCTGCTGTCTCCGTTGCCTTGAAGGGCTCTTCCCACTTACCTACCGTGGCCTTTCAGGGCTCTTCCCACTTACCTTCCATGGCCTTTCAGGCCTTTCTCCTCCCCGCTCCTCTTTCGTGGCCTTTCAGGGCTCTTCCCAGTCTCCTTCCCTGGACTTTCGGGGCTTTTCCCCTCTCTGCTCCTCTCCGTTGCCTTGAAGGGCTCTTCCCACTTACCTTCTGCGGCCTTTCGGGGCTCTTCCCACACTCCTTTTGTGGCCTTTCGGTGCTCTTCCCCTGCCTCTCTGTTGCTTTTCAGTGCTCTTCCCACTCAAGTTCTATGGCTTTTTTGGGCTCTTTCCCTCCCCGCTCCTCTTCCGTGGCCTTTGGGGGCTCTTCCCACTAGCCTTCCATAGCCTTTCGGGGCCCTTCCCACACTCCTTCTGTGGCCTTTCAGGACTCTTCCCCTCCCCATTTCTGTTCCATGGCCGTTCAAAGCCCTTCGCCTCCCCGCTCCGCTTCTGTGGCTCTTCCCCTCCCTGTTCTTCTTCCGTTGCCTTTCAGGGCTCTTCCCACTTACCTTCTGTGGCTTTTTGGTGCTCTTCCCCTACCTCTCTGTTACCTTTCAGTGCTCTTCCCACTCACCTTCTATGGCTTTTTTGGGCTCTTCCCCTCTCTGCTCCTCTCCGTTGCATTTCAGGATTATTCCCACTTACCTTCCGCGGCCTTTCGGGGCTCTTCCCACACTCCTTCTGTAGCCTTTCGGGGCTCTTCACCTCCCTCTTCCTCCTCCGTGGCCTTTCGGTGCTCTTACCCTCCCTCTCTG
Organism: Strix uralensis; assembly: GCF_047716275.1. Lineage (NCBI taxonomy): Eukaryota > Metazoa > Chordata > Aves > Strigiformes > Strigidae > Strix > Strix uralensis. The sequence goes on from NC_134010.1 coordinate 428,305, forward strand.
TTGCGTTTCAACGCTCTTCCCACTCACCTTTCATGGTCTTTCGGGCCTTTCCCCTCCCCTCTCCCCTTTCGTCGTCTTTCGGGGCTCTTCCCACTCACCTTCCGTGGCCTTTCAGTGCTCTTCCCACACTCCTTCTGTGGCCTTTCGGTGCTCTTCCCCTCCCTATCTGTTGCCTTTCAGTGCTCTTCCCTCTCACCTTCTATGGGTTTTTCGGGCTCTTCCCCTCTCTGCTCCTCTGCGTTGCCTTTCAGGACTCTTCCCACTGAACTTCCGTGGCGTTTTGGGGCTCTTTCCCTCCCCGCTCCTCTTCTGTCACCTTTCAGGGCTCTTCTCACTTACCTTCCGTGGTGTTTTGGGGCTCTTGCCCTCCCTGTTCCGCTATCGTGGCCTTTTGGGGAATTGCCCACTCCGCTCCTCCTCTGTGGCTTTTCAGGGCTCTTCCCCTCCCTGCTCCTCTTCCGTGGGCTTTCAGGGACTCTTCCCCTTTTCGCTCCTCTTCCGTGGGCTTTCTGGGATCTTCCCCTCCCCGCTCCTCTTCTGTGGCCTTTCGGGGCTCTTCCCCTCACCCTCTTCTCTGTTGCCTTTCAGGACTCTTCCCATTTACCTTCCACGTCCTTTCGGGGTTCTTCCCCTCCCATTCCTCTTCCGTGGCTGTTGGGGGCTTTTGCCCTCTCTGCTCCACTTCTGTGGCCTTTCAGGGCTATTCCCAGTTACCTTGCGTTGCATTTCGGGGCTCTTCCCCTCCCCGCTCCTTTGTCTGTGGCCTTTCAGGGCTCTTCCCACTCACCTACTGTGGTGGTTTTGGGCTCTTCCCCTCTTGTTCCTCTTCCGTGGCCTTTTAGGGCTTTTTTCATCCCCGCTCCACTTGCGTGGCTTTTCAGGACTCTTCACCTCACCATTTTGGGGCCCTTCCCACTCTTTTTCCATGCCCTTTCGTGTCTCTTCCCCTGCCCTAGCCTCTTCCGTGGCTTTTCGGGGCTCTTCACAAACACCTTCCATGGCGTTTTGAGGCTCTTCCCCTCCCGCACCTGTTGCATGGCCTTTTGGGGCTCTTCACCTCCCTGTTCCTCCTCCATGGCCTTTTGGGTCTCGTACCCTCCCCGCTCCTCTTCTGTGGCTTTTCAGGGCTTGTCCAGACAGTAAAAAAGCTGACTGGCAAAAATGTGCAGAAGAGAGGAGGAGCTGATGAGGAGCGTGTGGCTGTGTCTGTGAGTGAGCTGGAGGGAGCCCCGGGGCACTCACCACACAAAAGAAATGGGCACAGAGCTCTTCCCACTCGTATTTCTGCGTGCAGTTATTCGGGTCCGCCGCTGCCTGGCAGCATAGTCCGCACGCAGGAGGGGAGAGAGCAAATGCCGGCGGGAATGAGCACCTGTGTGGGGCCGGGGGAAGCGTCCCTGAGGGATTGTCCCCAGGGGCCTGCTCCGTCCCTGAGGGGCTGAGGGGCAGGGCTGGGGGGCGTGGCGAGGAAGGGGCATCGCAGGCGCTGCGTCTTCCTGCCACCGCGCTTGGCCCCACGCTGAACGCCCCGATAGCCCCTCTGCTGTGCTGTGGGAGGGAAACTTTGCTCTCACCCTCCTCCATCGAGTCGGGGGCCTCCTCCTCTTCCCTCAGACATGGCGCACGAGCACAGCGAGTGTTGGGAGCTTCCCAAGCGGGTCAGCTCTCAGCACAGCCCCAGTGCCCCGAGGTGTGGGACCCCTCCTCCTCCGTCGGCAGCCCCCCGCAAGCTCCATCCCTCCTCTGCCCTCTCCTCACCTCCCAGGTCGCACTGACTGGCTGGAGCCCAGCGATCCTTTTTATAGGCTTGTCCCTGCGGGTCACAGCGGCCATTGTGACATCGGCACCCCCATCTATGGGCAGGGACACCCTTGGCGGGTCACAGTGGCCTTTGTGACATCACACCCCCATCTATGGGCAGGGAAACCTTTTGCAGGTTACCGTGGCCACGGTGACATCGCCACACCCACGGAGGGGCAGGGACGCACTCGGCCTCCTGGCACCCCCTCTGAGGTTGGTGCCACCCACGCCACGGTGGAAGTCCCGGTGGAGTCCCGGTGGAAAGGGCCCGTTTCTGTGGCAATAAACTGCCTTTTGGAGTCAGCGTGAGCGGAGCCTTGGGGGTAGGAAAGCCCCTGAACGAGCACTCACGCCAGACCCAGCCTGGGACTTGTCACCTGTGTCATCCCAAGGGTCCTGGGGCCCCCATCAGGGTGGCAGCAATGGTGCCCGAGTCCCAACACTGTCCCCAAACTATCCCCACACTGTCCCCATGTCCCTGTCCCCCCCACTGTCCCCACATCCCCACACTGTCCCCATGGACCCAATGCCCCCCCATGTCCCACCATGGTCCCCATGTCCCCACGCTGTCCCCGCACCCCACATGCTCCCATGTCCTCTTCCCCAGACTGTCCCCACATCCCCCCACATTCCCCTGTCCCACACTGCCCCATGTTCCCCCATGGTCCCCGGTGCCCATGGGCCGCCTCCCCTGGCAGCACCACTGTCCCCAGTGTCCAGCCTGTGGTCAAACCGGTGTCAGTGGCGCCCATGGTCCCCAGTGCTACTGTCACCGGCAGCATCCAGAAGTACAGCGTGGTGTCCCTGTCCCCCACCAGTGACACCAAGGGGGACACTGGCACACCCACGGGTGCCACCACCCCAGCACCCAAACTGCCCCCTCTGCCAGCACCAGCCAACACCATCCCCGGGTAGTGGCACAGTCCCCCCAGTCTGCCCACTGACCCCACTGGGACCCTGTTGCTGGCAACAGGGAGTGGCCTGGTGGTCCTCTGCTCTGCCCATGTGTGGTGGTTTAGTCCCTGATGGGCTCTGAGACCACGCGGCCGCTGCCCCTCCCCCACAAAGGGAGTCAAATACAAAGCCCCGGGGCTGAGATAAGGGGAGAGGTTTAATACAACAGAGCAACAGCAACACAACAAACAACAACAACAACAGTAACAATAATAATAACGAACAGAGCAAAATATCTACCAATCCAGCAGTGAGAAGCGCGATGGCATAACGCATGTGTTAACCGACCCAGCTCGCTTCGGCGCCAGGATGTGACGTCAGCACGGTATGTGAATAACCCGGCTAGAGCTCCCCCCCTACTGCGGGGAAACTTAACCCTATCCTGGCTAAACCAGGACATAATCCACCCCTTTATTCTATACCACGTGCGTCACATCCAGCTGCCATTTAGCAATGAGCATTAACAAAGAAAAATTAACAAAAGCACAGTAAAAATTCACGCTGTGTTTTCACCCACAATCAAGTCCCCTTGTGGTACGCATCGCACCTCTCCACCCTTCTGCATCACCCACCAGGTGCACCCAGGTCCTTGAGCAAAAACAATCCCGTGGATGGGTTTGCCTTTGCCTGGCGCAGGACTAACCCAGACCATTTTTCCCAGCAGGTCCCTCATGCGCATCACAGGGACTTTATTCCCGTCTACAACACGTGGAAGTTTTGACTGAGCCGGGCCAGCTCGATTGGCAGATCCTCTTGTGTTCACTAACCAAGTGGCCTCTGTCAGATGTGTGTCCCAGGGTTTGAAGGTTCCACCCCCCATTGCTCTCAATGGAGTTTTTAACAGTCCATTGTAGCGCTCGATCTTCCCAGAGGCTGGTGCGTGGTAGGGGATGTGGTAGACCCACTCGACGCCGTGTTCTTCTGCCCAGGCATCTCTGAGGTTATTTCGGAAGTGAGTCCCATTGTCCGACTCAATCCTCTCTGGGGTGCCGTGTTGCCGCAGGACTCGCTCTTCAAGGCCCAGGATGGTGTTCCGGGCGGTGGCGTGGGACACTGGATGAGTTTCGAGCCATCCAGTGGTTGCTTCCACCATTGTGAGCACGTGGCGCTTGCCTTGGCGGGTCTGTGGCAGTGTGATGTAGTCGATCTGCCAGACCTCTCCGTACTTCTATTTCATCCATCGATCTTCATTCCGCTGGGGCTTCAGCCGTTTGGCTTGTTTGATCGCAGCACACGCCTCACATCCGTGGATGATCTGTGCGATGGTGTCAATGGTGAGGTCCACCCCTCGATCTCGAGCCCACCTGGATGTTGCATCTCTGCCTTGGTGGCGCGAGGTCTCCTGGGCCCACCGGGCTATGAACAGTTCACCTTTACGCTGCCAGTCCAAGTCCACCTGAGCCACTTGGATCTTAGCAGCCTGCCCGCTCCTCTTCTGTGGCTTTTCGGGGCTCTTCCCCTCCCTCTCTGTTGTCTTTAAGGTCTCTTGCCACTCACCTTCTATGGCCTTTCGGGCCTTTCCCCTCCCCACTCCTCTTTCGTGGCCTTTCGGGGCTCTTCCCCTCCCTCGCTGTTACCTTTCAGTGCTCTTCCCACTCACCTTCTATGGCTTTTTTGGTCTCTTCCCCTCTCTGCTCCTCTGCGTTGCCTTTCAGGGCTCTTCCCACTTACCTTCCGTGGCTTTTCGGTACCCTTCCCCTCCCTCTCTGTTGCCTTTCACCGCTCTTCCCACTCACCTTCTATGGCCTTCTTGGGCTCTTCCCACTTAGCTTCCATGGCTTTTCGGGGCTCTTCCCACGCTCCTTCTGTGTCCTTTTGGGGCTCTTCTCCTCCCTGTTCCTCCTCTGTGGCCTTTTGGTGCTCTTACCCTCCCTGCTCCACTTCTGTGGCCTTTCGCGGCTCTTCGCACTTACCTTGTGTGGTCTTTCGGGGCTCTTCCCCTCCCTCTCTGTTGCCTTTCAGGTCTCTTCCCACTCACCTTCTATGGCTTTTTTGGCCTCTTCCCCATTCTGCTCCTCTCCGTTGCCTTTCACTGCTCTTCCCTCTCACCTTCTATGGCTATTTTGGGCTCTTCCCCTCCCCGCTTGTCTTCCGTGGCCTTTCGGGGCTCTTCACCTCCCTCGTACTCCTTGTCTGTGGCCTTTCGTGGATCTTCCCACTCTCCTTCTGTGCCCGTTTGGGGCTCTTCCCCTCCCCACTCCTATTCCGTGGCCTTTCAGTGCTCTTCCTGTCCCTGTTCCCTCTCCCTCTCTTTTCTGGTCTCTACCCCACCCCGTCCTATTCCGTGGCTGTTCGGGGCTCTTCTCCACCCTGCTTCTCTTCTGTGGCCTTTCAGGACTCTTCCCACACACCTTCTGTGGCGTTTCGGGGCTCTTCCCCTCCCCACTCCTTTGTCTGTGGCCTTTCAGGGCTCTTCCCCTCCCTGCTCCTCTCCATTGCCTTTAAGGGCTCTTCCTGTCGCTGTTGAGACGGACACGATAAACACAGAATTGTGCAAAAAATGGCTACTTTATTGTAAACAAGTACTTATTGTAAACAAGCCTTTTTATAACTTTTTATATGATTATAATCATGAACAGTTCATGATTGGATGACCTCTTCTCTGGTTGCAGCCTCGATAACCTTCCTTTCCTTGCGGTCAGGCAGTTCCGGTCTGGTAGTTTTTAAATCTTGTTTACTCAGCTCTTCTTGGGGCTTTCAAGCCTCTTAAGGGTACGTGGTTATCTGCTCAAGGTCAATACCAAACTTACATTCTGATCCCTCGCACCAGTCGAGGTCTCCCATATCTTCCCACTCTCGTTCTGTGGCCTTTCGGGGCTCTTCCCACTCACCTTCTATGGCTTTTTTGGGCTCTTCCCATCTCTGCTCCTCTCCGTTGCCTTTCAGGGCTCTTCCCACACTCCTTCTGTGGCCTTTCGGGGCTCTTCACCTCCCTCTTCCTCCTCCGTGGCCTTTTGGTGCTCTTACCCTCCCCGCTCCTCTTGTGTGTCTTTTCGGGGCTCTTCCCCTCCCCGTTTCTCTTCCATGGCCGTTCAAAGCCCTTCGCCTCCCCGCTCCGCTTCTGTTGCTCTTCATCTCCCCGCTCTTCTTCCGTGGCCTTTCAGGGCTCTTCCCACTTACCTTCCATGGCCTTTCGGGCCTTTCTCCTCCCCGCTCCTCTTCCGTGGCCTTTCGGGGCTCTTCCCACTCCTTGGCCTTTTGGGGCTTTTCCCCTCTCTGCTGTCTCCGTTGCCTTGAAGGGCTCTTCCCACTTACCTACCGTGGCCTTTCAGGGCTCTTCCCACTTACCTTCCGTGGCCTTTCAGGGCTCTTCCCACTTACCTTCCATGGCCTTTCAGGCCTTTCTCCTCCCCGCTCCTCTTTCGTGGCCTTTCAGGGCTCTTCCCAGTCTCCTTCCCTGGACTTTCGGGGCTTTTCCCCTCTCTGCTCCTCTCCGTTGCCTTGAAGGGCTCTTCCCACTTACCTTCTGCGGCCTTTCGGGGCTCTTCCCACACTCCTTTTGTGGCCTTTCGGTGCTCTTCCCCTGCCTCTCTGTTGCTTTTCAGTGCTCTTCCCACTCAAGTTCTATGGCTTTTTTGGGCTCTTTCCCTCCCCGCTCCTCTTCCGTGGCCTTTGGGGGCTCTTCCCACTAGCCTTCCATAGCCTTTCGGGGCCCTTCCCACACTCCTTCTGTGGCCTTTCAGGACTCTTCCCCTCCCCATTTCTGTTCCATGGCCGTTCAAAGCCCTTCGCCTCCCCGCTCCGCTTCTGTGGCTCTTCCCCTCCCTGTTCTTCTTCCGTTGCCTTTCAGGGCTCTTCCCACTTACCTTCTGTGGCTTTTTGGTGCTCTTCCCCTACCTCTCTGTTACCTTTCAGTGGTCTTCCCACTCACCTTCTATGGCTTTTTTGGGCTCTTCCCCTCTCTGCTCCTCTCCGTTGCATTTCAGGATTATTCCCACTTACCTTCCGTGGCCTTTCGGGGCTCTTCCCACACTCCTTCTGTAGCCTTTTGGGGCTCTTCACCTCCCTCTTCCTCCTCCGTGGCCTTTCGGTGCTCTTACCCTCCCTCTCTTTTGCCTTTCAACGCTCTTCCCACTCACCTTTCATGGTCTTTCGGGCCTTTCCCCTCCCCACTCACCTTCCGTGGCCTTTCAGTGCTCTTCCCACACTCCTTCTGTGGCCTTTCGGTGCTCTTCCCCTCCCTATCTGTTGCCTTTCAGTGCTCTTCCCTCTCACCTTCTATGGGTTTTTCGGGCTCTTCCCCTCTCTGCTCCTCTGCGTTGCCTTTCAGGACTCTTCCCACTGAACTTCCGTGGCGTTTTGGGGCTCTTTCCCTCCCCGCTCCTCTTCTATCACCTTTCAGGGCTCTTCTCACTTACCTTCCGTGGTGTTTTGGGGCTCTTGCCCTCCCTGTTCCGCTATCGTGGCCTTTTGGGGAATTGCCCACTCCGCTCCTCCTCTGTGGCTTTTCAGGGCTCTTCCCCTCCCTGCTCCTCTTCCGTGGGCTTTCAGGGACTCTTCCCCTTTTCGCTCCTCTTCCGTGGGCTTTCTGGGATCTTCCCCTCCCCGCTCCTCTTCTGTGGCCTTTCGGGGCTCTTCCCCTCACCCTCTTCTCTGTTGCCTTTCAGGACTCTTCCCATTTACCTTCCACATCCTTTCGGGGTTCTTCCCCTCCCATTCCTCTTCCGTGGCTGTTGGGGGCTTTTGCCCTCTCTGCTCCACTTCTGTGGCCTTTCAGGGCTATTCCCAGTTACCTTGCGTTGCATTTCGGGGCTCTTCCCCTCCCCGCTCCTTTGTCTGTGGCCTTTCAGGGCTCTTCCCACTCACCTACTGTGGTGGTTTTGGGCTCTTCCCCTCTTGTTCCTCTTCCGTGGCCTTTTAGGGCTTTTTTCATCCCCGCTCCACTTGCGTGGCTTTTCAGGACTCTTCACCTCACCATTTTGGGGCCCTTCCCACTCTTTTTCCATGCCCTTTCGTGTCTCTTCCCCTGCCCTAGCCTCTTCCGTGGCTTTTCGGGGCTCTTCACAAACACCTTCCATGGCGTTTTGAGGCTCTTCCCCTCCCGCTCCTGTTGCATGGCCTTTTGGGGCTCTTCACCTCCCTGTTCCTCCTCCATGGCCTTTTGGGTCTCGTACCCTCCCCGCTCCTCTTCTGTGGCTTTTCAGGGCTTGTCCAGACAGTAAAAAAGCTGACTGGCAAAAATGTGCAGAAGAGAGGAGGAGCTGATGAGGAGCGTGTGGCTGTATCTGTGAGTGAGCTGGAGGGAGCCCCGGGGCACTCACCACACAAAAGAAATGGGCACAGAGCTCTTCCCACTCGTATTTCTGCGTGCAGTTATTCGGGTCCGCCGCTGCCTGGCAGCATAGTCCGCACGCAGGAGGGGAGAGAGCAAATGCCGGCGGGAATGAGCACCTGTGTGGGGCCGGGGGAAGCGTCCCTGAGGGATTGTCCCCAGGGGCCTGCTCCGTCCCTGAGGGGCTGAGGGGCAGGGCTGGGGGGCGTGGCGAGGAAGGGGCATCGCAGGCGCTGCGTCTTCCTGCCACCGCGCTTGGCCCCACGCTGAACGCCCCGATAGCCCCTCTGCTGTGCTGTGGGAGGGAAACTTTGCTCTCACCCTCCTCCATCGAGTCGGGGGCCTCCTCCTCTTCCCTCAGACATGGCGCACGAGCACAGCGAGTGTTGGGAGCTTCCCAAGCGGGTCAGCTCTCAGCACAGCCCCAGTGCCCCGAGGTGTGGGACCCCTCCTCCTCCGTCGGCAGCCCCCCGCAAGCTCCATCCCTCCTCTGCCCTCTCCTCACCTCCCAGGTCGCACTGACTGGCTGGAGCCCAGCGATCCTTTTTATAGGCTTGTCCCTGCGGGTCACAGCGGCCATTGTGACATCGGCACCCCCATCTATGGGCAGGGACACCCTTGGCGGGTCACAGTGGCCTTTGTGACATCACACCCCCATCTATGGGCAGGGAAACCATTTGCAGGTTACCATGGCCACGGTGACATCGCCACACCCACGGAGGGGCAGGGACGCACTCGGCCTCCTGGCACCCCCTCTGAGGTTGGTGCCACCCACGCCACGGTGGAAGTCCCGGTGGAGTCCCGGTGGAAAGGGCCCGTTTCTGTGGCAATAAACTGCCTTTTGGAGTCAGCGTGAGCGGAGCCTTGGGGGTAGGAAAGCCCCTGAACGAGCACTCACGCCAGACCCAGCCTGGGACTTGTCACCTGTGTCATCCCAAGGGTCCTGGGGCCCCCATCAGGGTGGCAGCAATGGTGCCCGAGTCCCCACACTGTCCCCAAACTATCCCCACACTGTCCCCATGTCCCTGTCCCCCCCACTGTCCCCACATCCCCACACTGTCCCCATGGACCCAATGCCCCCCCATGTCCCACCATGGTCCCCATGTCCCCACGCTGTCCCCGCACCCCACATGCTCCCATGTCCTCTTCCCCAGACTGTCCCCACATCCCCCCACATTCCCCTGTCCCACACTGCCCCATGTTCCCCCATGGTCCCCGGTGCCCATGGGCCGCCTCCCCTGGCAGCACCACTGTCCCCAGTGTCCAGCCTGTGGTCAAACCGGTGTCAGTGGCACCCATGGTCCCCAGTGCTACTGTCACCGGCAGCATCCAGAAGTACAGTGTGGTGTCCCTGTCTCCCACCAGTGACACCAAGGGGGACACTGGCACACCCACGGGTGCCACCACCCCAGCACCCAAACTGCCCCCTCTGCCAGCACCAGCCAACACCATCCCCGGGTAGTGGCACAGTCCCCCCAGTCTGCCCAGTGACCCCACTGGGACCCTGTTGCTGGCAACAGGGAGTGGCCTGGTGGTCCTCTGCTCTGCCCATGTGTGGTGGTTTAGTCCCTGACGGGCTCTGAGACCACGCGGCCGCTGCCCCTCCCCCACAAAGGGAGTCAAATACAAAGCCCCGGGGCTGAGATAAGGGGAGAGGTTTAATACAACAGAGCAACAGCAACACAACAAACAACAACAACAACAGTAACAATAATAATAACGAACAGAGCAAAATATCTACCAATCCAGCAGTGAGAAGCGCGATGGCATAACGCATGTGTTAACCGACCCAGCTCGCTTCGGCGCCAGGATGTGACGTCAGCACGGTATGTGAATAACCCGGCTAGAGCTCCCCCCCTACTGCGGGGAAACTTAACCCTATCCTGGCTAAACCAGGACATAATCCACCCCTTTATTCTATACCATGTGCGTCACATCCAGCTGCCATTTAGCAATGAGCATTAACAAAGAAAAATTAACAAAAGCACAGTAAAATTCACGCTGTGTTTTCACCCACAATCAAGTCCCCTTGTGGTACGCATCGCACCTCTCCACCCTTCTGCATCACCCACCAGGTGCACCCAGGTCCTTGAGCAAAAACAATCCCGTGGATGGGTTTGCCTTTGCCCGGCGCAGGACTAACCCAGACCATTTTTCCCAGCAGGTCCCTCATGCGCATCACAGGGACTTTATTCCCGTCTACAACACGTGGAAGTTTTGACTGAGCCGGGCCAGCTCGATTGGCAGATCCTCTTGTGTTCACTAACCAAGTGGCCTCTGTCAGATGTGTGTCCCAGGGTTTGAAGGTTCCACCCCCCATTGCTCTCAATGGAGTTTTTAACAGTCCATTGTAGCGCTCGATCTTCCCAGAGGCTGGTGCGTGGTAGGGGATGTGGTAGACCCACTCGACGCCGTGTTCTTCTGCCCAGGCATCTCTGAGGTTATTTCGGAAGTGAGTCCCATTGTCCGACTCAATCCTCTCTGGGGTGCCGTGTTGCCACAGGACTCGCTCTTCAAGGCCCAGGATGGTGTTCCGGGCGGTGGCGTGGGACACTGGATGAGTTTCAAGCCATCCAGTGGTTGCTTCCACCATTGTGAGCACGTGGCGCTTGCCTTGGCGGGTCTGTGGCAGTGTGATGTAGTCGATCTGCCAGGCCTCTCCATACTTCTATTTCATCCATCGATCTTCATTCCGCTGGGGCTTCAGCCGTTTGGCTTGTTTGATCGCAGCACACGCCTCACATCCGTGGATGATCTCTGCGATGGTGTCAATGGTGAGGTCCACCCCTCGATCTCGAGCCCACCTGGATGTTGCATCTCTGCCTTGGTGGCGCGAGGTCTCCTGGGCCCACCGGGCTATGAACAGTTCACCTTTACGCTGCCAGTCCAAGTCCACCTGAGCCACTTGGATCTTAGCAGCCTGCCCGCTCCTCTTCTGTGGCTTTTCGGGGCTCTTCCCCTCCCTCTCTGTTGTCTTTAAGGTCTCTTGCCACTCACCTTCTATGGCCTTTCGGGCCTTTCCCCTCCCCACTCCTCTTTCGTGGCCTTTCGGGGCTCTTCCCCTCTCTCGCTGTTACCTTTCAGTGCTCTTCCCACTCACCTTCTATGGCTTTTTTGGTCTCTTCCCCTCTCTGCTCCTCTGCGTTGCCTTTCAGGGCTCTTCCCACTTACCTTCCGTGGCGCTTCGGTGCCCTTCCCCTCCCTCTCTGTTGCCTTTCACCGCTCTTCCCACTCACCTTCTATGGCCTTCTTGGGCTCTTCCCACTTAGCTTCCATGGCTTTTCGGGGCTCTTCCCACGCTCCTTCTGTGTCCTTTTGGGGCTCTTCTCCTCCCTGTTCCTCCTCTGTGGCCTTTTGGTGCTCTTACCCTCCCTGCTCCACTTCTGTGGCCTTTCGCGGCTCTTCGCACTTACCTTGCGTGGCCTTTTGGTGCTCTTCCCCTCCCTCTCTGTTGCCTTTCAGGTCTCTTCCCACTCACCTTCTATGGCTTTTTTGGCCTCTTCCCCATTCTGCTCCTCTCCGTTGCCTTTCACTGCTCTTCCCTCTCGCCTTCTATGGCTATTTTGGGCTCTTCCCCTCCCCGCTTGTCTTCCGTGGCCTTTCGGGACTCTTCACCTCCCTCGTACTCCTTGTCTGTGGCCTTTCGTGGATCTTCCCACTCTCCTTCTGTGCCCGTTTGGGGCTCTTCCCCTCCCCACTCCTATTCCGTGGCCTTTCAGTGCTCTTCCTGTCCCTGTTCCCTCTCCCTCTCTTTTCTGGTCTCTACCCCACCCCGTCCTATTCCGTGGCTGTTCGGGGCTCTTCCCCACCCTGCTTCTCTTCTGTGGCCTTTCAGGACTCTTCCCACACACCTTCTGTGGCGTTTCGGGGCTCTTCCCCTCCCCACTCCTTTGTCTGTGGCCTTTCAGGGCTCTTCCCCTCCCTGCTCCTCTCCATTGCCTTTAAGGGCTCTTCCTGTCGCTGTTGAGACGGACACGATAAACACAGAATTGTGCAAAAAATGGCTACTTTATTGTAAACAAGTACGTATTGTAAACAAGCCTTTTTATAACTTTTTATATGATTGGTTTAATAACAGTTCATGATTGGATGACCTCTTCTCTGGTTGCAGCCTCGATAACCTTCCTTTCCTTGCGGTCAGGCAGTTCCGGTCTGGTAGTTTTTAAATCTTGTTTACTCAGCTCTTCTTGGGGCTTTCAAGCCTCTTAAGGGTACGTGGTTATCTGCTCAAGGTCAATACCAAACTTACATTCTGATCCCTCGCACCAGTCGAGGTCTCCCATATCTTCCCACTCTCGTTCTGTGGCCTTTCGGGGCTCTTCCCACTCACCTTCTATGGCTTTTTTGGGCTCTTCCCATCTCTGCTCCTCTCCGTTGCCTTTCAGGGCTCTTCCCACACTCCTTCTGTGGCCTTTCGGGGCTCTTCACCTCCCTCTTCCTCCTCCGTGGCCTTTTGGTGCTCTTACCCTCCCCGCTCCTCTTGTGTGTCTTTTCGGGGCTCTTCCCCTCCCCGTTTCTCTTCCATGGCCGTTCAAAGCCCTTCGCCTCCCCGCTCCGCTTCTGTTGCTCTTCATCTCCCCGCTCTTCTTCCGTGGCCTTTCAGGGCTCTTCCCACTTACCTTCCATGGCCTTTCGGGCCTTTCTCCTCCCCGCTCCTCTTCCGTGGCCTTTCGGGGCTCTTCCCACTCCTTGGCCTTTTGGGGCTTTTCCCCTCTCTGCTGTCTCCGTTGCCTTGAAGGGCTCTTCCCACTTACCTACCGTGGCCTTTCAGGGCTCTTCCCACTTACCTTCCATGGCCTTTCAGGCCTTTCTCCTCCCCGCTCCTCTTTCGTGGCCTTTCAGGGCTCTTCCCAGTCTCCTTCCCTGGACTTTCGGGGCTTTTCCCCTCTCTGCTCCTCTCCGTTGCCTTGAAGGGCTCTTCCCACTTACCTTCTGCGGCCTTTCGGGGCTCTTCCCACACTCCTTTTGTGGCCTTTCGGTGCTCTTCCCCTGCCTCTCTGTTGCCTTTCAGTGCTCTTCCCACTCAAGTTCTATGGCTTTTTTGGGCTCTTTCCCTCCCCGCTCCTCTTCCGTGGCCTTTGGGGGCTCTTCCCACCAGCCTTCCATAGCCTTTCGGGGCCCTTCCCACACTCCTTCTGTGGCCTTTCAGGACTCTTCCCCTCCCCATTTCTGTTCCATGGCCGTTCAAAGCCCTTCGCCTCCCCGCTCCGCTTCTGTGGCTCTTCCCCTCCCTGTTCTTCTTCCGTTGCCTTTCAGGGCTCTTCCCACTTACCTTCTGTGGCTTTTTGGTGCTCTTCCCCTACCTCTCTGTTACCTTTCAGTGCTCTTCCCACTCACCTTCTATGGCTTTTTTGGGCTCTTCCCCTCTCTGCTCCTCTCCGTTGCATTTCAGGATTATTCCCACTTACCTTCCGTGGCCTTTCGGGGCTCTTCCCACACTCCTTCTGTAGCCTTTTGGGGCTCTTCACCTCCCTCTTCCTCCTCCGTGGCCTTTCGGTGCTCTTACCCTCCCTCTCTTTTGCCTTTCAACGCTCTTCCCACTCACCTTTCATGGTCTTTCGGGCCTTTCCCCTCCCCACTCACCTTCCGTGGCCTTTCAGTGCTCTTCCCACACTCCTTCTGTTGCCTTTCAGTGCTCTTCCCTCTCACCTTCTATGGGTTTTTCGGGCTCTTCCCCTCTCTGCTCCTCTGCGTTGCCTTTCAGGACTCTTCCCACTGAACTTCCGTGGCGTTTTGGGGCTCTTTCCCTCCCCGCTCCTCTTCTATTACCTTTCAGGGCTCTTCTCACTTACCTTCCGTGGTGTTTTGGGGCTCTTGCCCTCCCTGTTCCGCTATCGTGGCCTTTTGGGGAATTGCCCACTCCGTTCCTCCTCTGTGGCTTTTCAGGGCTCTTCCCCTCCCTGCTCCTCTTCCGTGGGCTTTCAGGGACTCTTCCCCTTTTCGCTCCTCTTCCGTGGGCTTTCTGGGATCTTCCCCTCCCCGCTCCTCTTCTGTGGCCTTTCGGGGCTCTTCCCCTCACCCTCTTCTCTGTTGCCTTTCAGGACTCTTCCCATTTACCTTCCACATCCTTTCGGGGTTCTTCCCCTCCCATTCCTCTTCCGTGGCTGTTGGGGGCTTTTGCCCTCTCTGCTCCACTTCTGTGGCCTTTCAGGGCTATTCCCAGTTACCTTGCGTTGCATTTCGGGGCTCTTCCCCTCCCCGCTCCTTTGTCTGTGGCCTTTCAGGGCTCTTCCCACTCACCTACTGTGGTGGTTTTGGGCTCTTCCCCTCTTGTTCCTCTTCCGTGGCCTTTTAGGGCTTTTTTCATCCCCGCTCCACTTGCGTGGCTTTTCAGGACTCTTCACCTCACCATTTTGGGGCCCTTCCCACTCTTTTTCCATGCCCTTTCGTGTCTCTTCCCCTGCCCTAGCCTCTTCCGTGGCTTTTCAGGGCTCTTCACAAACACCTTCCATGGTGTTTTGAGGCTCTTCCCCTCCCGCTCCTGTTGCATGGCCTTTTGGGGCTCTTCACCTCCCTGTTCCTCCTCCATGGCCTTTTGGGTCTCGTACCCTCCCCGCTCCTCTTCTGTGGCTTTTCAGGGCTTGTCCAGACAGTAAAAAAGCTGACTGGCAAAAATGTGCAGAAGAGAGGAGGAGCTGATGAGGAGCGTGTGGCTGTGTCTGTGAGCGAGCTGGAGGGAGCCCCGGGGCACTCACCACACAAAAGAAATGGGCACAGAGCTCTTCCCACTCGTATCTCTGCGTGCAGTTATTCGGGTCCGCCGCTGCCTGGCAGCATAGTCCGCACGCAGGAGGGGAGAGAGCAAATGCCGGCGGGAATGAGCACCTGTGTGGGGCCGGGGGAAGCGTCCCTGAGGGATTGTCCCCAGGGGCCTGCTCCGTCCCTGAGGGGCTGAGGGGCAGGGCTGGGGGCCGTGGCGAGGAAGGGGCATCGCAGGCGCTGCGTCTTCCTGCCACCGCGCTTGGCCCCACGCTGAACGCCCTGATAGCCCCTCTGCTGTGCTGTGGGAGGGAAACTTTGCTCTCACCCTCCTCCATCGAGTCGGGGGCCTCCTCCTCTTCCCTCTCAGACATGGCGCACGAGCACAGCGAGTGTTGGGAGCTTCCCAAGCGGGTCAGCTCTCAGCACAGCCCCAGTGCCCCGAGGTGTGGGACCCCTCCTCCTCCGTCGGCAGCCCCCCGCAAGCTCCATCCCTCCTCTGCCCTCTCCTCACCTGCCAGGTCGCACTGACTGGCTGGAGCCCAGCGATCCTTTTTATAGGCTTGTCCCTGCGGGTCACAGCGGCCATTGTGACATCGGCACCCCCATCTATGGGCAGGGACACCCTTGGCAGGTCACAGTGGCCTTTGTGACATCACACCCCCATCTATGGGCAGGGAAACCTTTTGCAGGTTACCGTGGCCACGGTGACATCGCCACACCCACGGAGGGGCAGGGACGCACTCGGCCTCCTGGCACCCCCTCTGAGGTTGGTGCCACCCACGCCACGGTGGAAGTCCCGGTGGAGTCCTGGTGGAAAGGGCCCTTTTCTGTGGCAATAAACTGCCTTTTGGAGTCAGCGTGAGCGGAGCCTTGGGGGTAGGAAAGCCCCTGAACGAGCACTCACGCCAGACCCAGCCTGGGACTTGTCACCTGTGTCATCCCAAGGGTCCTGGGGCCCCGATCAGGGTGGCAGCAATGGTGCCCGAGTCCCAACACTGTCCCCAAACTATCCCCACACTGTCCCCATGTCCCTGTCCCCCCCACTGTCCCCACATCCCCACACTGTCCCCATGGACCCAATGCCCCCCCATGTCCCACCATGGTCCCCATGTCCCCACGCTGTCCCCGCACCCCACATGCTCCCATGTCCTCTTCCCCAGACTGTCCCCACATCCCCCCACATTCCCCTGTCCCACACTGCCCCATGTTCCCCCATGGTCCCCGGTGCCCATGGGCCGCCTCCCCTGGCAGCACCACTGTCCCCAGTGTCCAGCCTGTGGTCAAACCGGTGTCAGTGGCGCCCATGGTCCCCAGTGCTACTGTCACCGGCAGCATCCAGAAGTACAGCGTGGTGTCCCTGTCCCCCACCAGTGACACCAAGGGGGACACTGGCACACCCACGGGTGCCACCACCCCAGCACCCAAACTGCCCCCTCTGCCAGCACCAGCCAACACCATCCCCGGGTAGTGGCACAGTCCCCCCAGTCTGCCCACTGACCCCACTGGGACCCTGTTGCTGGCAACAGGGAGTGGCCTGGTGGTCCTCTGCTCTGCCCATGTGTGGTGGTTTAGTCCCTGACGGGCTCTGAGACCACGCGGCCGCTGCCCCTCCCCCACAAAGGGAGTCAAATACAAAGCCCCGGGGCTGAGATAAGGGGAGAGGTTTAATACAACAGAGCAACAGCAACACAACAAACAACAACAACAATAACAGTAACAATAATAATAATGAACAGAGCAAAATATCTACCAATCCAGCAGTGAGAAGCGCGATGGCATAACGCATGTGTTAACCGACCCAGCTCGCTTCGGCGCCAGGATGTGACGTCAGCACGGTATGTGAATAACCCGGCTAGAGCTCCCCCCCTACTGCGGGGAAACTTAACCCTATCCTGGCTAAACCAGGACATAATCCACCCCTTTATTCTATACCACGTGCGTCACATCCAGCTGCCATTTAGCAATGAGCATTAACAAAGAAAAATTAACAAAAGCACAGTAAAATTCACGCTGTGTTTTCACCCACAATCAAGTCCCCTTGTGGTACGCATCGCACCTCTCCACCCTTCTGCATCACCCACCAGGTGCACCCAGGTCCTTGAGCAAAAACAATCCCGTGGATGGGTTTGCCTTTGCCCGGCGCAGGACTAACCCAGACCATTTTTCCCAGCAGGTCCCTCATGCGCATCACAGGGACTTTATTCCCGTCTACAACACGTGGAAGTTTTGACTGAGCCGGGCCAGCTCGATTGGCAGATCCTCTTGTGTTCACTAACCAAGTGGCCTCTGTCAGATGTGTGTCCCAGGGTTTGAAGGTTCCACCCCCCATTGCTCTCAATGGAGTTTTTAACAGTCCATTGTAGCGCTCGATCTTCCCAGAGGCTGGTGCGTGGTAGGGGATGTGGTAGACCCACTCGACGCTGTGTTCTTCTGCCCAGGCATCTCTGAGGTTATTTCGGAAGTGAGTCCCATTGTCCGACTCAATCCTCTCTGGGGTGCCGTGTTGCCACAGGACTCGCTCTTCAAGGCCCAGGATGGTGTTCCGGGCGGTGGCGTGGGACACTGGATGAGTTTCGAGCCATCCAGTGGTTGCTTCCACCATTGTGAGCACGTGGCGCTTGCCTTGGCGGGTCTGTGGCAGTGTGATGTAGTCGATCTGCCAGGCCTCTCCGTACTTCTATTTCATCCATCGATCTTCATTCCGCTGGGGCTTCAGCCGTTTAGCTTGTTTGATCGCAGCACACGCCTCACATCCGTGGATGATCTCTGCGATGGTGTCAATGGTGAGGTCCACCCCTCGATCTCGAGCCCACCTGGATGTTGCATCTCTGCCTTGGTGGCGCGAGGTCTCCTGGGCCCACCGGGCTATGAACAGTTCACCTTTACGCTGCCAGTCCAAGTCCACCTGAGCCACTTGGATCTTAGCAGCCTGCCCGCTCCTCTTCTGTGGCTTTTCGGGGCTCTTCCCCTCCCTCTCTGTTGTCTTTAAGGTCTCTTGCCACTCACCTTCTATGGCCTTTCGGGCCTTTCCCCTCCCCACTCCTCTTTCGTGGCCTTTCGGGGCTCTTCCCCTCCCTCGCTGTTACCTTTCAGTGCTCTTCCCACTCACCTTCTATGGCTTTTTTGGTCTCTTCCCCTCTCTGCTCCTCTGCGTTGCCTTTCAGGGCTCTTCCCACTTACCTTCCGTGGCGCTTCGGTGCCCTTCCCCTCCCTCTCTGTTGCCTTTCACCGCTCTTCCCACTCACCTTCTATGGCCTTCTTGGGCTCTTCCCACTTAGCTTCCATGGCTTTTCGGGGCTCTTCCCACGCTCCTTCTGTGTCCTTTTGGGGCTCTTCTCCTCCCTGTTCCTCCTCTGTGGCCTTTTGGTGCTCTTACCCTCCCTGCTCCACTTCTGTGGCCTTTCGCGGCTCTTCGCACTTACCTTCCGTGGCCTTTTGGTGCTCTTCCCCTCCCTCTCTGTTGCCTTTCAGGTCTCTTCCCACTCACCTTCTATGGCTTTTTTGGCCTCTTCCCCATTCTGCTCCTCTCCGTTGCCTTTCACTGCTCTTCCCTCTCGCCTTCTATGGCTATTTTGGGCTCTTCCCCTCCCCGCTTGTCTTCCGTGGCCTTTCGGGACTCTTCACCTCCCTCGTACTCCTTGTCTGTGGCCTTTCGTGGATCTTCCCACTCTCCTTCTGTGCCCGTTTGGGGCTCTTCCCCTCCCCACTCCTATTCCGTGGCCTTTCAGTGCTCTTCCTGTCCCTGTTCCCTCTCCCTCTCTTTTCGGGTCTCTACCCCACCCCGTCCTATTCCGTGGCTGTTCGGGGCTCTTCCCCACCCTGCTTCTCTTCTGTGGCCTTTCAGGACTCTTCCCACACACCTTCTGTGGCGTTTCGGGGCTCTTCCCCTCCCCACTCCTTTGTCTGTGGCCTTTCAGGGCTCTTCCCCTCCCTGCTCCTCTCCATTGCCTTTAAGGGCTCTTCCTGTCGCTGTTGAGACGGACACGATAAACACAGAATTGTGCAAAAAATGGCTACTTTATTGTAAACAGGTACGTATTGTAAACAAGCCTTTTTATAACTTTTTATATGATTGGTTTAATAACAGTTCATGATTGGATGACCTCTTCTCTGGTTGCAGCCTCGATAACCTTCCTTTCCTTGCGGTCAGGCAGTTCCGGTCTGGTAGTTTTTAAATCTTGTTTACTCAGCTCTTCTTGGGGCTTTCAAGCCTCTTAAGGGTACGTGGTTATCTGCTCAAGGTCAATACCAAACTTACATTCTGATCCCTCGCACCAGTCGAGGTCTCCCATATCTTCCCACTCTCGTTCTGTGGCCTTTCGGGGCTCTTCCCACTCACCTTCTATGGCTTTTTTGGGCTCTTCCCATCTCTGCTCCTCTCCGTTGCCTTTCAGGGCTCTTCCCACACTCCTTCTGTGGCCTTTCGGGGCTCTTCACCTCCCTCTTCCTCCTCCGTGGCCTTTTGGTGCTCTTACCCTCCCCGCTCCTCTTGTGTGTCTTTTCGGGGCTCTTCCCCTCCCCGTTTCTCTTCCATGGCCGTTCAAAGCCCTTCGCCTCCCCGCTCCGCTTCTGTTGCTCTTCATCTCCCCGCTCTTCTTCCGTGGCCTTTCAGGGCTCTTCCCACTTACCTTCCATGGCCTTTCGGGCCTTTCTCCTCCCCGCTCCTCTTCCGTGGCCTTTCGGGGCTCTTCCCACTCCTTGGCCTTTTGGGGCTTTTCCCCTCTCTGCTGTCTCCGTTGCCTTGAAGGGCTCTTCCCACTTACCTACCGTGGCCTTTCAGGGCTCTTCCCACTTACCTTCCATGGCCTTTCAGGCCTTTCTCCTCCCCGCTCCTCTTTCGTGGCCTTTCAGGGCTCTTCCCAGTCTCCTTCCCTGGACTTTCGGGGCTTTTCCCCTCTCTGCTCCTCTCCGTTGCCTTGAAGGGCTCTTCCCACTTACCTTCTGCGGCCTTTCGGGGCTCTTCCCACTCACCTTCCATGGCCTTTCAGGGCTCTTCCCACACTCCTTCTGTGGCCTTTCGGTGCTCTTCCCCTCCCTATCTGTTGCCTTTCAGTGCTCTTCCCTCTCACCTTCTATGGGTTTTTCGGGCTCTTCCCCTCTCTGCTCCTCTGCGTTGCCTTTCAGGACTCTTCCCACTGAACTTCCGTGGCGTTTTGGGGCTCTTTCCCTCCCCACTCCTCTTCTATCACCTTTCAGGGCTCTTCCCACTCACCTACTGTGGTGTTTTTGGGGTCTTCCCCTCTTGTTCCTCTTCCGTGGCCTTTTAGGGCTTTTTTCCTCCCCGCTCCACTTGCGTGGCTTTTCAGGACTCTTCACCTCACCATTTTGGGGCCCTTCCCACTCTTTTTCCATGCCCTTTCGTGTCTCTTCCCCTGCCCTAGCCTCTTCCGTGGCTTTTCGGGGCTCTTCACAAACACCTTCCATGGCGTTTTGAGGCTCTTCCCCTCCCGCACCTGTTGCATGGCCTTTTGGGGCTCTTCACCTCCCTGTTCCTCCTCCATGGCCTTTTGGGTCTCGTACCCTCCCCGCTCCTCTTCTGTGGCTTTTCAGGGCTTGTCCAGACAGTAAAAAAGCTGACTGGCAAAAATGTGCAGAAGAGAGGAGGAGCTGATGAGGAGCGTGTGGCTGTGTCTGTGAGCGAGCTGGAGGGAGCCCCGGGGCACTCACCACACAAAAGAAATGGGCACAGAGCTCGTATTACTGCGTGCAGTTATTCGGGTCCGCCGCTGCCTGGCAGCATAGTCCGCACGCAGGAGGGGAGAGAGCAAATGCCGGCGGGAATGAGCACCTGTGTGGGGCCGGGGGAAGCGTCCCTGAGGGATTGTCCCCAGGGGCCTGCTCCGTCCCTGAGGGGCTGAGGGGCAGGGCTGGGGGCCGTGGCGAGGAAGGGGCATCGCAGGCACTGCGTCTTCCTGCCACCGCGCTTGGCCCCACGCTGAACGCCCTGATAGCCCCTCTGCTGTGCTGTGGGAGGGAAACTTTGCTCTCACCCTCCTCCATCGAGTCGGGGGCCTCCTCCTCTTCCCTCTCAGACATGGCGCACGAGCACAGCGAGTGTTGGGAGCTTCCCAAGCGGGTCAGCTCTCAGCACAGCCCCAGTGCCCCGAGGTGTGGGACCCCTCCTCCTCCGTCGGCAGCCCCCCGCAAGCTCCATCCCTCCTCTGCCCTCTCCTCACCTCCCAGGTCGCACTGACTGGCTGGAGCCCAGCGATCCTTTTTATAGGCTTGTCCCTGCGGGTCACAGCGGCCATTGTGACATCGGCACCCCCATCTATGGGCAGGGACACCCTTGGCAGGTCACAGTGGCCTTTGTGACATCACACCCCCATCTATGGGCAGGGAAACCTTTTGCAGGTTACCATGGCCACGGTGGCATCGCCACCCCTACGTAGGGGCAGGGACGCACTCGGCCTCCTGGCACCCCCTCTGAGGTTGGTGCCACCCACGCCACGGTGGAAGTCGCGGTGGAGTCCCGGTGGAAGGGGCCCTTTTCTGTGGCAATAAACTGCCTTTTGGAGTCAGCGTGAGCGGAGCCTTGGGGGTAGGAAAGCCCCTGAACGAGCACTCACGCCAGACCCAGCCTGGGACTTGTCACCTGTGTCATCCCAAGGGTCCTGGGGCCCCCATCAGGGTGGCAGCAATGGTGCCCGAGTCCCCACACTGTCCCCAAACTATCCCCACACTGTCCCCATGTCCCTGTCCCCCCCACTGTCCCCACATCCCCACACTGTCCCCATGGACCCAATGCCCCCCCATGTCCCACCATGGTCCCCATGTCCCCACGCTGTCCCCGCACCCCACATGCTCCCATGTCCTCTTCCCCAGACTGTCCCCACATCCCCCCACATTCCCCTGTCCCACACTGCCCCATGTTCCCCCATGGTCCCCGGTGCCCATGGGCCACCTCCCCTGGCAGCACCACTGTCCCCAGTGTCCAGCCTGTGGTCAAACCGGTGTCAGTGGCACCCATGGTTCCCAGTGCTACTGTCACCGGCAGCATCCAGACGTACAGCGTGGTGTCCCTGTCCCCCACCAGTGACACCAAGGGGGACACTGGCACACCCACGGGTGCCACCACCCCAGCACCCAAACTGCCCCCTCTGCCAGCACCAGCCAACACCATCCCCGGGTAGTGGCACAGTCCCCCCAGTCTGCCCAGTGACCCCACTGGGACCCTGTTGCTGGCAACAGGGAGTGGCCTGGTGGTCCTCTGCTCTGCCCATGTGTGGTGGTTTAGTCCCTGACGGGCTCTGAGACCACGCGGCCGCTGCCCCTCCCCCACAAAGGGAGTCAAATACAAAGCCCCGGGGCTGAGATAAGGGGAGAGGTTTAATACAACAGAGCAACAGCAACACAACAAACAACAACAACAACAACAGTAACAATAATAATAATGAACAGAGCAAAATATCTACCAATCCAGCAGTGAGAAGCGCGATGGCATAACGCATGTGTTAACCGACCCAGCTCGCTTCGGTGCCAGGATGTGACGTCAGCACGGTATGTGAATAACCCGGCTAGAGCTCCCTCCCTACTGCGGGGGATACTTAACCCTATCCTGGCTAAACCAGGACATAATCCACCCCTTTATTCTATACCACGTGCGTCACATCCAGCTGCCATTTAGCAATGAGCATTAACAAAGAAAAATTAACAAAAGCACAGTAAAATTCACGCTGTGTTTTCACCCACAATCAAGTCCCCTTGTGGTACGCATCGCACCTCTCCACCCTTCTGCATCACCCACCAGGTGCACCCAGGTCCTTGAGCAAAAACAATCCCGTGGATGGGTTTGCCTTTGCCCGGCGCAGGACTAACCCAGACCATTTTTCCCAGCAGGTCCCTCATGCGCATCACAGGGACTTTATTCCCGTCTACAACACGTGGAAGTTTTGACTGAGCCGGGCCAGCTCGATTGGCAGATCCTCTTGTGTTCACTAACCAAGTGGCCTCTGTCAGATGTGTGTCCCAGGGTTTGAAGGTTCCACCCCCCATTGCTCTCAATGGAGTTTTTAACAGTCCATTGTAGCGCTCGATCTTCCCAGAGGCTGGTGCGTGGTAGGGGATGTGGTAGACCCACTCGACGCCGTGTTCTTCTGCCCAGGCATCTCTGAGGTTATTTCGGAAGTGAGTCCCATTGTCCGACTCAATCCTCTCTGGGGTGCCGTGTTGCCGCAGGACTCGCTCTTCAAGGCCCAGGATGGTGTTCCGGGCAGTGGCGTGGGACACTGGATGAGTTTCGAGCCATCCAGTGGTTGCTTCCACCATTGTGAGCACGTGGCGCTTGCCTTGGCGGGTCTGTGGCAGTGTGATGTAGTCGATCTGCCAGGCCTCTCCATGCTTCTATTTCATCCATCGATCTTCATTCCGCTGGGGCTTCAGCCGTTTGGCTTGTTTGATCGCAGCACACGCCTCACATCCGTGGATGATCTCTGCGATGGTGTCAATGGTGAGGTCCACCCCTCGATCTCGAGCCCACCTGGATGTTGCATCTCTGCCTTGGTGGCGCGAAGTCTCCTGGGCCCACCGGGCTATGAACAGTTCACCTTTACGCTGCCAGTCCAAGTCCACCTGAGCCACTTGGATCTTAGCAGCCTGCCCGCTCCTCTTCTGTGGCTTTTCGGGGCTCTTCCCCTCCCTCTCTGTTGTCTTTAAGGTCTCTTCCCTCTCACCTTCTATGGCCTTTCGGGCCTTTCCCCTCCCCACTCCTCTTTCGTGGCCTTTCGGGTCTCTTCCCCTCCCTCGCTGTTACCTTTCAGTGCTCTTCCCACTCACCTTCTATGGCTTTTTTGGTCTCTTCCCCTCTCTGCTCCTCTGCGTTGCCTTTCAGGGCTCTTCCCACTTACCTTCCGTGGCTTTTCGGTGCCCTTCCCCTCCCTCTCTGTTGCCTTTCACCGCTCTTCCCACTCACCTTCTATGGCCTTCTTGGGCTCTTCCCACTTAGCTTCCATGGCTTTTCGGGGCTCTTCCCACGCTCCTTCTGTGTCCTTTTGGGGCTCTTCTCCTCCCTGTTCCTCCTCTGTGGCCTTTTGGTGCTCTTACCCTCCCTGCTCCACTTCTGTGGCCTTTCGCGGCTCTTCGCACTTACCTTGCGTGGCCTTTTGGTGCTCTTCCCCTCCCTCTCTGTTGCCTTTCAGGTCTCTTCCCACTCACCTTCTATGGCTTTTTTGGCCTCTTCCCCATTCTGCTCCTCTCCGTTGCCTTTCACTGCTCTTCCCTCTCACCTTCTATGGCTATTTTGGGCTCTTCCCCTCCCCGCTTGTCTTCCGTGGCCTTTCGGGGCTCTTCACCTCCCTCGTACTCCTTGTCTGTGGCCTTTCGTGGATCTTCCCACTCTCCTTCTGTGCCCGTTTGGGGCTCTTCCCCTCCCCACTCCTATTCCGTGGCCTTTCAGTGCTCTTCCTGTCCCTGTTCCCTCTCCCTCTCTTTTCGGGTCTCTACCCCACCCCGTCCTATTGCGTGGCTGTTTGGGGCTCTTCCCCACCCTGCTTCTCTTCTGTGGCCTTTCAGGACTCTTCCCACACACCTTCTGTGGCGTTTCGGGGCTCTTCCCCTCCCCACTCCTTTGTCTGTGGCCTTTCAGGGCTCTTCCCCTCCCTGCTCCTCTCCATTGCCTTTAAGGGCTCTTCCTGTCGCTGTTGAGACGGACACGATAAACACAGAATTGTGCAAAAAATGGCTACTTTATTGTAAACAAGTACTTATTGTAAACAAGCCTTTTTATAACTTTTTATATGATTATAATCATGAACAGTTCATGATTGGATGACCTCTTCTCTGGTTGCAGCCTCGATAACCTTCCTTTCCTTGCGGTCAGGCAGTTCCGGTCTGGTAGTTTTTAAATCTTGTTTACTCAGCTCTTCTTGGGGCTTTCAAGCCTCTTAAGGGTACGTGGTTATCTGCTCAAGGTCAATACCAAACTTACATTCTGATCCCTCGCACCAGTCGAGGTCTCCCATATCTTCCCACACTCCTTCTGTGGCCTTTCGGGGCTCTTCACCTCCCTCTTCCTCCTCCGTGGCCTTTTGGTGCTCTTACCCTCCCCGCTCCTCTTGTGTGTTTTTTCGGGGCTCTTCCCCTCCCCGTTTCTCTTCCATGGCCGTTCAAAGCCCTTCGCCTCCCCGCTCCGCTTCTGTTGCTCTTCATCTCCCCGCTCTTCTTCCGTGGCCTTTCAGGGCTCTTCCCACTTACCTTCCATGGCCTTTCGGGCCTTTCTCCTCCCCGCTCCTCTTCCGTGGCCTTTCGGGGCTCTTCCCACTCCTTGGCCTTTTGGGGCTTTTCCCCTCTCTGCTGTCTCCGTTGCCTTGAAGGGCTCTTCCCACTTACCTTCCATGGCCTTTCAGGTCTCTTCCCACTTACCTTCCATGGCCTTTCGGGCCTTTCCCGTTCCTGCTCCTCTTCCGTGGCCTTTCGGGGCTCTTCCCACTCTCCTTCCCTGGCCTTTCGGGGCTTTTCCCCTCTCTGCTCCTCTCCGTTGCCTTTTAGGGCTCTTCCCACTCACCTTCTGTGGCCTTTCGGGGCTCTTCCCACACTCCTTCCGTGGCCTTTCGGTGCTCTTCCCCTCCCTCTCTGTTGTCTTTCAGGTCTCTTCCCACTCACCTTCTATGGCCTTTTGGGCCTTTCCCCTCCCCACTCCTCTTTCGTGGCCTTTCGGGGCTCTTCCCCTCCCTCGCTGTTACCTTTCAGTGCTCTTCCCACTCACCTTCGATGGCTTTTTTGGTCTCTTCCCCTCTCTGCTCCTCTGCGTTGCCTTTCAGGGCTCTTCCCACTTACCTTCCGTGGCTTTTCGGTGCCCTTCCCCTCCCTCTCTGTTGCCTTTCACCGCTCTTCCCACTCACCTTCTATGGCCTTCTTGGGCTCTTCCCACTTAGCTTCCATGGCTTTTCGGGGCTCTTCCCACGCTCCTTCTGTGTCCTTTTGGGGCTCTTCTCCTCCCTGTTCCTCCTCTGTGGCCTTTTGGTGCTCTTACCCTCCCTGCTCCTCTTCTGTGGCCTTTCGCGGCTCTTGCCCTCACCCTCTTCTCTGTTGCCTTACAGGAGTCTTACCACTTACCTTCCGTGTCCTTTGGGGGTTCTTCCCCTTGCTATTCCTATTCCGTGGCTGTTGGGGGCTTTTGCCCTCTCCGCTCCACTTCTGTGGCCTTTCGGGGCTCTTCGCACTTACCTTGCGTGGCCTTTTGGTGCTCTTCCCCTCCCTCTCTGTTGCCTTTCAGGTCTCTTCCCACTCACCTTCTATGGCTTTTTTGGCCTCTTCCCCATTCTGCTCCTCTCCGTTGCCTTTCACTGCTCTTCCCTCTCACCTTCTATGGCTATTTTGGGCTCTTCCCCTCCCCGCTTGTCTTCCGTGGCCTTTCGGGACTCTTCACCTCCCTCGTACTCCTTGTCTGTGGCCTTTCGTGGATCTTCCCACTCTCCTTCTGTGCCCGTTTGGGGCTCTTCCCACACCCGCTCCTCTTCCGTGGCCTTTCAGAGCTCTTCCAACTCTCCTTCCGTTGCCTTTCAGAGCTCTTCCCCTCCCCGTTCCTTCTCTGTGGTCTTTCGGGGCTCTTCCCACTCTCCTTATGTGGCCTTTTGGGTCTCTTTGCATTTCTGCTCCTCTCCCGTTGCTTTCCGGGGCTCTTCCTCTCCCTTGCTCCTTGTCTGCGGCCTTTCAGGACTCTTCCCACTTACGTGTGGCCTTTCAGGGCTCTTCTCGTCCCCGCTCCACTTCCGTGGCTTTTCAGGACTCTTCACCTTACCATTCGTATTTTGTGGCCTTTTGGGGCCCTTCCCACTCTTTTTCCGTGCCCTTTCATGTCTCTTCCCCTGCCCTAGCCTCTTCCGTGGCTTTTCAGGGCTCTTCACAAACACCTTCCATGGCGTTTTGAGGCTCTTCCCCTCCCGCTCCTGTTGCATGGCCTTTCGGGGCTCTTCACCTCCCTGTTCCTCCTCCATGGCCTTTTGGGTCTCGTACCCTCCCCGCTCCTCTTCTGTGGCTTTTCAGGGCTTGTCCAGACAGTAAAAAAGCTGACTGGCAAAAATGTGCAGAAGAGAGGAGGAGCTGATGAGGAGCGTGTGGCTGTGTCTGTGAGCGAGCTGGAGGGAGCCCCGGGGCACTCACCACACAAAAGAAATGGGCACAGAGCTCTTCCCACTCGTATTTCTGCGTGCAGTTATTCGGGTCCGCCGCTGCCTGGCAGCATAGTCCGCACGCAGGAGGGGAGAGAGCAAATGCCGGCGGGAATGAGCACCTGTGTGGGGCCGGGGGAAGCGTCCCTGAGGGATTGTCCCCAGGGGCCTGCTCCGTCCCTGAGGGGCTGAGGGGCAGGGCTAGGGGCCGTGGCGAGGAAGGGGCATCGCAGGCGCTGCGTCTTCCTGCCACCGCGCTTGGCCCCACGCTGAACGCCCTGATAGCCCCTCTGCTGTGCTGTGGGAGGGAAACTTTGCTCTCACCCTCCTCCATCGAGTCAGGGGCCTCCTCCTCTTCCCTCTCAGACATGGCGCACGAGCACAGCGAGTGTTGGGAGCTTCCCAAGCGGGTCAGCTCTCAGCACAGCCCCAGTGCCCCGAGATGTGGGACCCCTCCTCCTCCGTCGGCAGCCCCCCGCAAGCTCCATCCCTCCTCTGCCCTCTCCTCACCTCCCAGGTCGCACTGACTGGCTGGAGCCCAGCGATCCTTTTTATAGGCTTGTCCCTGCGGGTCACAGCGGCCATTGTGACATCGGCACCCCCATCTATGGGCAGGGACACCCTTGGCGGGTCACAGTGGCCTTTGTGACATCACACCCCCATCTATGGGCAGGGAAACCTTTTGCAGGTTACCGTGGCCACGGTGACATCGCCACACCCACGGAGGGGCAGGGACGCACTCGGCCTCCTGGCACCCCCTCTGAGGTTGGTGCCACCCACGCCACGGTGGAAGTCGCGGTGGAGTCCCGGTGGAAGGGGCCCTTTTCTGTGGCAATAAACTGCCTTTTGGAGTCAGCATGAGCGGAGCCTTGGGGGTAGGAAAGCCCCTGAACGAGCACTCATGCCAGACCCAGCCTGGGACTTGTCACCTGTGTCATCCCAAGGGTCCTGGGGCCCCGATCAGGGTGGCAGCAATGGTGCCCGAGTCCCCACACTGTCCCCAAACTATCCCCACACTGTCCTCATGTCCCTGTCCCCCCCACTGTCCCCACATCCCCACACTGTCCCCATGGACCCAATGCCCCCCCATGTCCCACCATGGTCCCCATGTCCCCACGCTGTCCCCGCACCCCACATGCTCCCATGTCCTCTTCCCCAGACTGTCCCCACATCCCCCCACATTCCCCTGTCCCACACTGCCCCATGTTCCCCCATGGTCCCCGGTGCCCATGGGCCGCCTCCCCTGGCAGCACCACTGTCCCCAGTGTCCAGCCTGTGGTCAAACCGGTGTCAGTGGCGCCCATGGTCCCCAGTGCTACTGTCACCGGCAGCATCCAGAAGTACAGCGTGGTGTCCCTGTCCCCCACCAGTGACACCAAGGGGGACACTGGCACACCCACGGGTGCCACCACCCCAGCACCCAAACTGCCCCCTCTGCCAGCACCAGCCAACACCATCCCCGGGTAGTGGCACAGTTCCCCCAGTCTGCCCACTGACCCCACTGGGACCCTGTTGCTGGCAACAGGGAGTGGCCTGGTGGTCCTCTGCTCTGCCCATGTGTGGTGGTTTAGTCCCTGACGGGCTCTGAGACCACGCGGCCGCTGTCCCTCCCCCACAAAGGGAGTCAAATACAAAGCCCCGGGGCTGAGATAAGGGGAGAGGTTTAATACAACAGAGTAACAGCAACACAACAAACAACAACAACAATAACAGTAACAATAATAATAATGAACAGAGCAAAATATCTACCAATCCAGCAGTGAGAAGCGCGATGGCATAACGCATGTGTTAACCGACCCAGCTCGCTTCGGCGCCAGGATGTGACGTCAGCACGGTATGTGAATAACCCGGCTAGAGCTCCCCCCCTACTGCGGGGAAACTTAACCCTATCCTGGCTAAACCAGGACATAATCCACCCCTTTATTCTATACCATGTGCGTCACATCCAGCTGCCATTTAGCAATGAGCATTAACAAAGAAAAATTAACAAAAGCACAGTAAAATTCACGCTGTGTTTTCACCCACAATCAAGTCCCCTTGTGGTACGCATCGCACCTCTCCACCCTTCTGCATCACCCACCAGGTGCACCCAGGTCCTTGAGCAAAAACAATCCCGTGGATGGGTTTGCCTTTGCCCGGCGCAGGACTAACCCAGACCATTTTTCCCAGCAGGTCCCTCATGCGCATCACAGGGACTTTATTCCCGTCTACAACACGTGGAAGTTTTGACTGAGCCGGGCCAGCTCGATTGGCAGATCCTCTTGTGTTCACTAACCAAGTGGCCTCTGTCAGATGTGTGTCCCAGGGTTTGAAGGTTCCACCCCCCATTGCTCTCAATGGAGTTTTTAACAGTCCATTGTAGCGCTCGATCTTCCCAGAGGCTGGTGCGTGGTAGGGGATGTGGTAGACCCACTCGACGCCGTGTTCTTCTGCCCAGGCATCTCTGAGGTTATTTCGGAAGTGAGTCCCATTGTCCGACTCAATCCTCTCTGGGGTGCCGTGTCGCCACAGGACTCGCTCTTCAAGGCCCAGGATGGTGTTCCGGGCGGTGGCGTGGGACACTGGATGAGTTTCGAGCCATCCAGTGGTTGCTTCCACCATTGTGAGCACGTGGCGCTTGCCTTGGCGGGTCTGTGGCAGTGTGATGTAGTCGATCTGCCAGGCCTCTCCATGCTTCTATTTCATCCATCGATCTTCATTCCGCTGGGGCTTCAGCCGTTTGGCTTGTTTGATCGCAGCACACGCCTCACATCCGTGGATGATCTCTGCGATGGTGTCAATGGTGAGGTCCACCCCTCGATCTCGAGCCCACCTGGATGTTGCATCTCTGCCTTGGTGGCGCGAGGTCTCCTGGGCCCACCGGGCTATGAACAGTTCACCTTTACGCTGCCAGTCCAAGTCCACCTGAGCCACTTGGATCTTAGCAGCCTGCCCGCTCCTCTTCTGTGGCTTTTCGGGGCTCTTCCCCTCCCTCTCTGTTGTCTTTAAGGTCTCTTGCCACTCACCTTCTATGGCCTTTCGGGCCTTTCCCCTCCCCACTCCTCTTTCGTGGCCTTTCGGGTCTCTTCCCCTCCCTCGCTGTTACCTTTCAGTGCTCTTCCCACTCACCTTCTATGGCTTTTTTGGTCTCTTCCCCTCTCTGCTCCTCTGCGTTGCCTTTCAGGGCTCTTCCCACTTACCTTCCGTGGCTTTTCGGTGCCCTTCCCCTCCCTCTCTGTTGCCTTTCACCGCTCTTCCCACTCACCTTCTATGGCCTTCTTGGGCTCTTCCCACTTAGCTTCCATGGCTTTTCGGGGCTCTTCCCACGCTCCTTCTGTGTCCTTTTGGGGCTCTTCTCCTCCCTGTTCCTCCTCTGTGGCCTTTTGGTGCTCTTACCCTCCCTGCTCCACTTCTGTGGCCTTTCGCGGCTCTTCGCACTTACCTTGCGTGGCCTTTTGGTGCTCTTCCCCTCCCTCTCTGTTGCCTTTCAGGTCTCTTCCCACTCACCTTCTATGGCTTTTTTGGCCTCTTCCCCATTCTGCTCCTCTCCGTTGCCTTTCACTGCTCTTCCCACTCACCTTCTATGGCTATTTTGGGCTCTTCCCCTCTCCGCTTGTCTTCCGTGGCCTTTTGGGACTCTTCACCTCCCTCGTACTCCTTGTCTGTGGCCTTTCGTGGATCTTCCCACTCTCCTTCTGTGCCCGTTTGGGGCTCTTCCCCTCCCCACTCCTATTCCGTGGCCTTTCAGTGCTCTTCCTGTCCCTGTTCCCTCTCCCTCTCTTTTCGGGTCTCTACCCCACCCCGTCCTATTCCGTGGCTGTTCGGGGCTCTTCCCCACCCTGCTTCTCTTCTGTGGCCTTTCAGGACTCTTCCCACACACCTTCTGTGGCGTTTCGGGGCTCTTCCCCTCCCCACTCCTTTGTCTGTGGCCTTTCAGGGCTCTTCCCCTCCCTGCTCCTCTCCATTGCCTTTAAGGGCTCTTCCTGTCGCTGTTGAGACGGACACGATAAACACAGAATTGTGCAAAAAATGGCTACTTTATTGTAAACAAGTACTTATTGTAAACAAGCCTTTTTATAACTTTTTATATGATTATAATCATGAACAGTTCATGATTGGATGACCTCTTCTCTGGTTGCAGCCTCGATAACCTTCCTTTCCTTGCGGTCAGGCAGTTCCGGTCTGGTAGTTTTTAAATCTTGTTTACTCAGCTCTTCTTGGGGCTTTCAAGCCTCTTAAGGGTACGTGGTTATCTGCTCAAGGTCAATACCAAACTTACATTCTGATCCCTCGCACCAGTCGAGGTCTCCCATATCTTCCCACTCTCGTTCTGTGGCCTTTCGGGGCTCTTCCCACTCACCTTCTATGGCTTTTTTGGGCTCTTCCCATCTCTGCTCCTCTCCGTTGCCTTTCAGGGCTCTTCCCACACTCCTTCTGTGGCCTTTCGGGGCTCTTCACCTCCCTCTTCCTCCTCCGTGGCCTTTTGGTGCTCTTACCCTCCCCACTCCTCTTGTGTGTCTTTTCGGGGCTCTTCCCCTCCCCGTTTCTCTTCCATGGCCGTTCAAAGCCCTTCGCCTCCCCGCTCCGCTTCTGTTGCTCTTCATCTCCCCGCTCTTCTTCCGTGGCCTTTCAGGGCTCTTCCCACTTACCTTCCATGGCCTTTCGGGCCTTTCTCCTCCCCGCTCCTCTTCCGTGGCCTTTCGGGGCTCTTCCCACCCCTTGGCCTTTTGGGGCTTTTCCCCTCTCTGCTGTCTCCGTTGCCTTGAAGGGCTCTTCCCACTTACCTTCCGTGGCCTTTCAGGGCTCTTCCCACTTACCTTCCATGGCCTTTCAGGCCTTTCTCCTCCCCGCTCCTCTTTCGTGGCCTTTCAGGGCTCTTCCCAGTCTCCTTCCCTGGACTTTCGGGGCTTTTCCCCACTCTGCTCCTCTCCGTTGCCTTGAAGGGCTCTTCCCACTTACCTTCTGCGGCCTTTCGGGGCTCTTCCCACACTCCTTTTGTGGCCTTTCGGTGCTCTTCCCCTGCCTCTCTGTTGCCTTTCAGTGCTCTTCCCACTCAAGTTCTATGGCTTTTTTGGGCTCTTTCCCTCCCCGCTCCTCTTCCGTGGCCTTTGGGGGCTCTTCCCACTAGCCTTCCATAGCCTTTCGGGGCCCTTCCCACACTCCTTCTGTGGCCTTTCAGGACTCTTCCCCTCCCCATTTCTGTTCCATGGCCGTTCAAAGCCCTTCGCCTCCCCGCTCCGCTTCTGTGGCTCTTCCCCTCCCTGTTCTTCTTCCGTTGCCTTTCAGGGCTCTTCCCACTTACCTTCTGTGGCTTTTTGGTGCTCTTCCCCTACCTCTCTGTTACCTTTCAGTGCTCTTCCCACTCACCTTCTATGGCTTTTTTGGGCTCTTCCCCTCTCTGCTCCTCTCCGTTGCATTTCAGGATTATTCCCACTTACCTTCCGTGGCCTTTCGGGGCTCTTCCCACACTCCTTCTGTAGCCTTTTGGGGCTTTTCACCTCCCTCTTCCTCCTCCGTGGCCTTTCGGTGCTCTTACCCTCCCTCTCTGTTGCCTTTCAACGCTCTTCCCACTCACCTTTCATGGTCTTTCGGGCCTTTCCCCTCCCCACTCACCTTCCGTGGCCTTTCAGTGCTCTTCCCACACTCCTTCTGTGGCCTTTCGGTGCTCTTCCCCTCCCTATCTGTTGCCTTTCAGTGCTCTTCCCTCTCACCTTCTATGGGTTTTTCGGGCTCTTCCCCTCTCTGCTCCTCTGCGTTGCCTTTCAGGACTCTTCCCACTGAACTTCCGTGGCGTTTTGGGGCTCTTTCCCTCCCCGTTCCTCTTCTATCACCTTTCAGGGCTCTTCTCACTTACCTTCCGTGGTGTTTTGGGGCTCTTGCCCTCCCTGTTCCGCTATCGTGGCCTTTTGGGGAATTGCCCACTCCGCTCCTCCTCTGTGGCTTTTCAGGGCGCTTCCCCTCCCTGCTCCTCTTCCGTGGGCTTTCAGGGACTCTTCCCCTTTTCGCTCCTCTTCCGTGGGCTTTCTGGGATCTTCCCCTCCCCGCTCCTCTTCTGTGGCCTTTCGGGGCTCTTCCCCTCACCCTCTTCTCTGTTGCCTTTCAGGACTCTTCCCATTTACCTTCCACGTCCTTTCGGGGTTCTTCCCCTCCCATTCCTCTTCCGTGGCTGTTGGGGGCTTTTGCCCTCTCTGCTCCACTTCTGTGGCCTTTCAGGGCTATTCCCAGTTACCTTGCGTTGCATTTCGGGGCTCTTCCCCTCCCCGCTCCTTTGTCTGTGGCCTTTCAGGGCTCTTCCCACTCACCTACTGTGGTGGTTTTGGGCTCTTCCCCTCTTGTTCCTCTTCCGTGGCCTTTTAGGGCTTTTTTCATCCCCGCTCCACTTGCGTGGCTTTTCAGGACTCTTCACCTCACCATTTTGGGGCCCTTCCCACTCTTTTTCCATGCCCTTTCGTGTCTCTTCCCCTGCCCTAGCCTCTTCCGTGGCTTTTCGGGGCTCTTCACAAACACCTTCCATGGTGTTTTGAGGCTCTTCCCCTCCCGCTCCTGTTGCATGGCCTTTTGGGGCTCTTCACCTCCCTGTTCCTCCTCCATGGCCTTTTGGGTCTCGTACCCTCCCTGCTCCTCTTCTGTGGCTTTTCAGGGCTTGTCCAGACAGTAAAAAAGCTGACTGGCAAAAATGTGCAGAAGAGAGGAGGAGCTGATGAGGAGCGTGTGGCTGTGTCTGTGAGCGAGCTGGAGGGAGCCCCGGGGCACTCACCACACAAAAGAAATGGGCACAGAGCTCTTCCCACTCGTATTTCTGCGTGCAGTTATTCGGGTCCGCCGCTGCCTGGCAGCATAGTCCGCACGCAGGAGGGGAGAGAGCAAATGCCGGCGGGAATGAGCACCTGTGTGGGGCCGGGGGAAGCGTCCCTGAGGGATTGTCCCCAGGGGCCTGCTCCGTCCCTGAGGGGCTGAGGGGCAGGGCTGGGGGCCGTGGCGAGGAAGGGGCATCGCAGGCGCTGCGTCTTCCTGCCACCGCGCTTGGCCCCACGCTGAACGCCCTGATAGCCCCTCTGCTGTGCTGTGGGAGGGAAACTTTGCTCTCACCCTCCTCCATCGAGTCGGGGGCCTCCTCCTCTTCCCTCTCAGACATGGCGCACGAGCACAGCGAGTGTTGGGAGCTTCCCAAGCGGGTCAGCTCTCAGCACAGCCCCAGTGCCCCGAGGTGTGGGACCCCTCCTCCTCCGTCGGCAGCCCCCCGCAAGCTCCATCCCTCCTCTGCCCTCTCCTCACCTCCCAGGTCGCACTGACTGGCTGGAGCCCAGCGATCCTTTTTATAGGCTTGTCCCTGCGGGTCACAGCGGCCATTGTGACATCGGCACCCCCATCTATGGGCAGGGACACCCTTGGCGGGTCACAGTGGCCTTTGTGACATCACACCCCCATCTATGGGCAGGGAAACCTTTTGCAGGTTACCGTGGCCACGGTGACATCGCCACACCCACGGAGGGGCAGGGACGCACTCGGCCTCCTGGCACCCCCTCTGAGGTTGGTGCCACCCACGCCACGGTGGAAGTCGCGGTGGAGTCCCGGTGGAAGGGGCCCTTTTCTGTGGCAATAAACTGCCTTTTGGAGTCAGCGTGAGCGGAGCCTTGGGGGTAGGAAAGCCCCTGAACGAGCACTCACGCCAGACCCAGCCTGGGACTTGTCACCTGTGTCATCCCAAGGGTCCTGGGGCCCCCATCAGGGTGGCAGCAATGGTGCCCGAGTCCCCACACTGTCCCCAAACTATCCCCACACTGTCCCCATGTCCCTGTCCCCCCCACTGTCCCCACATCCCCACACTGTCCCCATGGACCCAATGCCCCCCCATGTCCCACCATGGTCCCCATGTCCCCACGCTGTCCCCGCACCCCACATGCTCCCATGTCCTCTTCCCCAGACTGTCCCCACATCCCCCCACATTCCCCTGTCCCA
The DNA here is from genome assembly GCF_047716275.1 of Strix uralensis. Lineage (NCBI taxonomy): Eukaryota > Metazoa > Chordata > Aves > Strigiformes > Strigidae > Strix > Strix uralensis. Next base: position 463,078 of record NC_134010.1, read on the forward strand.
CACTGCCCCATGTTCCCCCATGGTCCCCGGTGCCCATGGGCCGCCTCCCCTGGCAGCACCACTGTCCCCAGTGTCCAGCCTGTGGTCAAACCGGTGTCAGTGGCGCCCATGGTCCCCAGTGCTACTGTCACCGGCAGCATCCAGAAGTACAGCGTGGTGTCCCTGTCCCCCACCAGTGACACCAAGGGGGACACTGGCACACCCACGGGTGCCACCACCCCAGCACCCAAACTGCCCCCTCTGCCAGCACCAGCCAACACCATCCCCGGGTAGTGGCACAGTCCCCCCAGTCTGCCCACTGACCCCACTGGGACCCTGTTGCTGGCAACAGGGAGTGGCCTGGTGGTCCTCTGCTCTGCCCATGTGTGGTGGTTTAGTCCCTGACGGGCTCTGAGACCACGCGGCCGCTGCCCCTCCCCCACAAAGGGAGTCAAATACAAAGCCCCGGGGCTGAGATAAGGGGAGAGGTTTAATACAACAGAGCAACAGCAACACAACAAACAACAACAATAACAGTAACAATAATAATAATGAACAGAGCAAAATATCTACCAACCCAGCAGTGAGAAGCGCGATGGCATAACGCATGTGTTAACCGACCCAGCTCGCTTCGGCGCCAGGATGTGACGTCAGCACGGTATGTGAATAACCCGGCTAGAGCTCCCCCCCTACTGCGGGGAAACTTAACCCTATCCTGGCTAAACCAGGACATAATCCACCCCTTTATTCTATACCACATGCGTCACATCCAGCTGCCATTTAGCAATGAGCATTAACAAAGAAAAATTAACAAAAGCACAGTAAAATTCACGCTGTGTTTTCACCCACAATCAAGTCCCCTTGTGGTACGCATCGCACCTCTCCACCCTTCTGCATCACCCACCAGGTGCACCCAGGTCCTTGAGCAAAAACAATCCCGTGGATGGGTTTGCCTTTGCCCGGCGCAGGACTAACCCAGACCATTTTTCCCAGCAGGTCCCTCATGCGCATCACAGGGACTTTATTCCCGTCTACAACACGTGGAAGTTTTGACTGAGCCGGGCCAGCTCGATTGGCAGATCCTCTTGTGTTCACTAACCAAGTGGCCTCTGTCAGATGTGTGTCCCAGGGTTTGAAGGTTCCACCCCCCATTGCTCTCAATGGAGTTTTTAACAGTCCATTGTAGCGCTCGATCTTCCCAGAGGCTGGTGTGTGGTAGGGGATGTGGTAGACCCACTCGACGCCGTGTTCTTCTGCCCAGGCATCTCTGAGGTTATTTCGGAAGTGAGTCCCATTGTCCGACTCAATCCTCTCTGGGGTGCCGTGTCGCCACAGGACTCGCTCTTCAAGGCCCAGGATGGTGTTCCGGGCGGTGGCGTGGGACACTGGATGAGTTTCGAGCCATCCAGTGGTTGCTTCCACCATTGTGAGCACGTGGCGCTTGCCTTGGCGGGTCTGTGGCAGTGTGATGTAGTCGATCTGCCAGGCCTCTCCGTACTTCTATTTCATCCATCGATCTTCATTCCGCTGGGGCTTCAGCCGTTTGGCTTGTTTGATCGCAGCACACGCCTCACATCCGTGGATGATCTCTGCGATGGTGTCAATGGTGAGGTCCACCCCTCGATCTCGAGCCCACCTGGATGTTGCATCTCTGCCTTGGTGGCGCGAGGTCTCCTGGGCCCACCGGGCTATGAACAGTTCACCTTTACGCTGCCAGTCCAAGTCCACCTGAGCCACTTGGATCTTAGCAGCCTGCCCGCTCCTCTTCTGTGGCTTTTCGGGGCTCTTCCCCTCCCTCTCTGTTGTCTTTCAGGTCTCTTCCCACTCACCTTCTATGGCCTTTCGGGCCTTTCCCCTCCCCACTCCTCTTTCGTGGCCTTTCGGGGCTCTTCCCCTCCCTCGCTGTTGCCTTTCACTGCTCTTCCCACTCACCTCCTATGGCTATTTTGGGCTCTTCCCCTCCCCGCTTGTCTTCCGTGGCCTTTCGGGGCTCTTCACCTCCCTCGTACTCCTTGTCTGTGGCCTTTCGTGGATCTTCCCACTCTCCTTCTGTGCCCGTTTGGGGCTCTTCCCACACCCGCTCCTCTTCCATGGCCTTTCAGATCTCTTCCAACTCTCCTTCCGTTGCCTTTCAGAGCTCTTCCCCTCCCCGTTCCTTCTCTGTGGTCTTTCGGGGCTCTTCCCACTCACCTTCTATGGCTTTTTTGGGCTCTTCCCATCTCTGCTCCTCTCCGTTGCCTTTCAGGGCTCTTCCCACACTCCTTCTGTGGCCTTTCGGGGCTCTTCACCTCCCTCTTCCTCCTCCGTGGCCTTTTGGTGCTCTTACCCTCCCCGCTCCTCTTGTGTGTCTTTTCGGGGCTCTTCCCCTCCCCGTTTCTCTTCCATGGCCGTTCAAAGCCCTTCGCCTCCCCGCTCCGCTTCTGTTGCTCTTCATCTCCCCGCTCTTCTTCCGTGGCCTTTCAGGGCTCTTCCCACTTACCTTCCATGGCCTTTCGGGCCTTTCTCCTCCCCGCTCCTCTTCCGTGGCCTTTCGGGGCTCTTCCCACTCCTTGGCCTTTTGGAGCTTTTCCCCTCTCTGCTGTCTCCGTTGCCTTGAAGGGCTCTTCCCACTTACCTTCCGTGGCCTTTCAGGTCTCTTCCCACTTACCTTCCATGGCCTTTCAGGCCTTTCTCCTCCCCGCTCCTCTTTCGTGGGCTTTCAGGGCTCTTCCCAGTCTCCTTCCCTGGACTTTCGGGGCTTTTCCCCACTCTGCTCCTCTCCGTTGCCTTGAAGGGCTCTTCCCACTTACCTTCTGCGGCCTTTCGGGGCTCTTCCCACACTCCTTTTGTGGCCTTTCGGTGCTCTTCCCCTGCCTCTCTGTTGCCTTTCAGTGCTCTTCCCACTCAAGTTCTATGGCTTTTTTGGGCTCTTTCCCTCCCCGCTCCTCTTCCGTGGCCTTTGGGGGCTCTTCCCACTAGCCTTCCATAGCCTTTTGGGGCCCTTCCCACACTCCTTCTGTGGCCTTTCAGGACTCTTCCCCTCCCCATTTCTGTTCCATGGCCGTTCAAAGCCCTTCGCCTCCCCGCTCCGCTTCTGTGGCTCTTCCCCTCCCTGTTCTTCTTCCGTTGCCTTTCAGGGCTCTTCCCACTTACCTTCTGTGGCTTTTTGGTGCTCTTCCCCTACCTCTCTGTTACCTTTCAGTGGTCTTCCCACTCACCTTCTATGGCTTTTTTGGGCTCTTCCCCTCTCTGCTCCTCTCCGTTGCATTTCAGGATTATTCCCACTTACCTTCCGTGGCCTTTCGGGGCTCTTCCCACACTCCTTCTGTAGCCTTTCGGGGCTCTTCACCTCCCTCTTCCTCCTCCGTGGCCTTTCGGTGCTCTTACCCTCCCTCTCTGTTGCGTTTCAACGCTCTTCCCACTCACCTTTCATGGTCTTTCGGGCCTTTCCCCTCCCCACTCCTCTTCCGTGGCCTTTCAGTGCTCTTCCCACACTCCTTCTGTGGCCTTTCGGTGCTCTTCCCCTCCCTATCTGTTGCCTTTCAGTGCTCTTCCCTCTCACCTTCTATGGGTTTTTCGGGCTCTTCCCCTCTCTGCTCCTCTGCGTTGCCTTTCAGGACTCTTCCCACTGAACTTCCGTGGCGTTTTGGGGCTCTTTCCCTCCCCGTTCCTCTTCTATCACCTTTCAGGGCTCTTCTCACTTACCTTCCGTGGTGTTTTGGGGCTCTTGCCCTCCCTGTTCCGCTATCGTGGCCTTTTGGGGAATTGCCCACTCTGCTCCTCCTCTGTGGCTTTTCAGGGCGCTTCCCCTCCCTGCTCCTCTTCCGTGGGCTTTCAGGGACTCTTCCCCTTTTCGCTCCTCTTCCGTGGGCTTTCTGGGATCTTCCCCTCCCCGCTCCTCTTCTGTGGCCTTTCGGGGCTCTTCCCCTCACCCTCTTCTCTGTTGCCTTTCAGGACTCTTCCCATTTACCTTCCACGTCCTTTCGGGGTTCTTCCCCTCCCATTCCTCTTCCGTGGCTGTTGGGGGCTTTTGCCCTCTCTGCTCCACTTCTGTGGCCTTTCAGGGCTATTCCCAGTTACCTTGCGTTGCATTTCGGGGCTCTTCCCCTCCCCGCTCCTTTGTCTGTGGCCTTTCAGGGCTCTTCCCACTCACCTACTGTGGTGTTTTTGGGCTCTTCCCCTCTTGTTCCTCTTCCGTGGCCTTTTAGGGCTTTTTTCATCCCCGCTCCAATTGCGTGGCTTTTCAGGACTCTTCACCTCACCATTTTGGGGCCCTTCCCACTCTTTTTCCGTGCCCTTTCATGTCTCTTCCCCTGCCCTAGCCTCTTCCGTGGCTTTTCAGGGCTCTTCACAAACACCTTCCATGGCGTTTTGAGGCTCTTCCCCTCCCGCTCCTGTTGCATGGCCTTTTGGGGCTCTTCACCTCCCTGTTCCTCCTCCATGGCCTTTTGGGTCTCGTACCCTCCCCGCTCCTCTTCTGTGGCTTTTCAGGGCTTGTCCAGACAGTAAAAAAGCTGACTGGCAAAAATGTGCAGAAGAGAGGAGGAGCTGATGAGGAGCGTGTGGCTGTGTCTGTGAGCGAGCTGGAGGGAGCCCCGGGGCACTCACCACACAAAAGAAATGGGCACAGAGCTCTTCCCACTCGTATTTCTGCGTGCAATTATTCGGGTCCGCTGCTGCCTGGCAGCATAGTGCGCACGCAGGAGGGGAGAGAGCAAATGCCGGCGGGAATGAGCACCTGTGTGGGGCCGGGGGAAGCGTCCCTGAGGGATTGTCCCCAGGGGCCTGCTCCGTCCCTGAGGGGCTGAGGGGCAGGGCTGGGGGCCGTGGCGAGGAAGGGGCATCGCAGGCGCTGCGTCTTCCTGCCACCGCGCTTGGCCCCACGCTGAACGCCCCGATAGCCCCTCTGCTGTGCTGTGGGAGGGAAACTTTGCTCTCACCCTCCTCCATCGAGTCGGGGGCCTCCTCCTCTTCCCTCTCAGACATGGCGCACGAGCACAGCGAGTGTTGGGAGCTTCCCAAGCGGGTCAGCTCTCAGCACAGCCCCAGTGCCCCGAGGTGTGGGACCCCTCCTCCTCTGTCGGCAGACCCCCGCATCCCTCCTCTGCCCTCTCCTCACCTCCCAGGTCGCACTGACTGGCTGGAGCCCAGCGATCCTTTTTATAGGCTTGTCCCTGCGGGTCACAGCGGCCATTGTGACATCGGCACCCCCATCTATGGGCAGGGACACCCTTGGCGGGTCACAGTGGCCTTTGTGACATCACACCCCCATCTATGGGCAGGGAAACCTTTTGCAGGTTACCGTGGCCACGGTGACATCGCCACACCCACGGAGGGGCAGGGACGCACTCGGCCTCCTGGCACCCCCTCTGAGGTTGGTGCCACCCACGCCACGGTGGAAGTCGCGGTGGAGTCCCGGTGGAAAGGGCCCTTTTCTGTGGCAATAAACTGCCTTTTGGAGTCAGCGTGAGCCGAGCCTTGGGGGTAGGAAAGCCCCTGAACGAGCACTCACGCCAGACCCAGCCTGGGACTTGTCACCTGTGTCATCCCAAGGGTCCTGGGGCCCCCATCAGAGTGGCAGCAATGGTGCCCGAGTCCCAACACTGTCCCCAAACTATCCCCACACTGTCCCCATGTCCCTGTCCCCCCCACTGTCCCCACATCCCCACACTGTCCCCATGGACCCAATGCCCCCCCATGTCCCACCATGGTCCCCATGTCCCCACGCTGTCCCCGCACCCCACATGCTCCCATGTCCTCTTCCCCAGACTGTCCCCACATCCCCCCACATTCCCCTGTCCCACACTGCCCCATGTTCCCCCATGGTCCCCGGTGCCCATGGGCCGCCTCCCCTGGCAGCACCACTGTCCCCAGTGTCCAGCCTGTGGTCAAACCGGTGTCAGTGGCGCCCATGGTCCCCAGTGCTACTGTCACCGGCAACATCCAGAAGTACAGCGTGGTGTCCCTGTCCCCCACCAGTGACACCAAGGGGGACACTGGCACACGCACGGGTGCCACCACCCCAGCACCCAAACTGCCCCCTCTGCCAGCACCAGCCAACACCATCCCCGGGTAGTGGCACAGTCCCCCCAGTCTGCCCACTGACCCCACTGGGACCCTGTTGCTGGCAACAGGGAGTGGCCTGGTGGTCCTCTGCTCTGCCCATGTGTGGTGGTTTAGTCCCTGACGGGCTCTGAGACCACGCGGCCGCTGCCCCTCCCACACAAAGGGAGTCAAATACAAAGCCCCGGGGCTGAGATAAGGGGAGAGGTTTAATACAACAGAGCAACAGCAATACAACAAATAACAACAACAATAACAGTAACAATAATAATAATGAACAGAGCAAAATATCTACCAATCCAGCAGTGAGAAGCGCGATGGCATAACGCATGTGTTAACCGACCCAGCTCGCTTCGGCGCCAGGATGTGACGTCAGCACGGTATGTGAATAACCCGGCTAGAGCTCCCCCCCTACTGCGGGGAAACTTAACCCTATCCTGGCTAAACCAGGACATAATCCACCCCTTTATTCTATACCACGTGCGTCACATCCAGCTGCCATTTAGCAATGAGCATTAACAAAGAAAAATTAACAAAAGCACAGTAAAATTCACGCTGTGTTTTCACCCACAATCAAGTCCCCTTGTGGTACGCATCGCACCTCTCCACCCTTCTGCATCACCCACCAGGTGCACCCAGGTCCTTGAGCAAAAACAATCCCGTGGATGGGTTTGCCTTTGCCTGGCGCAGGACTAACCCAGACCATTTTTCCCAGCAGGTCCCTCATGCGCATCACAGGGACTTTATTCCCGTCTACAACACGTGGAAGTTTTGACTGAGCCGGGCCAGCTCGATTGGCAGATCCTCTTGTGTTCACTAACCAAGTGGCCTCTGTCAGATGTGTGTCCCAGGGTTTGAAGGTTCCACCCCCCATTGCTCTCAATGGAGTTTTTAACAGTCCATTGTAGCGCTCGATCTTCCCAGAGGCTGGTGCGTGGTAGGGGATGTGGTAGACCCACTCGACGCCGTGTTCTTCTGCCCAGGCATCTCTGAGGTTATTTCGGAAGTGAGTCCCATTGTCCGACTCAATCCTCTCTGGGGTGCCGTGTCGCCACAGGACTCGCTCTTCAAGGCCCAGGATGGTGTTCCGGGCGGTGGCGTGGGACACTGGATGAGTTTCGAGCCATCCAGTGGTTGCTTCCACCATTGTGAGCACGTGGCGCTTGCCTTGGCGGGTCTGTGGCAGTGTGATGTAGTCGATCTGCCAGGCCTCTCCATACTTCTATTTCATCCATCGATCTTCATTCCGCTGGGGCTTCAGCCGTTTGGCTTGTTTGATCGCAGCACACGCCTCACATCCGTGGATGATCTGTGCGATGGTGTCAATGGTGAGGTCCACCCCTCGATCTCGAGCCCACCTGGATGTTGCATCTCTGCCTTGGTGGCGCGAGGTCTCCTGGGCCCACCGGGCTATGAACAGTTCACCTTTACGCTGCCAGTCCAAGTCCACCTGAGCCACTTGGATCTTAGCAGCCTGCCCGCTCCTCTTCTGTGGCTTTTCGGGGCTCTTCCCCTCCCTCTCTGTTGTCTTTCAGGTCTCTTCCCACTCACCTTCTATGGCCTTTCGGGCCTTTCCCCTCCCCACTCCTCTTTCGTGGCCTTTCGGGGCTCTTCCCCTCCCTCGCTGTTGCCTTTCACTGCTCTTCCCACTCACCTCCTATGGCTATTTTGGGCTCTTCCCCTCCCCGCTTGTCTTCCGTGGCCTTTCGGGGCTCTTCACCTCCCTCGTACTCCTTGTCTGTGGCCTTTCGTGGATCTTCCCACTCTCCTTCTGTGCCCGTTTGGGGCTCTTCCCACACCCGCTCCTCTTCCATGGCCTTTCAGATCTCTTCCAACTCTCCTTCCGTTGCCTTTCAGAGCTCTTCCCCTCCCCGTTCCTTCTCTGTGGTCTTTCGGGGCTCTTCCCACTCACCTTCTATGGCTTTTTTGGGCTCTTCCCATCTCTGCTCCTCTCCGTTGCCTTTCAGGGCTCTTCCCACACTCCTTCTGTGGCCTTTCGGGGCTCTTCACCTCCCTCTTCCTCCTCCGTGGCCTTTTGGTGCTCTTACCCTCCCCGCTCCTCTTGTGTGTCTTTTCGGGGCTCTTCCCCTCCCCGTTTCTCTTCCATGGCCGTTCAAAGCCCTTCGCCTCCCCGCTCCGCTTCTGTTGCTCTTCATCTCCCCGCTCTTCTTCCGTGGCCTTTCAGGGCTCTTCCCACTTACCTTCCATGGCCTTTCGGGCCTTTCTCCTCCCCGCTCCTCTTCCGTGGCCTTTCGGGGCTCTTCCCACTCCTTGGCCTTTTGGAGCTTTTCCCCTCTCTGCTGTCTCCGTTGCCTTGAAGGGCTCTTCCCACTTACCTTCCGTGGCCTTTCAGGTCTCTTCCCACTTACCTTCCATGGCCTTTCAGGCCTTTCTCCTCCCCGCTCCTCTTTCGTGGGCTTTCAGGGCTCTTCCCAGTCTCCTTCCCTGGACTTTCGGGGCTTTTCCCCACTCTGCTCCTCTCCGTTGCCTTGAAGGGCTCTTCCCACTTACCTTCTGCGGCCTTTCGGGGCTCTTCCCACACTCCTTTTGTGGCCTTTCGGTGCTCTTCCCCTGCCTCTCTGTTGCCTTTCAGTGCTCTTCCCACTCAAGTTCTATGGCTTTTTTGGGCTCTTTCCCTCCCCGCTCCTCTTCCGTGGCCTTTGGGGGCTCTTCCCACTAGCCTTCCATAGCCTTTTGGGGCCCTTCCCACACTCCTTCTGTGGCCTTTCAGGACTCTTCCCCTCCCCATTTCTGTTCCATGGCCGTTCAAAGCCCTTCGCCTCCCCGCTCCGCTTCTGTGGCTCTTCCCCTCCCTGTTCTTCTTCCGTTGCCTTTCAGGGCTCTTCCCACTTACCTTCTGTGGCTTTTTGGTGCTCTTCCCCTACCTCTCTGTTACCTTTCAGTGGTCTTCCCACTCACCTTCTATGGCTTTTTTGGGCTCTTCCCCTCTCTGCTCCTCTCCGTTGCATTTCAGGATTATTCCCACTTACCTTCCGTGGCCTTTCGGGGCTCTTCCCACACTCCTTCTGTAGCCTTTCGGGGCTCTTCACCTCCCTCTTCCTCCTCCGTGGCCTTTCGGTGCTCTTACCCTCCCTCTCTGTTGCGTTTCAACGCTCTTCCCACTCACCTTTCATGGTCTTTCGGGCCTTTCCCCTCCCCACTCCTCTTCCGTGGCCTTTCAGTGCTCTTCCCACACTCCTTCTGTGGCCTTTCGGTGCTCTTCCCCTCCCTATCTGTTGCCTTTCAGTGCTCTTCCCTCTCACCTTCTATGGGTTTTTCGGGCTCTTCCCCTCTCTGCTCCTCTGCGTTGCCTTTCAGGACTCTTCCCACTGAACTTCCGTGGCGTTTTGGGGCTCTTTCCCTCCCCGTTCCTCTTCTATCACCTTTCAGGGCTCTTCTCACTTACCTTCCGTGGTGTTTTGGGGCTCTTGCCCTCCCTGTTCCGCTATCGTGGCCTTTTGGGGAATTGCCCACTCTGCTCCTCCTCTGTGGCTTTTCAGGGCGCTTCCCCTCCCTGCTCCTCTTCCGTGGGCTTTCAGGGACTCTTCCCCTTTTCGCTCCTCTTCCGTGGGCTTTCTGGGATCTTCCCCTCCCCGCTCCTCTTCTGTGGCCTTTCGGGGCTCTTCCCCTCACCCTCTTCTCTGTTGCCTTTCAGGACTCTTCCCATTTACCTTCCACGTCCTTTCGGGGTTCTTCCCCTCCCATTCCTCTTCCGTGGCTGTTGGGGGCTTTTGCCCTCTCTGCTCCACTTCTGTGGCCTTTCAGGGCTATTCCCAGTTACCTTGCGTTGCATTTCGGGGCTCTTCCCCTCCCCGCTCCTTTGTCTGTGGCCTTTCAGGGCTCTTCCCACTCACCTACTGTGGTGTTTTTGGGCTCTTCCCCTCTTGTTCCTCTTCCGTGGCCTTTTAGGGCTTTTTTCATCCCCGCTCCAATTGCGTGGCTTTTCAGGACTCTTCACCTCACCATTTTGGGGCCCTTCCCACTCTTTTTCCGTGCCCTTTCATGTCTCTTCCCCTGCCCTAGCCTCTTCCGTGGCTTTTCAGGGCTCTTCACAAACACCTTCCATGGCGTTTTGAGGCTCTTCCCCTCCCGCTCCTGTTGCATGGCCTTTTGGGGCTCTTCACCTCCCTGTTCCTCCTCCATGGCCTTTTGGGTCTCGTACCCTCCCCGCTCCTCTTCTGTGGCTTTTCAGGGCTTGTCCAGACAGTAAAAAAGCTGACTGGCAAAAATGTGCAGAAGAGAGGAGGAGCTGATGAGGAGCGTGTGGCTGTGTCTGTGAGCGAGCTGGAGGGAGCCCCGGGGCACTCACCACACAAAAGAAATGGGCACAGAGCTCTTCCCACTCGTATTTCTGCGTGCAATTATTCGGGTCCGCTGCTGCCTGGCAGCATAGTGCGCACGCAGGAGGGGAGAGAGCAAATGCCGGCGGGAATGAGCACCTGTGTGGGGCCGGGGGAAGCGTCCCTGAGGGATTGTCCCCAGGGGCCTGCTCCGTCCCTGAGGGGCTGAGGGGCAGGGCTGGGGGCCGTGGCGAGGAAGGGGCATCGCAGGCGCTGCGTCTTCCTGCCACCGCGCTTGGCCCCACGCTGAACGCCCCGATAGCCCCTCTGCTGTGCTGTGGGAGGGAAACTTTGCTCTCACCCTCCTCCATCGAGTCGGGGGCCTCCTCCTCTTCCCTCTCAGACATGGCGCACGAGCACAGCGAGTGTTGGGAGCTTCCCAAGCGGGTCAGCTCTCAGCACAGCCCCAGTGCCCCGAGGTGTGGGACCCCCTCCTCCTCTGTCGGCAGACCCCCGCATCCCTCCTCTGCCCTCTCCTCACCTCCCAGGTCGCACTGACTGGCTGGAGCCCAGCGATCCTTTTTATAGGCTTGTCCCTGCGGGTCACAGCGGCCATTGTGACATCGGCACCCCCATCTATGGGCAGGGACACCCTTGGCGGGTCACAGTGGCCTTTGTGACATCACACCCCCATCTATGGGCAGGGAAACCTTTTGCAGGTTACCGTGGCCACGGTGACATCGCCACACCCACGGAGGGGCAGGGACGCACTCGGCCTCCTGGCACCCCCTCTGAGGTTGGTGCCACCCACGCCACGGTGGAAGTCGCGGTGGAGTCCCGGTGGAAAGGGCCCTTTTCTGTGGCAATAAACTGCCTTTTGGAGTCAGCGTGAGCCGAGCCTTGGGGGTAGGAAAGCCCCTGAACGAGCACTCACGCCAGACCCAGCCTGGGACTTGTCACCTGTGTCATCCCAAGGGTCCTGGGGCCCCCATCAGAGTGGCAGCAATGGTGCCCGAGTCCCAACACTGTCCCCAAACTATCCCCACACTGTCCCCATGTCCCTGTCCCCCCCACTGTCCCCACATCCCCACACTGTCCCCATGGACCCAATGCCCCCCCATGTCCCACCATGGTCCCCATGTCCCCACGCTGTCCCCGCACCCCACATGCTCCCATGTCCTCTTCCCCAGACTGTCCCCACATCCCCCCACATTCCCCTGTCCCACACTGCCCCATGTTCCCCCATGGTCCCCGGTGCCCATGGGCCGCCTCCCCTGGCAGCACCACTGTCCCCAGTGTCCAGCCTGTGGTCAAACCGGTGTCAGTGGCGCCCATGGTCCCCAGTGCTACTGTCACCGGCAACATCCAGAAGTACAGCGTGGTGTCCCTGTCCCCCACCAGTGACACCAAGGGGGACACTGGCACACGCACGGGTGCCACCACCCCAGCACCCAAACTGCCCCCTCTGCCAGCACCAGCCAACACCATCCCCGGGTAGTGGCACAGTCCCCCCAGTCTGCCCACTGACCCCACTGGGACCCTGTTGCTGGCAACAGGGAGTGGCCTGGTGGTCCTCTGCTCTGCCCATGTGTGGTGGTTTAGTCCCTGACGGGCTCTGAGACCACGCGGCCGCTGCCCCTCCCACACAAAGGGAGTCAAATACAAAGCCCCGGGGCTGAGATAAGGGGAGAGGTTTAATACAACAGAGCAACAGCAATACAACAAATAACAACAACAATAACAGTAACAATAATAATAATGAACAGAGCAAAATATCTACCAATCCAGCAGTGAGAAGCGCGATGGCATAACGCATGTGTTAACCGACCCAGCTCGCTTCGGCGCCAGGATGTGACGTCAGCACGGTATGTGAATAACCCGGCTAGAGCTCCCCCCCTACTGCGGGGAAACTTAACCCTATCCTGGCTAAACCAGGACATAATCCACCCCTTTATTCTATACCACGTGCGTCACATCCAGCTGCCATTTAGCAATGAGCATTAACAAAGAAAAATTAACAAAAGCACAGTAAAATTCACGCTGTGTTTTCACCCACAATCAAGTCCCCTTGTGGTACGCATCGCACCTCTCCACCCTTCTGCATCACCCACCAGGTGCACCCAGGTCCTTGAGCAAAAACAATCCCGTGGATGGGTTTGCCTTTGCCCGGCGCAGGACTAACCCAGACCATTTTTCCCAGCAGGTCCCTCATGCGCATCACAGGGACTTTATTCCCGTCTACAACACGTGGAAGTTTTGACTGAGCCGGGCCAGCTCGATTGGCAGATCCTCTTGTGTTCACTAACCAAGTGGCCTCTGTCAGATGTGTGTCCCAGGGTTTGAAGGTTCCACCCCCCATTGCTCTCAATGGAGTTTTTAACAGTCCATTGTAGCGCTCGATCTTCCCAGAGGCTGGTGCGTGGTAGGGGATGTGGTAGACCCACTCGACGCCGTGTTCTTCTGCCCAGGCATCTCTGAGGTTATTTCGGAAGTGAGTCCCATTGTCCGACTCAATCCTCTCTGGGGTGCCGTGTCGCCACAGGACTCGCTCTTCAAGGCCCAGGATGGTGTTCCGGGCGGTGGCGTGGGACACTGGATGAGTTTCGAGCCATCCAGTGGTTGCTTCCACCATTGTGAGCACGTGGCGCTTGCCTTGGCGGGTCTGTGGCAGTGTGATGTAGTCGATCTGCCAGGCCTCTCCATACTTCTATTTCATCCATCGATCTTCATTCCGCTGGGGCTTCAGCCGTTTGGCTTGTTTGATCGCAGCACACGCCTCACATCCGTGGATGATCTGTGCGATGGTGTCAATGGTGAGGTCCACCCCTCGATCTCGAGCCCACCTGGATGTTGCATCTCTGCCTTGGTGGCGCGAGGTCTCCTGGGCCCACCGGGCTATGAACAGTTCACCTTTACGCTGCCAGTCCAAGTCCACCTGAGCCACTTGGATCTTAGCAGCCTGCCCGCTCCTCTTCTGTGGCTTTTCGGGGCTCTTCCCCTCCCTCTCTGTTGTCTTTCAGGTCTCTTCCCACTCACCTTCTATGGCCTTTCGGGCCTTTCCCCTCCCCACTCCTCTTTCGTGGCCTTTCGGGGCTCTTCCCCTCCCTCGCTGTTGCCTTTCAGTGCTCTTCCCACTCACCTCCTATGGCTATTTTGGGCTCTTCCCCTCCCCGCTTGTCTTCCGTGGCCTTTCGGGGCTCTTCACCTCCCTCGTACTCCTTGTCTGTGGCCTTTCGTGGATCTTCCCACTCTCCTTCTGTGCCCGTTTGGGGCTCTTCCCACACCCGCTCCTCTTCCATGGCCTTTCAGAGCTCTTCCAACTCTCCTTCCGTTGCCTTTCAGAGCTCTTCCCCTCCCCGTTCCTTCTCTGTGGTCTTTCGGGGCTCTTCCCACTCTCCTTATGTGGCCTTTTGTGTCTCTTTGCATTTCTGCTCCTCTCCCGTTGCTTTCCGGGGCTCTTCCTCTCCCTTGCTCCTTGTCTGCGGCCTTTCAGGACTCTTCCCACTTACGTGTGGCCTTTCAGGGCTCTTCTCGTCCCCGCTCCACTTCCGTGGCTTTTCAGGACTCTTCACCTTACCATTCGTATTTTGTGGCCTTTTGGGGCCCTTCCCACTCTTTTTCCGTGCCCTTTCATGTCTCTTCCCCTGCCCTAGCCTCTTCCGTGGCTTTTCAGGGCTCTTCACAAACACCTTCCATGGCGTTTTGAGGCTCTTCCCCTCCCGCTCCTGTTGCATGGCCTTTCGGGGCTCTTCACCTCCCTGTTCCTCCTCCATGGCCTTTTGGGTCTCGTACCCTCCCCGCTCCTCTTCTTGGCCTTTCAGGGCTCTTCCCACTCACCTTCCGTGGTGTTTTGGGGCTCTTCCTGTCCTTGTTTGTCTTCCGTGGCCTTTCAGAGCTCTTCCAAGATTCCATCCGTGGCCTTTTGGGTCTCTTACCATCCCCGCTGCTCTTCTGTGGTCTGTCGGGCATCTTCCCCTCCCTGCTCCTCTCCGTTGCCTTTCAGGGCTCTTCCCACTTACATTGTGTGGCCTTTCGGGGCTCTTCCAACAGTCCTTCCGTGGCCTTTCTGGGCTCTTCCCCTCCCTACTCCTTGTCTGTGGGCTTTCACGGCTCTTCCCACTTACCTTCCGCAGCCTTTTGGCACTTTTCCCCTCCCCGCTCCTCTCCGTTGCCTTTCAGGGCTCTTACCACACACCTTCTGTGGCATCTGGGGCTCTTCCCCTCCCCACTCCTATTCCGTGGCCTTTCAGTGCTCTTCCTGTCCCTGTTCCCTCTCCCTCTCTTTTCGGGTCTCTACCCCACCCCGTCCTATTCCGTGGCTGTTCGGGGCTCTTCCCCACCCTGCTTCTCTTCTGTGGCCTTTCAGGACTCTTCCCACACACCTTCTGTGGCGTTTCGGGGCTCTTCCCCTCCCCACTCCTTTGTCTGTGGCCTTTCAGAGCTCTTCCCCTCCCCGTTCCTTCTCTGTGGTCTTTCGGGGCTCTTCCCACTCACCTTCTATGGCCTTCTTGGCCTCTTCCCACTTAGCTTCCATGGCTTTTCGGGGCTCTTCCCACGCTCCTTCTGTGTCCTTTTGGGGTCTTCTCCTCCCTGTTCCTCCTCTGTGGCCTTTTGGTGCTCTTACCCTCCCTGCTCCACTTCTGTGGCCTTTCGCGGCTCTTCGCACTTACCTTGCGTGGCCTTTTGGTGCTCTTCCCCTCCCTCTCTGTTGCCTTTCAGGTCTCTTCCCACTCACCCTCTATGGCTTTTTTGGCCTCTTCCCCATTCTGCTCCTCTCCGTTGCCTTTCACTGCTCTTCCCTCTCACCTTCTATGGCTATTTTGTGCTCCGCCCCTCCCCGCTTGTCTTCCGTGGCCTTTCGGGGCTCTTCACCTCCCTCGTACTCCTTGTCTGTGGCCTTTCGTGGATCTTCCCACTCTCCTTCTGTGCCCGTTTGGGGCTCTTCCCACACCCGCTCCTCTTCCGTGGCCTTTCAGAGCTCTTCCAACTCTCCTTCCGTTGCCTTTCAGAGCTCTTCCCCTCCCCGTTCCTTCTCTGTGGTCTTTCGGGGCTCTTCCCACTCTCCTTATGTGGCCTTTTGGGTCTCTTTGCATTTCTGCTCCTCTCCCGTTGCTTTCCGGGGCTCTTCCTCTCCCTTGCTCCTTGTCTGCGGCCTTTCAGGACTCTTCCCACTTACATGTGGCCTTTCAGGGCTCTTCTCGTCCCCGCTCCACTTCCGTGGCTTTTCAGGACTCTTCACCTTACCATTCGTATTTTGTGGCCTTTTGGGGCCCTTCCCACTCTTTTTCCATGCCCTTTCATGTCTCTTCCCCTGCCCTAGCCTCTTCCGTGGCTTTTCAGGGCTCTTCACAAACACCTTCCATGGCGTTTTGAGGCTCTTCCCCTCCCGCTCCTGTTGCATGGCCTTTCGGGGCTCTTCACCTCCCTGTTCCTCCTCCATGGCCTTTTGGGTCTCGTACCCTCCCCGCTCCTCTTCTTGGCCTTTCAGGTCTCTTCCCACTCACCTTCTGTGGTGTTTTGGGGCTCTTCCTGTCCTTGTTTGTCTTCCGTGGCCTTTCAGAGCTCTTCCAAGATTCCATCCGTGGCCTTTTGGGTCTCTTACCATCCCCGCTCCTCTTCTGTGGTCTGTCGGGCATCTTCCCCTCCCTGCTCCTCTGTGTTGCCTTTCAGGGCTCTTCCCACTTACATTGTGTGGCCTTTCGGGGCTCTTCCAACAGTCCTTCCGTGGCCTTTCTGGGCTCTTCCCCTCCCTACTCCTTGTCTGTGGGCTTTCACGGCTCTTCCCACTTACCTTCCGCAGCCTTTTGGCACTTTTCCCCTCCCCGCTCCTCTCCGTTGCCTTTCAGGGCTCTTACCACACACCTTCTGTGGCATCTGGGGCTCTTCCCCTCCCCACTCCTATTCCGTGGCCTTTCAGTGCTCTTCCTGTCCCTGTTCCCTCTCCCTCTCTTTTCGGGTCTCTACCCCACCCCGTCCTATTGCGTGGCTGTTCGGGGCTCTTCCCCACCCTGCTTCTCTTCTGTGGCCTTTCAGGACTCTTCCCACACACCTTCTGTGGCGTTTCGGGGCTCTTCCCCTCCCCACTCCTTTGTCTGTGGCCTTTCAGGGCTCTTCCCCTCCCTGCTCCTCTCCATTGCCTTTAAGGGCTCTTCCTGTCGCTGTTGAGACGGACACGATAAACACAGAATTGTGCAAAAAATGGCTACTTTATTGTAAACAAGTACTTATTGTAAACAAGCCTTTTTATAACTTTTTATATGATTGGTTTAATAACAGTTCATGATTGGATGACCTCTTCTCTGATTGCAGCCTCGATAACCTTCCTTTCCTTGCGGTCAGGCAGTTCCGGTCTGGTAGTTTTTTAATCTTGTTTACTCAGCTCTTCTTGGGGCTTTCAAGCCTCTTAAGGGTACGTGGTTATCTGCTCAAGGTCAATACCAAACTTACGTTCTGATCCCTCGCACCAGTCGAGGTCTCCCATATCTTCCCACTCTCGTTCTGTGGCCTTTCGGGGCTCTTCCCACTCACCTTCTATGGCTTTTTTGGGCTCTTCCCATCTCTGCTCCTCTCCGTTGCCTTTCAGGGCTCTTCCCACACTCCTTCTGTGGCCTTTCGGGGCTCTTCACCTCCCTCTTCCTCCTCCGTGGCCTTTTGGTGCTCTTACCCTCCCCGCTCCTCTTGTGTGTCTTTTCGGGGCTCTTCCCCTCCCCGTTTCTCTTCCATGGCCGTTCAAAGCCCTTCGCCTCCCCGCTCCGCTTCTGTTGCTCTTCATCTCCCCGCTCTTCTTCCGTGGCCTTTCAGGGCTCTTCCCACTTACCTTCCATGGCCTTTCGGGCCTTTCTCCTCCCCGCTCCTCTTCCGTGGCCTTTCGGGGCTCTTCCCACTCCTTGGCCTTTTGGAGCTTTTCCCCTCTCTGCTGTCTCCGTTGCCTTGAAGGGCTCTTCCCACTTACCTTCCGTGGCCTTTCAGGTCTCTTCCCACTTACCTTCCATGGCCTTTCAGGCCTTTCTCCTCCCCGCTCCTCTTTCGTGGGCTTTCAGGGCTCTTCCCAGTCTCCTTCCCTGGACTTTCGGGGCTTTTCCCCACTCTGCTCCTCTCCGTTGCCTTGAAGGGCTCTTCCCACTTACCTTCTGCGGCCTTTCGGGGCTCTTCCCACACTCCTTTTGTGGCCTTTCGGTGCTCTTCCCCTGCCTCTCTGTTGCCTTTCAGTGCTCTTCCCACTCAAGTTCTATGGCTTTTTTGGGCTCTTTCCCTCCCCGCTCCTCTTCCGTGGCCTTTGGGGGCTCTTCCCACTAGCCTTCCATAGCCTTTTGGGGCCCTTCCCACACTCCTTCTGTGGCCTTTCAGGACTCTTCCCCTCCCCATTTCTGTTCCATGGCCGTTCAAAGCCCTTCGCCTCCCCGCTCCGCTTCTGTGGCTCTTCCCCTCCCTGTTCTTCTTCCGTTGCCTTTCAGGGCTCTTCCCACTTACCTTCTGTGGCTTTTTGGTGCTCTTCCCCTACCTCTCTGTTACCTTTCAGTGGTCTTCCCACTCACCTTCTATGGCTTTTTTGGGCTCTTCCCCTCTCTGCTCCTCTCCGTTGCATTTCAGGATTATTCCCACTTACCTTCCGTGGCCTTTCGGGGCTCTTCCCACACTCCTTCTGTAGCCTTTCGGGGCTCTTCACCTCCCTCTTCCTCCTCCGTGGCCTTTCGGTGCTCTTACCCTCCCTCTCTGTTGCGTTTCAACGCTCTTCCCACTCACCTTTCATGGTCTTTCGGGCCTTTCCCCTCCCCACTCCTCTTCCGTGGCCTTTCAGTGCTCTTCCCACACTCCTTCTGTGGCCTTTCGGTGCTCTTCCCCTCCCTATCTGTTGCCTTTCAGTGCTCTTCCCTCTCACCTTCTATGGGTTTTTCGGGCTCTTCCCCTCTCTGCTCCTCTGCGTTGCCTTTCAGGACTCTTCCCACTGAACTTCCGTGGCGTTTTGGGGCTCTTTCCCTCCCCGTTCCTCTTCTATCACCTTTCAGGGCTCTTCTCACTTACCTTCCGTGGTGTTTTGGGGCTCTTGCCCTCCCTGTTCCGCTATCGTGGCCTTTTGGGGAATTGCCCACTCTGCTCCTCCTCTGTGGCTTTTCAGGGCGCTTCCCCTCCCTGCTCCTCTTCCGTGGGCTTTCAGGGACTCTTCCCCTTTTCGCTCCTCTTCCGTGGGCTTTCTGGGATCTTCCCCTCCCCGCTCCTCTTCTGTGGCCTTTCGGGGCTCTTCCCCTCACCCTCTTCTCTGTTGCCTTTCAGGACTCTTCCCATTTACCTTCCACGTCCTTTCGGGGTTCTTCCCCTCCCATTCCTCTTCCGTGGCTGTTGGGGGCTTTTGCCCTCTCTGCTCCACTTCTGTGGCCTTTCAGGGCTATTCCCAGTTACCTTGCGTTGCATTTCGGGGCTCTTCCCCTCCCCGCTCCTTTGTCTGTGGCCTTTCAGGGCTCTTCCCACTCACCTACTGTGGTGTTTTTGGGCTCTTCCCCTCTTGTTCCTCTTCCGTGGCCTTTTAGGGCTTTTTTCATCCCCGCTCCAATTGCGTGGCTTTTCAGGACTCTTCACCTCACCATTTTGGGGCCCTTCCCACTCTTTTTCCGTGCCCTTTCATGTCTCTTCCCCTGCCCTAGCCTCTTCCGTGGCTTTTCAGGGCTCTTCACAAACACCTTCCATGGCGTTTTGAGGCTCTTCCCCTCCCGCTCCTGTTGCATGGCCTTTTGGGGCTCTTCACCTCCCTGTTCCTCCTCCATGGCCTTTTGGGTCTCGTACCCTCCCCGCTCCTCTTCTGTGGCTTTTCAGGGCTTGTCCAGACAGTAAAAAAGCTGACTGGCAAAAATGTGCAGAAGAGAGGAGGAGCTGATGAGGAGCGTGTGGCTGTGTCTGTGAGCGAGCTGGAGGGAGCCCCGGGGCACTCACCACACAAAAGAAATGGGCACAGAGCTCTTCCCACTCGTATTTCTGCGTGCAATTATTCGGGTCCGCTGCTGCCTGGCAGCATAGTGCGCACGCAGGAGGGGAGAGAGCAAATGCCGGCGGGAATGAGCACCTGTGTGGGGCCGGGGGAAGCGTCCCTGAGGGATTGTCCCCAGGGGCCTGCTCCGTCCCTGAGGGGCTGAGGGGCAGGGCTGGGGGCCGTGGCGAGGAAGGGGCATCGCAGGCGCTGCGTCTTCCTGCCACCGCGCTTGGCCCCACGCTGAACGCCCCGATAGCCCCTCTGCTGTGCTGTGGGAGGGAAACTTTGCTCTCACCCTCCTCCATCGAGTCGGGGGCCTCCTCCTCTTCCCTCTCAGACATGGCGCACGAGCACAGCGAGTGTTGGGAGCTTCCCAAGCGGGTCAGCTCTCAGCACAGCCCCAGTGCCCCGAGGTGTGGGACCCCTCCTCCTCTGTCGGCAGACCCCCGCATCCCTCCTCTGCCCTCTCCTCACCTCCCAGGTCGCACTGACTGGCTGGAGCCCAGCGATCCTTTTTATAGGCTTGTCCCTGCGGGTCACAGCGGCCATTGTGACATCGGCACCCCCATCTATGGGCAGGGACACCCTTGGCGGGTCACAGTGGCCTTTGTGACATCACACCCCCATCTATGGGCAGGGAAACCTTTTGCAGGTTACCGTGGCCACGGTGACATCGCCACACCCACGGAGGGGCAGGGACGCACTCGGCCTCCTGGCACCCCCTCTGAGGTTGGTGCCACCCACGCCACGGTGGAAGTCGCGGTGGAGTCCCGGTGGAAAGGGCCCTTTTCTGTGGCAATAAACTGCCTTTTGGAGTCAGCGTGAGCCGAGCCTTGGGGGTAGGAAAGCCCCTGAACGAGCACTCACGCCAGACCCAGCCTGGGACTTGTCACCTGTGTCATCCCAAGGGTCCTGGGGCCCCCATCAGAGTGGCAGCAATGGTGCCCGAGTCCCAACACTGTCCCCAAACTATCCCCACACTGTCCCCATGTCCCTGTCCCCCCCACTGTCCCCACATCCCCACACTGTCCCCATGGACCCAATGCCCCCCCATGTCCCACCATGGTCCCCATGTCCCCACGCTGTCCCCGCACCCCACATGCTCCCATGTCCTCTTCCCCAGACTGTCCCCACATCCCCCCACATTCCCCTGTCCCACACTGCCCCATGTTCCCCCATGGTCCCCGGTGCCCATGGGCCGCCTCCCCTGGCAGCACCACTGTCCCCAGTGTCCAGCCTGTGGTCAAACCGGTGTCAGTGGCGCCCATGGTCCCCAGTGCTACTGTCACCGGCAACATCCAGAAGTACAGCGTGGTGTCCCTGTCCCCCACCAGTGACACCAAGGGGGACACTGGCACACGCACGGGTGCCACCACCCCAGCACCCAAACTGCCCCCTCTGCCAGCACCAGCCAACACCATCCCCGGGTAGTGGCACAGTCCCCCCAGTCTGCCCACTGACCCCACTGGGACCCTGTTGCTGGCAACAGGGAGTGGCCTGGTGGTCCTCTGCTCTGCCCATGTGTGGTGGTTTAGTCCCTGACGGGCTCTGAGACCACGCGGCCGCTGCCCCTCCCACACAAAGGGAGTCAAATACAAAGCCCCGGGGCTGAGATAAGGGGAGAGGTTTAATACAACAGAGCAACAGCAATACAACAAATAACAACAACAATAACAGTAACAATAATAATAATGAACAGAGCAAAATATCTACCAATCCAGCAGTGAGAAGCGCGATGGCATAACGCATGTGTTAACCGACCCAGCTCGCTTCGGCGCCAGGATGTGACGTCAGCACGGTATGTGAATAACCCGGCTAGAGCTCCCCCCCTACTGCGGGGAAACTTAACCCTATCCTGGCTAAACCAGGACATAATCCACCCCTTTATTCTATACCACGTGCGTCACATCCAGCTGCCATTTAGCAATGAGCATTAACAAAGAAAAATTAACAAAAGCACAGTAAAATTCACGCTGTGTTTTCACCCACAATCAAGTCCCCTTGTGGTACGCATCGCACCTCTCCACCCTTCTGCATCACCCACCAGGTGCACCCAGGTCCTTGAGCAAAAACAATCCCGTGGATGGGTTTGCCTTTGCCTGGCGCAGGACTAACCCAGACCATTTTTCCCAGCAGGTCCCTCATGCGCATCACAGGGACTTTATTCCCGTCTACAACACGTGGAAGTTTTGACTGAGCCGGGCCAGCTCGATTGGCAGATCCTCTTGTGTTCACTAACCAAGTGGCCTCTGTCAGATGTGTGTCCCAGGGTTTGAAGGTTCCACCCCCCATTGCTCTCAATGGAGTTTTTAACAGTCCATTGTAGCGCTCGATCTTCCCAGAGGCTGGTGCGTGGTAGGGGATGTGGTAGACCCACTCGACGCCGTGTTCTTCTGCCCAGGCATCTCTGAGGTTATTTCGGAAGTGAGTCCCATTGTCCGACTCAATCCTCTCTGGGGTGCCGTGTCGCCACAGGACTCGCTCTTCAAGGCCCAGGATGGTGTTCCGGGCGGTGGCGTGGGACACTGGATGAGTTTCGAGCCATCCAGTGGTTGCTTCCACCATTGTGAGCACGTGGCGCTTGCCTTGGCGGGTCTGTGGCAGTGTGATGTAGTCGATCTGCCAGGCCTCTCCATACTTCTATTTCATCCATCGATCTTCATTCCGCTGGGGCTTCAGCCGTTTGGCTTGTTTGATCGCAGCACACGCCTCACATCCGTGGATGATCTGTGCGATGGTGTCAATGGTGAGGTCCACCCCTCGATCTCGAGCCCACCTGGATGTTGCATCTCTGCCTTGGTGGCGCGAGGTCTCCTGGGCCCACCGGGCTATGAACAGTTCACCTTTACGCTGCCAGTCCAAGTCCACCTGAGCCACTTGGATCTTAGCAGCCTGCCCGCTCCTCTTCTGTGGCTTTTCGGGGCTCTTCCCCTCCCTCTCTGTTGTCTTTCAGGTCTCTTCCCACTCACCTTCTATGGCCTTTCGGGCCTTTCCCCTCCCCACTCCTCTTTCGTGGCCTTTCGGGGCTCTTCCCCTCCCTCGCTGTTGCCTTTCACTGCTCTTCCCACTCACCTCCTATGGCTATTTTGGGCTCTTCCCCTCCCCGCTTGTCTTCCGTGGCCTTTCGGGGCTCTTCACCTCCCTCGTACTCCTTGTCTGTGGCCTTTCGTGGATCTTCCCACTCTCCTTCTGTGCCCGTTTGGGGCTCTTCCCACACCCGCTCCTCTTCCATGGCCTTTCAGAGCTCTTCCAACTCTCCTTCCGTTGCCTTTCAGAGCTCTTCCCCTCCCCGTTCCTTCTCTGTGGTCTTTCGGGGCTCTTCCCACTCTCCTTATGTGGCCTTTTGTGTCTCTTTGCATTTCTGCTCCTCTCCCGTTGCTTTCCGGGGCTCTTCCTCTCCCTTGCTCCTTGTCTGCGGCCTTTCAGGACTCTTCCCACTTACGTGTGGCCTTTCAGGGCTCTTCTCGTCCCCGCTCCACTTCCGTGGCTTTTCAGGACTCTTCACCTTACCATTCGTATTTTGTGGCCTTTTGGGGCCCTTCCCACTCTTTTTCCGTGCCCTTTCATGTCTCTTCCCCTGCCCTAGCCTCTTCCGTGGCTTTTCAGGGCTCTTCACAAACACCTTCCATGGCGTTTTGAGGCTCTTCCCCTCCCGCTCCTGTTGCATGGCCTTTCGGGGCTCTTCACCTCCCTGTTCCTCCTCCATGGCCTTTTGGGTCTCGTACCCTCCCCGCTCCTCTTCTTGGCCTTTCAGGGCTCTTCCCACTCACCTTCTGTGGTGTTTTGGGGCTCTTCCTGTCCTTGTTTGTCTTCCGTGGCCTTTCAGAGCTCTTCCAAGATTCCATCCGTGGCCTTTTGGGTCTCTTACCATCCCCGCTCCTCTTCTGTGGTCTGTCGGGCATCTTCCCCTCCCTGCTCCTCTCCGTTGCCTTTCAGGGCTCTTCCCACTTACATTGTGTGGCCTTTCGGGGCTCTTCCAACAGTCCTTCCGTGGCCTTTCTGGGCTCTTCCCCTCCCTACTCCTTGTCTGTGGGCTTTCACGGCTCTTCCCACTTACCTTCCGCAGCCTTTTGGCACTTTTCCCCTCCCCGCTCCTCTCCGTTGCCTTTCAGGGCTCTTACCACACACCTTCTGTGGCATCTGGGGCTCTTCCCCTCCCCACTCCTATTCCGTGGCCTTTCAGTGCTCTTCCTGTCCCTGTTCCCTCTCCCTCTCTTTTCGGGTCTCTACCCCACCCCGTCCTATTCCGTGGCTGTTCGGGGCTCTTCCCCACCCTGCTTCTCTTCTGTGGCCTTTCAGGACTCTTCCCACACACCTTCTGTGGCGTTTCGGGGCTCTTCCCCTCCCCACTCCTTTGTCTGTGGCCTTTCAGAGCTCTTCCCCTCCCCGTTCCTTCTCTGTGGTCTTTCGGGGCTCTTCCCACTCACCTTCTATGGCCTTCTTGGCCTCTTCCCACTTAGCTTCCATGGCTTTTCGGGGCTCTTCCCACGCTCCTTCTGTGTCCTTTTGGGGTCTTCTCCTCCCTGTTCCTCCTCTGTGGCCTTTTGGTGCTCTTACCCTCCCTGCTCCACTTCTGTGGCCTTTCGCGGCTCTTCGCACTTACCTTGCGTGGCCTTTTGGTGCTCTTCCCCTCCCTCTCTGTTGCCTTTCAGGTCTCTTCCCACTCACCCTCTATGGCTTTTTTGGCCTCTTCCCCATTCTGCTCCTCTCCGTTGCCTTTCACTGCTCTTCCCTCTCACCTTCTATGGCTATTTTGTGCTCCGCCCCTCCCCGCTTGTCTTCCGTGGCCTTTCGGGGCTCTTCACCTCCCTCGTACTCCTTGTCTGTGGCCTTTCGTGGATCTTCCCACTCTCCTTCTGTGCCCGTTTGGGGCTCTTCCCACACCCGCTCCTCTTCCGTGGCCTTTCAGAGCTCTTCCAACTCTCCTTCCGTTGCCTTTCAGAGCTCTTCCCCTCCCCGTTCCTTCTCTGTGGTCTTTCGGGGCTCTTCCCACTCTCCTTATGTGGCCTTTTGGGTCTCTTTGCATTTCTGCTCCTCTCCCGTTGCTTTCCGGGGCTCTTCCTCTCCCTTGCTCCTTGTCTGCGGCCTTTCAGGACTCTTCCCACTTACATGTGGCCTTTCAGGGCTCTTCTCGTCCCCGCTCCACTTCCGTGGCTTTTCAGGACTCTTCACCTTACCATTCGTATTTTGTGGCCTTTTGGGGCCCTTCCCACTCTTTTTCCATGCCCTTTCATGTCTCTTCCCCTGCCCTAGCCTCTTCCGTGGCTTTTCAGGGCTCTTCACAAACACCTTCCATGGCGTTTTGAGGCTCTTCCCCTCCCGCTCCTGTTGCATGGCCTTTCGGGGCTCTTCACCTCCCTGTTCCTCCTCCATGGCCTTTTGGGTCTCGTACCCTCCCCGCTCCTCTTCTTGGCCTTTCAGGTCTCTTCCCACTCACCTTCTGTGGTGTTTTGGGGCTCTTCCTGTCCTTGTTTGTCTTCCGTGGCCTTTCAGAGCTCTTCCAAGATTCCATCCGTGGCCTTTTGGGTCTCTTACCATCCCCGCTCCTCTTCTGTGGTCTGTCGGGCATCTTCCCCTCCCTGCTCCTCTGTGTTGCCTTTCAGGGCTCTTCCCACTTACATTGTGTGGCCTTTCGGGGCTCTTCCAACAGTCCTTCCGTGGCCTTTCTGGGCTCTTCCCCTCCCTACTCCTTGTCTGTGGGCTTTCACGGCTCTTCCCACTTACCTTCCGCAGCCTTTTGGCACTTTTCCCCTCCCCGCTCCTCTCCGTTGCCTTTCAGGGCTCTTACCACACACCTTCTGTGGCATCTGGGGCTCTTCCCCTCCCCACTCCTATTCCGTGGCCTTTCAGTGCTCTTCCTGTCCCTGTTCCCTCTCCCTCTCTTTTCGGGTCTCTACCCCACCCCGTCCTATTGCGTGGCTGTTCGGGGCTCTTCCCCACCCTGCTTCTCTTCTGTGGCCTTTCAGGACTCTTCCCACACACCTTCTGTGGCGTTTCGGGGCTCTTCCCCTCCCCACTCCTTTGTCTGTGGCCTTTCAGGGCTCTTCCCCTCCCTGCTCCTCTCCATTGCCTTTAAGGGCTCTTCCTGTCGCTGTTGAGACGGACACGATAAACACAGAATTGTGCAAAAAATGGCTACTTTATTGTAAACAAGTACTTATTGTAAACAAGCCTTTTTATAACTTTTTATATGATTGGTTTAATAACAGTTCATGATTGGATGACCTCTTCTCTGATTGCAGCCTCGATAACCTTCCTTTCCTTGCGGTCAGGCAGTTCCGGTCTGGTAGTTTTTTAATCTTGTTTACTCAGCTCTTCTTGGGGCTTTCAAGCCTCTTAAGGGTACGTGGTTATCTGCTCAAGGTCAATACCAAACTTACGTTCTGATCCCTCGCACCAGTCGAGGTCTCCCATATCTTCCCACTCTCGTTCTGTGGCCTTTCGGGGCTCTTCCCACTCACCTTCTATGGCTTTTTTGGGCTCTTCCCATCTCTGCTCCTCTCCGTTGCCTTTCAGGGCTCTTCCCACACTCCTTCTGTGGCCTTTCGGGGCTCTTCACCTCCCTCTTCCTCCTCCGTGGCCTTTTGGTGCTCTTACCCTCCCCGCTCCTCTTGTGTGTCTTTTCGGGGCTCTTCCCCTCCCCGTTTCTCTTCCATGGCCGTTCAAAGCCCTTCGCCTCCCCGCTCCGCTTCTGTTGCTCTTCATCTCCCCGCTCTTCTTCCGTGGCCTTTCAGGGCTCTTCCCACTTACCTTCCATGGCCTTTCGGGCCTTTCTCCTCCCCGCTCCTCTTCCGTGGCCTTTCGGGGCTCTTCCCACTCCTTGGCCTTTTGGAGCTTTTCCCCTCTCTGCTGTCTCCGTTGCCTTGAAGGGCTCTTCCCACTTACCTTCCGTGGCCTTTCAGGTCTCTTCCCACTTACCTTCCATGGCCTTTCAGGCCTTTCTCCTCCCCGCTCCTCTTTCGTGGGCTTTCAGGGCTCTTCCCAGTCTCCTTCCCTGGACTTTCGGGGCTTTTCCCCACTCTGCTCCTCTCCGTTGCCTTGAAGGGCTCTTCCCACTTACCTTCTGCGGCCTTTCGGGGCTCTTCCCACACTCCTTTTGTGGCCTTTCGGTGCTCTTCCCCTGCCTCTCTGTTGCCTTTCAGTGCTCTTCCCACTCAAGTTCTATGGCTTTTTTGGGCTCTTTCCCTCCCCGCTCCTCTTCCGTGGCCTTTGGGGGCTCTTCCCACTAGCCTTCCATAGCCTTTTGGGGCCCTTCCCACACTCCTTCTGTGGCCTTTCAGGACTCTTCCCCTCCCCATTTCTGTTCCATGGCCGTTCAAAGCCCTTCGCCTCCCCGCTCCGCTTCTGTGGCTCTTCCCCTCCCTGTTCTTCTTCCGTTGCCTTTCAGGGCTCTTCCCACTTACCTTCTGTGGCTTTTTGGTGCTCTTCCCCTACCTCTCTGTTACCTTTCAGTGCTCTTCCCACTCACCTTCTATGGCTTTTTTGGGCTCTTCCCCTCTCTGCTCCTCTCCGTTGCATTTCAGGATTATTCCCACTTACCTTCCGTGGCCTTTCGGGGCTCTTCCCACACTCCTTCTGTAGCCTTTCGGGGCTCTTCACCTCCCTCTTCCTCCTCCGTGGCCTTTCGGTGCTCTTACCCTCCCTCTCTGTTGCGTTTCAACGCTCTTCCCACTCACCTTTCATGGTCTTTCGGGCCTTTCCCCTCCCCACTCCTCTTCCGTGGCCTTTCAGTGCTCTTCCCACACTCCTTCTGTGGCCTTTCGGTGCTCTTCCCCTCCCTATCTGTTGCCTTTCAGTGCTCTTCCCTCTCACCTTCTATGGGTTTTTCGGGCTCTTCCCCTCTCTGCTCCTCTGCGTTGCCTTTCAGGACTCTTCCCACTGAACTTCCGTGGCGTTTTGGGGCTCTTTCCCTCCCCGTTCCTCTTCTATCACCTTTCAGGGCTCTTCTCACTTACCTTCCGTGGTGTTTTGGGGCTCTTGCCCTCCCTGTTCCGCTATCGTGGCCTTTTGGGGAATTGCCCACTCTGCTCCTCCTCTGTGGCTTTTCAGGGCGCTTCCCCTCCCTGCTCCTCTTCCGTGGGCTTTCAGGGACTCTTCCCCTTTTCGCTCCTCTTCCGTGGGCTTTCTGGGATCTTCCCCTCCCCGCTCCTCTTCTGTGGCCTTTCGGGGCTCTTCCCCTCACCCTCTTCTCTGTTGCCTTTCAGGACTCTTCCCATTTACCTTCCACGTCCTTTCGGGGTTCTTCCCCTCCCATTCCTCTTCCGTGGCTGTTGGGGGCTTTTGCCCTCTCTGCTCCACTTCTGTGGCCTTTCAGGGCTATTCCCAGTTACCTTGCGTTGCATTTCGGGGCTCTTCCCCTCCCCGCTCCTTTGTCTGTGGCCTTTCAGGGCTCTTCCCACTCACCTACTGTGGTGTTTTTGGGCTCTTCCCCTCTTGTTCCTCTTCCGTGGCCTTTTAGGGCTTTTTTCATCCCCGCTCCAATTGCGTGGCTTTTCAGGACTCTTCACCTCACCATTTTGGGGCCCTTCCCACTCTTTTTCCGTGCCCTTTCATGTCTCTTCCCCTGCCCTAGCCTCTTCCGTGGCTTTTCAGGGCTCTTCACAAACACCTTCCATGGCGTTTTGAGGCTCTTCCCCTCCCGCTCCTGTTGCATGGCCTTTTGGGGCTCTTCACCTCCCTGTTCCTCCTCCATGGCCTTTTGGGTCTCGTACCCTCCCCGCTCCTCTTCTGTGGCTTTTCAGGGCTTGTCCAGACAGTAAAAAAGCTGACTGGCAAAAATGTGCAGAAGAGAGGAGGAGCTGATGAGGAGCGTGTGGCTGTGTCTGTGAGCGAGCTGGAGGGAGCCCCGGGGCACTCACCACACAAAAGAAATGGGCACAGAGCTCTTCCCACTCGTATTTCTGCGTGCAATTATTCGGGTCCGCTGCTGCCTGGCAGCATAGTGCGCACGCAGGAGGGGAGAGAGCAAATGCCGGCGGGAATGAGCACCTGTGTGGGGCCGGGGGAAGCGTCCCTGAGGGATTGTCCCCAGGGGCCTGCTCCGTCCCTGAGGGGCTGAGGGGCAGGGCTGGGGGCCGTGGCGAGGAAGGGGCATCGCAGGCGCTGCGTCTTCCTGCCACCGCGCTTGGCCCCACGCTGAACGCCCCGATAGCCCCTCTGCTGTGCTGTGGGAGGGAAACTTTGCTCTCACCCTCCTCCATCGAGTCGGGGGCCTCCTCCTCTTCCCTCTCAGACATGGCGCACGAGCACAGCGAGTGTTGGGAGCTTCCCAAGCGGGTCAGCTCTCAGCACAGCCCCAGTGCCCCGAGGTGTGGGACCCCTCCTCCTCTGTCGGCAGACCCCCGCATCCCTCCTCTGCCCTCTCCTCACCTCCCAGGTCGCACTGACTGGCTGGAGCCCAGCGATCCTTTTTATAGGCTTGTCCCTGCGGGTCACAGCGGCCATTGTGACATCGGCACCCCCATCTATGGGCAGGGACACCCTTGGCGGGTCACAGTGGCCTTTG
This sequence comes from Strix uralensis, assembly GCF_047716275.1. Taxonomy (NCBI): domain Eukaryota; kingdom Metazoa; phylum Chordata; class Aves; order Strigiformes; family Strigidae; genus Strix; species Strix uralensis. Next base: position 491,846 of record NC_134010.1, read on the forward strand.
TGACATCACACCCCCATCTATGGGCAGGGAAACCTTTTGCAGGTTACCGTGGCCACGGTGACATCGCCACACCCACGGAGGGGCAGGGACGCACTCGGCCTCCTGGCACCCCCTCTGAGGTTGGTGCCACCCACGCCACGGTGGAAGTCGCGGTGGAGTCCCGGTGGAAAGGGCCCTTTTCTGTGGCAATAAACTGCCTTTTGGAGTCAGCGTGAGCCGAGCCTTGGGGGTAGGAAAGCCCCTGAACGAGCACTCACGCCAGACCCAGCCTGGGACTTGTCACCTGTGTCATCCCAAGGGTCCTGGGGCCCCCATCAGAGTGGCAGCAATGGTGCCCGAGTCCCAACACTGTCCCCAAACTATCCCCACACTGTCCCCATGTCCCTGTCCCCCCCACTGTCCCCACATCCCCACACTGTCCCCATGGACCCAATGCCCCCCCATGTCCCACCATGGTCCCCATGTCCCCACGCTGTCCCCGCACCCCACATGCTCCCATGTCCTCTTCCCCAGACTGTCCCCACATCCCCCCACATTCCCCTGTCCCACACTGCCCCATGTTCCCCCATGGTCCCCGGTGCCCATGGGCCGCCTCCCCTGGCAGCACCACTGTCCCCAGTGTCCAGCCTGTGGTCAAACCGGTGTCAGTGGCGCCCATGGTCCCCAGTGCTACTGTCACCGGCAACATCCAGAAGTACAGCGTGGTGTCCCTGTCCCCCACCAGTGACACCAAGGGGGACACTGGCACACGCACGGGTGCCACCACCCCAGCACCCAAACTGCCCCCTCTGCCAGCACCAGCCAACACCATCCCCGGGTAGTGGCACAGTCCCCCCAGTCTGCCCACTGACCCCACTGGGACCCTGTTGCTGGCAACAGGGAGTGGCCTGGTGGTCCTCTGCTCTGCCCATGTGTGGTGGTTTAGTCCCTGACGGGCTCTGAGACCACGCGGCCGCTGCCCCTCCCACACAAAGGGAGTCAAATACAAAGCCCCGGGGCTGAGATAAGGGGAGAGGTTTAATACAACAGAGCAACAGCAATACAACAAATAACAACAACAATAACAGTAACAATAATAATAATGAACAGAGCAAAATATCTACCAATCCAGCAGTGAGAAGCGCGATGGCATAACGCATGTGTTAACCGACCCAGCTCGCTTCGGCGCCAGGATGTGACGTCAGCACGGTATGTGAATAACCCGGCTAGAGCTCCCCCCCTACTGCGGGGAAACTTAACCCTATCCTGGCTAAACCAGGACATAATCCACCCCTTTATTCTATACCACGTGCGTCACATCCAGCTGCCATTTAGCAATGAGCATTAACAAAGAAAAATTAACAAAAGCACAGTAAAATTCACGCTGTGTTTTCACCCACAATCAAGTCCCCTTGTGGTACGCATCGCACCTCTCCACCCTTCTGCATCACCCACCAGGTGCACCCAGGTCCTTGAGCAAAAACAATCCCGTGGATGGGTTTGCCTTTGCCTGGCGCAGGACTAACCCAGACCATTTTTCCCAGCAGGTCCCTCATGCGCATCACAGGGACTTTATTCCCGTCTACAACACGTGGAAGTTTTGACTGAGCCGGGCCAGCTCGATTGGCAGATCCTCTTGTGTTCACTAACCAAGTGGCCTCTGTCAGATGTGTGTCCCAGGGTTTGAAGGTTCCACCCCCCATTGCTCTCAATGGAGTTTTTAACAGTCCATTGTAGCGCTCGATCTTCCCAGAGGCTGGTGCGTGGTAGGGGATGTGGTAGACCCACTCGACGCCGTGTTCTTCTGCCCAGGCATCTCTGAGGTTATTTCGGAAGTGAGTCCCATTGTCCGACTCAATCCTCTCTGGGGTGCCGTGTCGCCACAGGACTCGCTCTTCAAGGCCCAGGATGGTGTTCCGGGCGGTGGCGTGGGACACTGGATGAGTTTCGAGCCATCCAGTGGTTGCTTCCACCATTGTGAGCACGTGGCGCTTGCCTTGGCGGGTCTGTGGCAGTGTGATGTAGTCGATCTGCCAGGCCTCTCCATACTTCTATTTCATCCATCGATCTTCATTCCGCTGGGGCTTCAGCCGTTTGGCTTGTTTGATCGCAGCACACGCCTCACATCCGTGGATGATCTGTGCGATGGTGTCAATGGTGAGGTCCACCCCTCGATCTCGAGCCCACCTGGATGTTGCATCTCTGCCTTGGTGGCGCGAGGTCTCCTGGGCCCACCGGGCTATGAACAGTTCACCTTTACGCTGCCAGTCCAAGTCCACCTGAGCCACTTGGATCTTAGCAGCCTGCCCGCTCCTCTTCTGTGGCTTTTCGGGGCTCTTCCCCTCCCTCTCTGTTGTCTTTCAGGTCTCTTCCCACTCACCTTCTATGGCCTTTCGGGCCTTTCCCCTCCCCACTCCTCTTTCGTGGCCTTTCGGGGCTCTTCCCCTCCCTCGCTGTTGCCTTTCACTGCTCTTCCCACTCACCTCCTATGGCTATTTTGGGCTCTTCCCCTCCCCGCTTGTCTTCCGTGGCCTTTCGGGGCTCTTCACCTCCCTCGTACTCCTTGTCTGTGGCCTTTCGTGGATCTTCCCACTCTCCTTCTGTGCCCGTTTGGGGCTCTTCCCACACCCGCTCCTCTTCCATGGCCTTTCAGAGCTCTTCCAACTCTCCTTCCGTTGCCTTTCAGAGCTCTTCCCCTCCCCGTTCCTTCTCTGTGGTCTTTCGGGGCTCTTCCCACTCTCCTTATGTGGCCTTTTGTGTCTCTTTGCATTTCTGCTCCTCTCCCGTTGCTTTCCGGGGCTCTTCCTCTCCCTTGCTCCTTGTCTGCGGCCTTTCAGGACTCTTCCCACTTACGTGTGGCCTTTCAGGGCTCTTCTCGTCCCCGCTCCACTTCCGTGGCTTTTCAGGACTCTTCACCTTACCATTCGTATTTTGTGGCCTTTTGGGGCCCTTCCCACTCTTTTTCCGTGCCCTTTCATGTCTCTTCCCCTGCCCTAGCCTCTTCCGTGGCTTTTCAGGGCTCTTCACAAACACCTTCCATGGCGTTTTGAGGCTCTTCCCCTCCCGCTCCTGTTGCATGGCCTTTCGGGGCTCTTCACCTCCCTGTTCCTCCTCCATGGCCTTTTGGGTCTCGTACCCTCCCCGCTCCTCTTCTTGGCCTTTCAGGGCTCTTCCCACTCACCTTCCGTGGTGTTTTGGGGCTCTTCCTGTCCTTGTTTGTCTTCCGTGGCCTTTCAGAGCTCTTCCAAGATTCCATCCGTGGCCTTTTGGGTCTCTTACCATCCCCGCTCCTCTTCTGTGGTCTGTCGGGCATCTTCCCCTCCCTGCTCCTCTCCGTTGCCTTTCAGGGCTCTTCCCACTTACATTGTGTGGCCTTTCGGGGCTCTTCCAACAGTCCTTCCGTGGCCTTTCTGGGCTCTTCCCCTCCCTACTCCTTGTCTGTGGGCTTTCACGGCTCTTCCCACTTACCTTCCGCAGCCTTTTGGCACTTTTCCCCTCCCCGCTCCTCTCCGTTGCCTTTCAGGGCTCTTACCACACACCTTCTGTGGCATCTGGGGCTCTTCCCCTCCCCACTCCTATTCCGTGGCCTTTCAGTGCTCTTCCTGTCCCTGTTCCCTCTCCCTCTCTTTTCGGGTCTCTACCCCACCCCGTCCTATTGCGTGGCTGTTCGGGGCTCTTCCCCACCCTGCTTCTCTTCTGTGGCCTTTCAGGACTCTTCCCACACACCTTCTGTGGCGTTTCGGGGCTCTTCCCCTCCCCACTCCTTTGTCTGTGGCCTTTCAGAGCTCTTCCCCTCCCCGTTCCTTCTCTGTGGTCTTTCGGGGCTCTTCCCACTCACCTTCTATGGCCTTCTTGGCCTCTTCCCACTTAGCTTCCATGGCTTTTCGGGGCTCTTCCCACGCTCCTTCTGTGTCCTTTTGGGGTCTTCTCCTCCCTGTTCCTCCTCTGTGGCCTTTTGGTGCTCTTACCCTCCCTGCTCCACTTCTGTGGCCTTTCGCGGCTCTTCGCACTTACCTTGCGTGGCCTTTTGGTGCTCTTCCCCTCCCTCTCTGTTGCCTTTCAGGTCTCTTCCCACTCACCCTCTATGGCTTTTTTGGCCTCTTCCCCATTCTGCTCCTCTCCGTTGCCTTTCACTGCTCTTCCCTCTCACCTTCTATGGCTATTTTGTGCTCCGCCCCTCCCCGCTTGTCTTCCGTGGCCTTTCGGGGCTCTTCACCTCCCTCGTACTCCTTGTCTGTGGCCTTTCGTGGATCTTCCCACTCTCCTTCTGTGCCCGTTTGGGGCTCTTCCCACACCCGCTCCTCTTCCGTGGCCTTTCAGAGCTCTTCCAACTCTCCTTCCGTTGCCTTTCAGAGCTCTTCCCCTCCCCGTTCCTTCTCTGTGGTCTTTCGGGGCTCTTCCCACTCTCCTTATGTGGCCTTTTGGGTCTCTTTGCATTTCTGCTCCTCTCCCGTTGCTTTCCGGGGCTCTTCCTCTCCCTTGCTCCTTGTCTGCGGCCTTTCAGGACTCTTCCCACTTACATGTGGCCTTTCAGGGCTCTTCTCGTCCCCGCTCCACTTCCGTGGCTTTTCAGGACTCTTCACCTTACCATTCGTATTTTGTGGCCTTTTGGGGCCCTTCCCACTCTTTTTCCATGCCCTTTCATGTCTCTTCCCCTGCCCTAGCCTCTTCCGTGGCTTTTCAGGGCTCTTCACAAACACCTTCCATGGCGTTTTGAGGCTCTTCCCCTCCCGCTCCTGTTGCATGGCCTTTCGGGGCTCTTCACCTCCCTGTTCCTCCTCCATGGCCTTTTGGGTCTCGTACCCTCCCCGCTCCTCTTCTTGGCCTTTCAGGTCTCTTCCCACTCACCTTCTGTGGTGTTTTGGGGCTCTTCCTGTCCTTGTTTGTCTTCCGTGGCCTTTCAGAGCTCTTCCAAGATTCCATCCGTGGCCTTTTGGGTCTCTTACCATCCCCGCTCCTCTTCTGTGGTCTGTCGGGCATCTTCCCCTCCCTGCTCCTCTGTGTTGCCTTTCAGGGCTCTTCCCACTTACATTGTGTGGCCTTTCGGGGCTCTTCCAACAGTCCTTCCGTGGCCTTTCTGGGCTCTTCCCCTCCCTACTCCTTGTCTGTGGGCTTTCACGGCTCTTCCCACTTACCTTCCGCAGCCTTTTGGCACTTTTCCCCTCCCCGCTCCTCTCCGTTGCCTTTCAGGGCTCTTACCACACACCTTCTGTGGCATCTGGGGCTCTTCCCCTCCCCACTCCTATTCCGTGGCCTTTCAGTGCTCTTCCTGTCCCTGTTCCCTCTCCCTCTCTTTTCGGGTCTCTACCCCACCCCGTCCTATTGCGTGGCTGTTCGGGGCTCTTCCCCACCCTGCTTCTCTTCTGTGGCCTTTCAGGACTCTTCCCACACACCTTCTGTGGCGTTTCGGGGCTCTTCCCCTCCCCACTCCTTTGTCTGTGGCCTTTCAGGGCTCTTCCCCTCCCTGCTCCTCTCCATTGCCTTTAAGGGCTCTTCCTGTCGCTGTTGAGACGGACACGATAAACACAGAATTGTGCAAAAAATGGCTACTTTATTGTAAACAAGTACTTATTGTAAACAAGCCTTTTTATAACTTTTTATATGATTGGTTTAATAACAGTTCATGATTGGATGACCTCTTCTCTGATTGCAGCCTCGATAACCTTCCTTTCCTTGCGGTCAGGCAGTTCCGGTCTGGTAGTTTTTTAATCTTGTTTACTCAGCTCTTCTTGGGGCTTTCAAGCCTCTTAAGGGTACGTGGTTATCTGCTCAAGGTCAATACCAAACTTACATTCTGATCCCTCGCACCAGTCGAGGTCTCCCATATCTTCCCACTCTCGTTCTGTGGCCTTTCGGGGCTCTTCCCACTCACCTTCTATGGCTTTTTTGGGCTCTTCCCATCTCTGCTCCTCTCCGTTGCCTTTCAGGGCTCTTCCCACACTCCTTCTGTGGCCTTTCAGGGCTCTTCACCTCCCTCTTCCTCCTCCGTGGCCTTTTGGTGCTCTTACCCTCCCCACTCCTCTTGTGTGTTTTTTCGGGGCTCTTCCCCTCCCCGTTTCTCTTCCATGGCCGTTCAAAGCCCTTCGCCTCCCCGCTCCGCTTCTGTGGCTCTTCATCTCCCCGCTCTTCTTCCGTGGCCTTTCAGGGCTCTTCCCACTTACCTTCCATGGCCTTTCGGGCCTTTCTCCTCCCCGCTCCTCTTCTGTGGCCTTTTTGGGCTCTTCCCACTCCTTGGCCTTTTGGGGCTTTTCCCCTCTCTGCTGTCTCCGTTGCCTTGAAGGGCTCTTCCTACTTACCTTCCGTGGCCTTTCAGGGCTCTTCCCACTTACCTTCCATGGCCTTTCAGGCCTTTCTCCTCCCCGCTCCTCTTTCGTGGGCTTTCAGGGCTCTTCCCAGTCTCCTTCCCTGGACTTTCGGGGCTTTTCCCCTCTCTGCTCCTCTCCGTTGCCTTGAAGGGCTCTTCCCACTTACCTTCTGCGGCCTTTCGGGGCTCTTCCCACACTCCTTTTGTGGCCTTTCGGTGCTCTTCCCCTCCCTCTCTGTTGCCTTTCAGTGCTCTTCCCACTCAAGTTCTATGGCTTTTTTGGGCTCTTTCCCTCCCCGCTTCTCTTCCGTGGCCTTTGGGGGCTCTTCCCACTAGCCTTCCATAGCCTTTCGGGGCCCTTCCCACACTCCTTCTGTGGCCTTTCAGGACTCTTCCCCTCCCCATTTCTGTTCCATGGCCGTTCAAAGCCCTTCGCCTCCCCGCTCCGCTTCTGTGGCTCTTCCCCTCCCTGTTCTTCTTCCGTTGCCTTTCAGGGCTCTTCCCACTTACCTTCTGTGGCTTTTTGGTGCTCTTCCCCTACCTCTCTGTTACCTTTCAGTGCTCTTCCCACTCACCTTCTATGGCTTTTTTGGGCTCTTCCCCTCTCTGCTCCTCTCCGTTGCATTTCAGGATTATTCCCACTTACCTTCCGTGGCCTTTCGGGGCTCTTCCCACACTCCTTCTGTAGCCTTTCGGGGCTCTTCACCTCCCTCTTCCTCCTCCGTGGCCTTTCGGTGCTCTTACGCTCCCTCTCTATTGCCTTTCAACGCTCTTCCCACTCCCCTTCCGTGGCCTTTCGGTGCTCTTCCCCTCCCTATCTGTTGCCTTTCAGTGCTCTTCCCTCTCACCTTCTATGGGTTTTTCGGGCTCTTCCCCTCTCTGCTCCTCTGCGTTGCCTTTCAGGACTCTTCCCACTGAACTTCCGTGGCGTTTTGGGGCTCTTTCCCTCCCCGCTCCTCTTCTATCACCTTTCAGGGCTCTTCCCACTCACCTACTGTGGTGTTTTTGGGCTCTTCCCCTCTTGTTCCTCTTCCGTGGCCTTTTAGGGCTTTTTTCATCCCCGCTCCACTTGCGTGGCTTTTCAGGACTCTTCACCTCACCATTTTGGGGCCCTTCCCACTCTTTTTCCATGCCCTTTCGTGTCTCGTCCCCTGCCCTAGCCTCTTCCGTGGCTTTTCAGGGCTCTTCACAAACACCTTCCTTGGCGTTTTGAGGCTCTTCCCCTCCCGCTCCTGTTGCATGGCCTTTTGGGGCTCTTCACCTCCCTGTTCCTCCTCCATGGCCTTTTGGGTCTCGTACCCTCCCCGCTCCTCTTCTGTGGCTTTTCAGGGCTTGTCCAGACAGTAAAAAAGCTGACTGGCAAAAATGTGCAGAAGAGAGGAGGAGCTGATGAGGAGCGTGTGGCTGTGTCTGTGAGCGAGCTGGAGGGAGCCCCGGGGCACTCACCACACAAAAGAAATGGGCACAGAGCTCTTCCCACTCGTATTTCTGCGTGCAATTATTCGGGTCCGCTGCTGCCTGGCAGCATAGTCCGCACGCAGGAGGGGAGAGAGCAAATGCCGGCGGGAATGAGCACCTGTGTGGGGCCGGGGGAAGCGTCCCTGAGGGATTGTCCCCAGGGGCCTGCTCCGTCCCTGAGGGGCTGAGGGGCAGGGCTGGGGGCCGTGGCGAGGAAGGGGCATCGCAGGCGCTGCGTCTTCCTGCCACCGCGCTTGGCCCCACGCTGAACGCCCCGATAGCCCCTCTGCTGTGCTGTGGGAGGGAAACTTTGCTCTCACCCTCCTCCATCGAGTCGGGGGCCTCCTCCTCTTCCCTCTCAGACATGGCGCACGAGCACAGCGAGTGTTGGGAGCTTCCCAAGCGGGTCAGCTCTCAGCACAGCCCCAGTGCCCCGAGGTGTGGGACCCCTCCTCCTCCGTCGGCAGCCCCCCGCAAGCTCCATCCCTCCTCTGCCCTCTCCTCACCTCCCAGGTCGCACTGACTGGCTGGAGCCCAGCGATCCTTTTTATAGGCTTGTCCCTGCGGGTCACAGCGGCCATTGTGACATCGGCACCCCCATCTATGGGCAGGGACACCCTTGGCGGGTCACAGTGGCCTTTGTGACATCACACCCCCATCTATGGGCAGGGAAACCTTTTGCAGGTTACCGTGGCCACGGTGACATCGCCACACCCACGGAGGGGCAGGGACGCACTCGGCCTCCTGGCACCCCCTCTGAGGTTGGTGCCACCCACGCCACGGTGGAAGTCGCGGTGGAGTCCCGGTGGAAGGGGCCCTTTTCTGTGGCAATAAACTGCCTTTTGGAGTCAGCATGAGCGGAGCCTTGGGGGTAGGAAAGCCCCTGAACGAGCACTCACGCCAGACCCAGCCTGGGACTTGTCACCTGTGTCATCCCAAGGGTCCTGGGGCCCCCATCAGGGTGGCAGCAATGGTGCCCGAGTCCCCACACTGTCCCCAAACTATCCCCACACTGTCCCCATGTCCCTGTCCCCCCCGCTGTCCCCACATCCCCACACTGTCCCCATGGACCCAATGCCCCCCCATGTCCCACCATGGTCCCCATGTCCCCACGCTGTCCCCGCACCCCACATGCTCCCATGTCCTCTTCCCCAGACTGTCCCCACATCCCCCCACATTCCCCTGTCCCACACTGCCCCATGTTCCCCCATGGTCCCCGGTGCCCATGGGCCGCCTCCCCTGGCACCACCACTGTCCCCAGTGTCCAGCCTGTGGTCAAACCGGTGTCAGTGGCGCCCATGGTCCCCAGTGCTACTGTCACCGGCAGCATCCAGAAGTACAGCGTGGTGTCCCTGTCCCCCACCAGTGACACCAAGGGGGACACTGGCACACCCACGGGTGCCACCACCCCAGCACCCAAACTGCCCCCTCTGCCAGCACCAGCCAACACCATCCCCGGGTAGTGGCACAGTCCCCCCAGTCTGCCCACTGACCCCACTGGGACCCTGTTGCTGGCAACAGGGAGTGGCCTGGTGGTCCTCTGCTCTGCCCATGTGTGGTGGTTTAGTCCCTGACGGGCTCTGAGACCACGCGGCCGCTGCCCCTCCCACACAAAGGGAGTCAAATACAAAGCCCCGGGGCTGAGATAAGGGGAGAGGTTTAATACAACAGAGTAACAGCAACACAACAAACAACAACAACAATAACAGTAACAATAATAATAATGAACAGAGCAAAATATCTACCAACCCAGCAGTGAGAAGCGCGATGGCATAACGCATGTGTTAACCGACCCAGCTCGCTTCGGCGCCAGGATGTGACGTCAGCACGGTATGTGAATAACCCGGCTAGAGCTCCCCCCCTACTGCGGGGAAACTTAACCCTATCCTGGCTAAACCAGGATAATCCACCCCTTTATTCTATACCATGTGCGTCACATCCAGCTGCCATTTAGCAATGAGCATTAACAAAGAAAAATTAACAAAAGCACAGTAAAAATTCACGCTGTGTTTTCACCCACAATCAAGTCCCCTTGTGGTACGCATCAGACCTCTCCACCCTTCTGCATCACCCACCAGGTGCACCCAGGTCCTTGAGCAAAAACCATCCCGTGGATGGGTTTGCCTTTGCCCGGCACAGGACTAACCCAGACCATTTTTCCCAGCAGGTCCCTCATGCGCATCACAGGGACTTTATTCCCGTCTACAACACGTGGAAGTTTTGACTGAGCCGGGCCAGCTCGATTGGCAGATCCTCTTGTGTTCACTAACCAAGTGGCCTCTGTCAGATGTGTGTCCCAGGGTTTGAAGGTTCCACCCCCCATTGCTCTCAATGGAGTTTTTAACAGTCCATTGTAGCGCTCGATCTTCCCAGAGGCTGGTGCGTGGTAGGGGATGTGGTAGACCCACTCGACGCCGTGTTCTTCTGCCCAGGCATCTCTGAGGTTATTTCGGAAGTGAGTCCCATTGTCCGACTCAATCCTCTCTGGGGTGCCGTGTCGCCACAGGACTCGCTCTTCAAGGCCCAGGATGGTGTTCCGGGCGGTGGCGTGGGACACTGGATGAGTTTCGAGCCATCCAGTGGTTGCTTCCACCATTGTGAGCACGTGGCGCTTGCCTTGGCGGGTCTGTGGCAGTGTGATGTAGTCGATCTGCCAGGCCTCTCCATACTTCTATTTCATCCATCGATCTTCATTCCGCTGGGGCTTCAGCCGTTTGGCTTGTTTGATCGCAGCACACGCCTCACATCCGTGGATGATCTGTGCGATGGTGTCAATGGTGAGGTCCACCCCTCGATCTCGAGCCCACCTGGATGTTGCATCTCTGCCTTGGTGGCGCGAGGTCTCCTGGGCCCACCGGGCTATGAACAGTTCACCTTTACGCTGCCAGTCCAAGTCCACCTGAGCCACTTGGATCTTAGCAGCCTGCCCGCTCCTCTTCTGTGGCTTTTCGGGGCTCTTCCCCTCCCTCTCTGTTGTCTTTAAGGTCTCTTGCCACTCACCTTCTATGGCCTTTTGGGCCTTTCCCCTCCCCACTCCTCTTTCGTGGCCTTTCGGGGCTCTTCCCCTCCCTCGCTGTTACCTTTCAGTGCTCTTCCCACTCACCTTCTATGGCTTTTTTGGTCTCTTCCCCTCTCTGCTCCTCTGCGTTGCCTTTCAGGGCTCTTCCCACTTACCTTCCGTGGCGCTTCGGTGCCCTTCCCCTCCCTCTCTGTTGCCTTTCACCGCTCTTCCCACTCACCTTCTATGGCCTTCTTGGGCTCTTCCCACTTAGCTTCCATGGCTTTTCGGGGCTCTTCCCACGCTCCTTCTGTGTCCTTTTGGGGCTCTTCTCCTCCCTGTTCCTCCTCTGTGGCCTTTTGGTGCTCTTACCCTCCCTGCTCCTCTTCTGTGGCCTTTCGCGGATCTTCGCACTTACCTTGCGTGGCCTTTTGGTGCTCTTCCCCTCCCTCTCTGTTGCCTTTCAGGTCTCTTCCCACTCACCTTCTATGGCTTTTTTGGCCTCTTCCCCATTCTGCTCCTCTCCGTTGCCTTTCACTGCTCTTCCCACTCACCTTCTATGGCTATTTTGGGCTCTTCCCCTCCCCGCTTGTCTTCCGTGGCCTTTCGGGACTCTTCACCTCCCTCGTACTCCTTGTCTGTGGCCTTTCGTGGATCTTCCCACTCTCCTTCTGTGCCCGTTTGGGGCTCTTCCCACACCCGCTCCTCTTCCGTGGCCTTTCAGAGCTCTTCCTGTCCCTGTTCCCTCTCCCTCTCTTTTCGGGTCTCTACCCCACCCCGTCCTATTCCGTGGCTGTTCGGGGCTCTTCCCCACCCTGCTTCTCTTCTGTGGCCTTTCAGGACTCTTCCCACACACCTTCTGTGGCGTTTCGGGGCTCTTCCCCTCCCCACTCCTTTGTCTGTGGCCTTTCAGGGCTCTTCCCCTCCATGCTCCTCTCCATTGCCTTTAAGGGCTCTTCCTGTCGCTGTTGAGACGGACACGATAAACACAGAATTGTGCAAAAAATGGCTACTTTATTGTAAACAAGTACTTATTGTAAACAAGCCTTTTTATAACTTTTTATATGATTGGTTTAATAACAGTTCATGATTGGATGACCTCTTCTCTGGTTGCAGCCTCGATAACCTTCCTTTCCTTGCGGTCAGGCAGTTCCGGTCTGGTAGTTTTTAAATCTTGTTTACTCAGCTCTTCTTGGGGCTTTCAAGCCTCTTAAGGGTACGTGGTTATCTGCTCAAGGTCAATACCAAACTTACATTCTGATCCCTCGCACCAGTCGAGGTCTCCCATATCTTCCCACTCTCGTTCTGTGGCCTTTCGGGGCTCTTCCCACTCACCTTCTATGGCTTTTTTGGGCTCTTCCCATCTCTGCTCCTCTCCGTTGCCTTTCAGGGCTCTTCCCACACTCCTTCTGTGGCCTTTCGGGGCTCTTCACCTCCCTCTTCCTCCTCCGTGGCCTTTTGGTGCTCTTACCCTCCCCGCTCCTCTTGTGTGTCTTTTCGGGGCTCTTCCCCTCCCCGTTTCTCTTCCATGGCCGTTCAAAGCCCTTCGCCTCCCCGCTCCGCTTCTGTTGCTCTTCATCTCCCCGCTCTTCTTCCGTGGCCTTTCAGGGCTCTTCCCACTTACCTTCCATGGCCTTTCGGGCCTTTCTCCTCCCCGCTCCTCTTCCGTGGCCTTTCGGGGCTCTTCCCACCCCTTGGCCTTTTGGGACTTTTCCCCTCTCTGCTGTCTCCGTTGCCTTGAAGGGCTCTTCCCACTTACCTACCGTGGCCTTTCAGGTCTCTTCCCACTTACCTTCCATGGCCTTTCAGGCCTTTCTCCTCCCCGCTCCTCTTTCGTGGGCTTTCAGGGCTCTTCCCAGTCTCCTTCCCTGGACTTTCCGGGCTTTTCACCTCTCTGCTCCTCTCCGTTGCCTTGAAGGGCTCTTCCCACTTACCTTCTGCGGCCTTTCGGGGCTCTTCCCACACTCCTTTTGTGGCCTTTCGGTGCTCTTCCCCTGCCTCTCTGTTGCCTTTCAGTGCTCTTCCCACTCAAGTTCTATGGCTTTTTTGGGCTCTTTCCCTCCCCGCTCCTCTTCCGTGGCCTTTGGGGGCTCTTCCCACTAGCCTTCCATAGCCTTTCGGGGCTCTTCCCACACTCCTTCTGTGGCCTTTCAGGACTCTTCCCCTCCCCATTTCTGTTCCATGGCCGTTCAAAGCCCTTCGCCTCCCCGCTCCGCTTCTGTGGCTCTTCCCCTCCCTGTTCTTCTTCCGTTGCCTTTCAGGGCTCTTCCCACTTACCTTCTGTGGCTTTTTGGTGCTCTTCCCCTACCTCTCTGTTACCTTTCAGTGGTCTTCCCACTCACCTTCTATGGCTTTTTTGGGCTCTTCCCCTCTCTGCTCCTCTCCGTTGCATTTCAGGATTATTCCCACTTACCTTCCGTGGCCTTTCGGGGCTCTTCCCACACTCCTTCTGTAGCCTTTCGGGGCTCTTCACCTCCCTCTTCCTCCTCTGTGGCCTTTCGGTGCTCTTACCCTCCCTCTCTTTTGCCTTTCAATGCTCTTCCCACTCACCTTTCATGGTCTTTCGGGCCTTTCCCCTCCCCACTCCTCTTCCATGGCCTTTCAGTGCTCTTCCCACACTCCTTCTGTGGCCTTTCGGTGCTCTTCCCCTCCCTATCTGTTGCCTTTCAGTGCTCTTCCCTCTCACCTTCTATGGGTTTTTCGGGCTCTTCCCCTCTCTGCTCCTCTGCGTTGCCTTTCAGGACTCTTCCCACTGAACTTCCGTGGCGTTTTGGGGCTCTTTCCCTCCCCGCTCCTCTTCTATCACCTTTCAGGGCTCTTCTCACTTACCTTCCGTGGTGTTTTGGGGCTCTTGCCCTCCCTGTTCCGCTATCGTGGCCTTTTGGGGAATTGCCCACTCTGCTCCTCCTCTGTGGCTTTTCAGGGCGCTTCCCCTCCCTGCTCCTCTTCCGTGGGCTTTCAGGGACTCTTCCCCTTTTCGCTCCTCTTCCGTGGGCTTTCTGGGATCTTCCCCTCCCCGCTCCTCTTCTGTGGCCTTTCGGGGCTCTTCCCCTCACCCTCTTCTCTGTTGCCTTTCAGGACTCTTCCCATTTACCTTCCACGTCCTTTCGGGGTTCTTCCCCTCCCATTCCTCTTCCGTGGCTGTTGGGGGCTTTTGCCCTCTCTGCTCCACTTCTGTGGCCTTTCAGGGCTATTCCCAGTTACCTTGCGTTGCATTTCGGGGCTCTTCCCCTCCCCGCTCCTTTGTCTGTGGCCTTTCAGGGCTCTTCCCACTCACCTACTGTGGTGTTTTTGGGCTCTTCCCCTCTTGTTCCTCTTCCGTGGCCTTTTAGGGCTTTTTTCATCCCCGCTCCAATTGCGTGGCTTTTCAGGACTCTTCACCTCACCATTTTGGGGCCCTTCCCACTCTTTTTCCGTGCCCTTTCATGTCTCTTCCCCTGCCCTAGCCTCTTCCGTGGCTTTTCAGGGCTCTTCACAAACACCTTCCATGGCGTTTTGAGGCTCTTCCCCTCCCGCTCCTGTTGCATGGCCTTTTGGGGCTCTTCACCTCCCTGTTCCTCCTCCATGGCCTTTTGGGTCTCGTACCCTCCCCGCTCCTCTTCTGTGGCTTTTCAGGGCTTGTCCAGACAGTAAAAAAGCTGACTGGCAAAAATGTGCAGAAGAGAGGAGGAGCTGATGAGGAGCGTGTGGCTGTGTCTGTGAGCGAGCTGGAGGGAGCCCCGGGGCACTCACCACACAAAAGAAATGGGCACAGAGCTCTTCCCACTCGTATTTCTGCGTGCAATTATTCGGGTCCGCTGCTGCCTGGCAGCATAGTCCGCACGCAGGAGGGGAGAGAGCAAATGCCGGCGGGAATGAGCACCTGTGTGGGGCCGGGGGAAGCGTCCCTGAGGGATTGTCCCCAGGGGCCTGCTCCGTCCCTGAGGGGCTGAGGGGCAGGGCTGGGGGCCGTGGCGAGGAAGGGGCATCGCAGGCGCTGCGTCTTCCTGCCACCGCGCTTGGCCCCACGCTGAACGCCCCGATAGCCCCTCTGCTGTGCTGTGGGAGGGAAACTTTGCTCTCACCCTCCTCCATCGAGTCGGGGGCCTCCTCCTCTTCCCTCTCAGACATGGCGCACGAGCACAGCGAGTGTTGGGAGCTTCCCAAGCGGGTCAGCTCTCAGCACAGCCCCAGTGCCCCGAGGTGTGGGACCCCTCCTCCTCCGTCGGCAGCCCCCCGCAAGCTCCATCCCTCCTCTGCCCTCTCCTCACCTCCCAGGTCGCACTGACTGGCTGGAGCCCAGCGATCCTTTTTATAGGCTTGTCCCTGCGGGTCACAGCGGCCATTGTGACATCGGCACCCCCATCTATGGGCAGGGACACCCTTGGCGGGTCACAGTGGCCTTTGTGACATCACACCCCCATCTATGGGCAGGGAAACCTTTTGCAGGTTACCGTGGCCACGGTGACATCGCCACACCCACGGAGGGGCAGGGACGCACTCGGCCTCCTGGCACCCCCTCTGAGGTTGGTGCCACCCACGCCACGGTGGAAGTCGCGGTGGAGTCCCGGTGGAAAGGGCCCTTTTCTGTGGCAATAAACTGCCTTTTGGAGTCAGCGTGAGCGGAGCCTTGGGGGTAGGAAAGCCCCTGAACGAGCACTCATGCCAGACCCAGCCTGGGACTTGTCACCTGTGTCATCCCAAGGGTCCTGGGGCCCCCATCAGAGTGGCAGCAATGGTGCCCGAGTCCCAACACTGTCCCCAAACTATCCCCACACTGTCCCCATGTCCCTGTCCCCCCCACTGTCCCCACATCCCCACACTGTCCCCATGGACCCAATGCCCCCCCATGTCCCACCATGGTCCCCATGTCCCCACGCTGTCCCCGCACCCCACATGCTCCCATGTCCTCTTCCCCAGACTGTCCCCACATCCCCCCACATTCCCCTGTCCCACACTGCCCCATGTTCCCCCATGGTCCCCGGTGCCCATGGGCCGCCTCCCCTGGCAGCACCACTGTCCCCAGTGTCCAGCCTGTGGTCAAACCGGTGTCAGTGGCGCCCATGGTCCCCAGTGCTACTGTCACCGGCAGCATCCAGAAGTACAGCGTGGTGTCCCTGTCCCCCACCAGTGACACCAAGGGGGACACTGGCACACGCACGGGTGCCACCACCCCAGCACCCAAACTGCCCCCTCTGCCAGCACCAGCCAACACCATCCCCGGGTAGTGGCACAGTCCCCCCAGTCTGCCCACTGACCCCACTGGGACCCTGTTGCTGGCAACAGGGAGTGGCCTGGTGGTCCTCTGCTCTGCCCATGTGTGGTGGTTTAGTCCCTGACGGGCTCTGAGACCACGCGGCCGCTGCCCCTCCCCCACAAAGGGAGTCAAATACAAAGCCCCGGGGCTGAGATAAGGGGAGAGGTTTAATACGACAGAGCAACAGCAATACAACAAATAACAACAACAATAACAGTAACAATAATAATAATAATAATGAACAGAGCAAAATATCTACCAATCCAGCAGTGAGAAGCGCGATGGCATAACGCATGTGTTAACCGACCCAGCTCGCTTCGGTGCCAGGATGTGACGTCAGCACGGTATGTGAATAACCCGGCTAGAGCTCCCTCCCTACTGCGGGGGAAACTTAACCCTATCCTGGCTAAACCAGGACATAATCCACCCCTTTATTCTATACCACGTGCGTCACATCCAGCTGCCATTTAGCAATGAGCATTAACAAAGAAAAATTAACAAAAGCACAGTAAAATTCACGCTGTGTTTTCACCCACAATCAAGTCCCCCTGTGGTACGCATCGCACCTCTCCACCCTTCTGCATCACCCACCAGGTGCACCCAGGTCCTTGAGCAAAAACAATCCCGTGGATGGGTTTGCCTTTGCCCGGCGCAGGACTAACCCAGACCATTTTTCCCAGCAGGTCCCTCATGCGCATCACAGGGACTTTATTCCCGTCTACAACACGTGGAAGTTTTGACTGAGCCGGGCCAGCTCGATTGGCAGATCCTCTTGTGTTCACTAACCAAGTGGCCTCTGTCAGATGTGTGTCCCAGGGTTTGAAGGTTCCACCCCCCATTGCTCTCAATGGAGTTTTTAACAGTCCATTGTAGCGCTCGATCTTCCCAGAGGCTGGTGTGTGGTAGGGGATGTGGTAGACCCACTCGACGCCGTGTTCTTCTGCCCAGGCATCTCTGAGGTTATTTCGGAAGTGAGTCCCATTGTCCGACTCAATCCTCTCTGGGGTGCCGTGTCGCCACAGGACTCGCTCTTCAAGGCCCAGGATGGTGTTCCGGGCGGTGGCGTGGGACACTGGATGAGTTTTGAGCCATCCAGTGGTTGCTTCCACCATTGTGAGCACGTGGCGCTTGCCTTGGCGGGTCTGTGGCAGTGTGATGTAGTCGATCTGCCAGGCCTCTCCATACTTCTATTTCATCCATCGATCTTCATTCCGCTGGGGCTTCAGCCGTTTGGCTTGTTTGATCGCAGCACACGCCTCATATCCGTGGATGATCTGTGCGATGGTGTCAATGGTGAGGTCCACCCCTCGATCTCGAGCCCACCTGGATGTTGCATCTCTGCCTTGGTGGCGCGAGGTCTCCTGGGCCCACCGGGCTATGAACAGTTCACCTTTACGCTGCCAGTCCAAGTCCACCTGAGCCACTTGGATCTTAGCAGCCTGCCCGCTCCTCTTCTGTGGCTTTTCGGGGCTCTTCCCCTCCCTCTCTGTTGTCTTTCAGGTCTCTTGCCACTCACCTTCTATGGCCTTTCGGGCCTTTCCCCTCCCCACTCCTCTTTCGTGGCCTTTCGGGGCTCTTCCCCTCCCTCGCTGTTGCCTTTCAGTGCTCTTCCCACTCACCTCCTATGGCTATTTTGGGCTCTTCCCCTCCCCGCTTGTCTTCCGTGGCCTTTCGGGGCTCTTCACCTCCCTCGTACTCCTTGTCTGTGGCCTTTCGTGGATCTTCCCACTCTCCTTCTGTGCCCGTTTGGGGCTCTTCCCACACCCGCTCCTCTTCCGTGGCCTTTCAGAGCTCTTCCAACTCTCCTTCCGTTGCCTTTCAGAGCTCTTCCCCTCCCCGTTCCTTCTCTGTGGTCTTTCGGGGCTCTTCCCACTCTCCTTATGTGGCCTTTTGTGTCTCTTTGCATTTCTGCTCCTCTCCCGTTGCTTTCCGGGGCTCTTCCTCTCCCTTGCTCCTTGTCTGCGGCCTTTCAGGACTCTTCCCACTTACGTGTGGCCTTTCAGGGCTCTTCTCGTCCCCGCTCCACTTCCGTGGCTTTTCAGGACTCTTCACCTTACCATTCGTATTTTGTGGCCTTTTGGGGCCCTTCCCACTCTTTTTCCGTGCCCTTTCATGTCTCTTCCCCTGCCCTAGCCTCTTCCGTGGCTTTTCAGGGCTCTTCACAAACACCTTCCATGGCGTTTTGAGGCTCTTCCCCTCCCGCTCCTGTTGCATGGCCTTTCGGGGCTCTTCACCTCCCTGTTCCTCCTCCATGGCCTTTTGGGTCTCGTACCCTCCCCGCTCCTCTTCTTGGCCTTTCAGGTCTCTTCCCACTCACCTTCTGTGGTGTTTTGGGGCTCTTCCTGTCCTTGTTTGTCTTCCGTGGCCTTTCAGAGCTCTTCCAAGATTCCATCCGTGGCCTTTTGGGTCTCTTACCATCCCCGCTCCTCTTCTGTGGTCTGTCGGGCATCTTCCCCTCCCTGCTCCTCTGTGTTGCCTTTCAGGGCTCTTCCCACTTACATTGTGTGGCCTTTCGGGGCTCTTCCAACAGTCCTTCAGTGGCCTTTCTGGGCTCTTCCCCTCCCTACTCCTTGTCTGTGGGCTTTCACGGCTCTTCCCACTTACCTTCCGCAGCCTTTTGGCACTTTTCCCCTCCCCGCTCCTCTCCGTTGCCTTTCAGGGCTCTTACCACACACCTTCTGTGGCATCTGGGGCTCTTCCCCTCCCCACTCCTATTCCGTGGCCTTTCAGTGCTCTTCCTGTCCCTGTTCCCTCTCCCTCTCTTTTCGGGTCTCTACCCCACCCCGTCCTATTGCGTGGCTGTTCGGGGCTCTTCCCCACCCTGCTTCTCTTCTGTGGCCTTTCAGGACTCTTCCCACACACCTTCTGTGGCGTTTCGGGGCTCTTCCCCTCCCCACTCCTTTGTCTGTGGCCTTTCAGGGCTCTTCCCCTCCCTGCTCCTCTCCATTGCCTTTAAGGGCTCTTCCTGTCGCTGTTGAGACGGACACGATAAACACAGAATTGTGCAAAAAATGGCTACTTTATTGTAAACAAGTACTTATTGTAAACAAGCCTTTTTATAACTTTTTATATGATTGGTTTAATAACAGTTCATGATTGGATGACCTCTTCTCTGATTGCAGCCTCGATAACCTTCCTTTCCTTGCGGTCAGGCAGTTCCGGTCTGGTAGTTTTTAAATCTTGTTTACTCAGCTCTTCTTGGGGCTTTCAAGCCTCTTAAGGGTACGTGGTTATCTGCTCAAGGTCAATACCAAACTTACATTCTGATCCCTCGCACCAGTCGAGGTCTCCCATATCTTCCCACTCTCGTTCTGTGGCCTTTCGGGGCTCTTCCCACTCACCTTCTATGGCTTTTTTGGGCTCTTCCCATCTCTGCTCCTCTCCGTTGCCTTTCAGGGCTCTTCCCACACTCCTTCTGTGGCCTTTCGGGGCTCTTCACCTCCCTCTTCCTCCTCCGTGGCCTTTTGGTGCTCTTACCCTCCCCGCTCCTCTTGTGTGTCTTTTCGGGGCTCTTCCCCTCCCCGTTTCTCTTCCATGGCCGTTCAAAGCCCTTCGCCTCCCCGCTCCGCTTCTGTGGCTCTTCATCTCCCCGCTCTTCTTCTGTGGCCTTTCAGGTCTCTTCCCACTTACCTTCCATGGCCTTTCGGGCCTTTCTCCTCCCCGCTCCTCTTCCGTGGCCTTTCGGGGCTCTTCCCACTCCTTGGCCTTTTGGGGCTTTTCCCCTCTCTGCTGTCTCCGTTGCCTTGAAGGGCTCTTCCCACTTACCTTCCGTGGCCTTTCAGGTCTCTTCCCACTCACCTTCCATGGCCTTTCGGGCCTTTCCCCTTCCTGCTCCTCTTTCGTGGCCTTTCGGGGCTCTTCCCACTCTCCTTCCCTGGCCTTTCGGGGCTTTTCCCCTCTCTGCTCCTCTCCGTTGCCTTTCAGGGCTCTTCCCACTTACCTTCTGTGGCTTTTTGGTGCTCTTCCCCTACCTCTCTGTTACCTTTCAGTGCTCTTCCCACTCACCTTCTATGGCTTTTTTGGGCTCTTCCCCTCTCTGCTCCTCTCCGTTGCATTTCAGGATTATTCCCACTTACCTTCCGTGGCCTTTCGGGGCTCTTCCCACACTCCTTCTGTAGCCTTTCGGGGCTCTTCACCTCCCTCTTCCTCCTCCGTGGCCTTTCGGTGCTCTTACCCTCCCTCTCTGTTGCCTTCCAACGCTCTTCCCACTCACCTTTCATGGTCTTTCGGGCCTTTCCCCTCCCCACTCCTCTTCCGTGGCCTTTCAGTGCTCTTCCCACACTCCTTCTGTGGCCTTTCGGTGCTCTTCCCCTCCCTATCTGTTGCCTTTCAGTGCTCTTCCCTCTCACCTTCTATGGGTTTTTCGGGCTCTTCCCCTCTCTGCTCCTCTGCGTTGCCTTTCAGGACTCTTCCCACTGAACTTCCGTGGCGTTTTGGGGCTCTATCCCTCCCCGCTCCTCTTCTGTCACCTTTCAGGGCTCTTCTCACTTACCTTCCGTGGTGTTTTGGGGCTCTTGCCCTCCCTGTTCCGCTATCGTGGCCTTTTGGGGAATTGCCCACTCCGCTCCTCCTCTGTGGCTTTTCAGGGCTCTTCCCCTCCCTGCTCCTCTTCCGTGGGCTTTCAGGGACTCTTCCCCTTTTCGCTCCTCTTCCGTGGGCTTTCTGGGATCTTCCCCTCCCCGCTCCTCTTCTGTGGCCTTTCGGGGCTCTTCCCCTCACCTTCTTCTCTGTTGCCTTTCAGGACTCTTCCCATTTACCTTCCACGTCCTTTCGGGGTTCTTCCCCTCCCATTCCTCTTCCGTGGCTGTTGGGGGCTTTTGCCCTCTCTGCTCCACTTCTGTGGCCTTTCGGGGCTATTCCCAGTTACCTTGCGTTGCATTTCGGGGCTCTTCCCCTCCCCACTCCTTTGTCTGTGGCCTTTCAGGGCTCTTCCCACTCACCTTCTGTGGTGTTTTTGGGCTCTTCCCCTCTTGTTCCTCTTCCGTGGCCTTTTAGGGCTTTTTTCATCCCCGCTCCAATTGCGTGGCTTTTCAGGACTCTTCACCTCACCATTTTGGGGCCCTTCCCACTCTTTTTCCGTGCCCTTTCATGTCTCTTCCCCTGCCCTAGCCTCTTCCGTGGCTTTTCAGGGCTCTTCACAAACACCTTCCATGGCGTTTTGAGGCTCTTCCCCTCCCGCTCCTGTTGCATGGCCTTTTGGGGCTCTTCACCTCCCTGTTCCTCCTCCATGGCCTTTTGGGTCTCGTACCCTCCCCGCTCCTCTTCTGTGGCTTTTCAGGGCTTGTCCAGACAGTAAAAAAGCTCACTGGCAAAAATGTGCAGAAGAGAGGAGGAGCTGATGAGGAGCGTGTGGCTGTGTCTGTGAGCGAGCTGGAGGTAGCCCCGGGGCACTCACCACACAAAAGAAATGGGCACAGAGCTCTTCCCACTCGTATTACTGCGTGCAGTTATTCGGGTCCGCCGCTGCCTGGCAGCATAGTCCGCACGCAGGAGGGGAGAGAGCAAATGCTGGCGGGAATGAGCACCTGTGTGGGGCCGGGGGAAGCGTCCCTGAGGGATTGTCCCCAGGGGCCTGCTCCGTCCCTGAGGGGCTGAGGGGCAGGGCTGGGGGCCGTGGCGAGGAAGGGGCATCGCAGGCACTGCGTCTTCCTGCCACCGCGCTTGGCCCCACGCTGAACGCCCTGATAGCCACTCTGCTGTGCTGTGGGAGGGAAACTTTGCTCTCACCCTCCTCCATCGAGTCGGGGGCCTCCTCCTCTTCCCTCTCAGACATGGCGCACGAGCACAGCGAGTGTTGGGAGCTTCCCAAGCGGGTCAGCTCTCAGCACAGCCCCAGTGTCCCGAGGTGTGGGACCCCTCCTCCTCCGTCGGCAGCCCCCTGCAAGCCCCATCCCTCCCCTGCCCTCTCCTCAACTCCCAGGTCGCACTGACTGGCTGGAGCCCAGCGATCCTTTTTATAGGCTTGTCCCTGCGGGTCACAGCGGCCATTGTGACATCGGCACCCCCATCTATGGGCAGGGACACCCTTGGCGGGTCACAGTGGCCATTGTGACATCACACCCCCATCTATGGGCAGGGAAACCTTTTGCAGGTTACCATGGCCACGGTGACATCGCCACCCCTACGTAGGGGCAGGGACGCACTCGGCCTCCTGGCACCCCCTCTGAGGTTGGTGCCACCCACGCCACGGTGGAAGTCGCGGTGGAGTCCCGGTGGAAGGGGCCCTTTTCTGTGGCAATAAACTGCCTTTTGGAGTCAGCGTGAGCCGAGCCTTGGGGGTAGGAAAGCCCCTGAACGAGCACTCATGCCAGACCCAGCCTGGGACTTGTCACCTGTGTCATCCCAAGGGTCCTGGGGCCCCCATCAGGGTGGCAGCAATGGTGCCCGAGTCCCCACACTGTCCCCAAACTATCCCCACACTGTCCCCATGTCCCTGTCCCCCCCACTGTCCCCACATCCCCACACTGTCCCCATGGACCCAATGCCCCCCCATGTCCCACCATGGTCCCCATGTCCCCACGCTGTCCCCGCACCCCACATGCTCCCATGTCCTCTTCCCCAGACTGTCCCCACATCCCCCCACATTCCCCTGTCCCACACTGCCCCATGTTCCCCCATGGTCCCCGGTGCCCATGGGCCGCCTCCCCTGGCACCACCACTGTCCCCAGTGTCCAGCCTGTGGTCAAACCGGTGTCAGTGGCACCCATGGTCCCCAGTGCTACTGTCACCGGCAGCATCCAGAAGTACAGCGTGGTGTCCCTGTCCCCCACCAGTGACACCAAGGGGGACACTGGCACACGCACGGGTGCCACCACCCCAGCACCCAAACTGCCCCCTCTGCCAGCACCAGCCAACACCATCCCCGGGTAGTGGCACAGTCCCCCCAGTCTGCCCACTGACCCCACTGGGACCCTGTTGCTGGCAACAGGGAGTGGCCTGGTGGTCCTCTGCTCTGCCCATGTGTGGTGGTTTAGTCCCTGACGGGCTCTGAGACCACGCGGCCGCTGCCCCTCCACCACAAAGGGAGTCAAATACAAAGCCCCGGGGCTGAGATAAGGGGAGAGGTTTAATACAACAGAGCAACAGCAATACAACAAATAACAACAACAATAACAGTAACAATAATAATAATAATAATGAACAGAGCAAAATATCTACCAATCCAGCAGTGAGAAGCGCGATGGCATAACGCATGTGTTAACCGACCCAGCTCGCTTCGGTGCCAGGATGTGACGTCAGCACGGTATGTGAATAACCCGGCTAGAGCTCCCTCCCTACTGCGGGGGAAACTTAACCCTATCCTGGCTAAACCAGGACATAATCCACCCCTTTATTCTATACCACGTGCGTCACATCCAGCTGCCATTTAGCAATGAGCATTAACAAAGAAAAATTAACAAAAGCACAGTAAAATTCACGCTGTGTTTTCACCCACAATCAAGTCCCCCTGTGGTACGCATCGCACCTCTCCACCCTTCTGCATCACCCACCAGGTGCACCCAGGTCCTTGAGCAAAAACAATCCCGTGGATGGGTTTGCCTTTGCCCGGCGCAGGACTAACCCAGACCATTTTTCCCAGCAGGTCCCTCATGCGCATCACAGGGACTTTATTCCCGTCTACAACACGTGGAAGTTTTGACTGAGCCGGGCCAGCTCGATTGGCAGATCCTCTTGTGTTCACTAACCAAGTGGCCTCTGTCAGATGTGTGTCCCAGGGTTTGAAGGTTCCACCCCCCATTGCTCTCAATGGAGTTTTTAACAGTCCATTGTAGCGCTCGATCTTCCCAGAGGCTGGTGCGTGGTAGGGGATGTGGTAGACCCACTCGACGCCGTGTTCTTCTGCCCAGGCATCTCTGAGGTTATTTCGGAAGTGAGTCCCATTGTCCGACTCAATCCTCTCTGGGGTGCCGTGTCGCCACAGGACTCGCTCTTCAAGGCCCAGGATGGTGTTCCGGGCGGTGGCGTGGGACACTGGATGAGTTTCGAGCCATCCAGTGGTTGCTTCCACCATTGTGAGCACGTGGCGCTTGCCTTGGCGGGTCTGTGGCAGTGTGATGTAGTCGATCTGCCAGGCCTCTCCATACTTCTATTTCATCCATCGATCTTCATTCCGCTGGGGCTTCAGCCGTTTGGCTTGTTTGATCGCAGCACACGCCTCATATCCGTGGATGATCTGTGCGATGGTGTCAATGGTGAGGTCCACCCCTCGATCTCGAGCCCACCTGGATGTTGCATCTCTGCCTTGGTGGCGCGAGGTCTCCTGGGCCCACCGGGCTATGAACAGTTCACCTTTACGCTGCCAGTCCAAGTCCACCTGAGCCACTTGGATCTTAGCAGCCTGCCCGCTCCTCTTCTGTGGCTTTTCGGGGCTCTTCCCCTCCCTCTCTGTTGTCTTTCAGGTCTCTTCCCACTCACCTTCTATGGCCTTTCGGGCCTTTCCCCTCCCCACTCCTCTTTCGTGGCCTTTCGGGGCTCTTCCCCTCCCTCGCTGTTGCCTTTCAGTGCTCTTCCCACTCACCTCCTATGGCTATTTTGGGCTCTTCCCCTCCCCGCTTGTCTTCCGTGGCCTTTCGGGGCTCTTCACCTCCCTCGTACTCCTTGTCTGTGGCCTTTCGTGGATCTTCCCACTCTCCTTCTGTGCCCGTTTGGGGCTCTTCCCACACCCGCTCCTCTTCCGTGGCCTTTCAGAGCTCTTCCAACTCTCCTTCCGTTGCCTTTCAGAGCTCTTCCCCTCCCCGTTCCTTCTCTGTGGTCTTTCGGGGCTCTTCCCACTCTCCTTATGTGGCCTTTTGTGTCTCTTTGCATTTCTGCTCCTCTCCCGTTGTTTTCCGGGGCTCTTCCTCTCCCTTGCTCCTTGTCTGCGGCCTTTCAGGACTGTTCCCACTTACGTGTGGCCTTTCAGGGCTCTTCTCGTCCCCGCTCCACTTCCGTGGCTTTTCAGGACTCTTCACCTTACCATTCGTATTTTGTGGCCTTTTGGGGCCCTTCCCACTCTTTTTCCGTGCCCTTTCATGTCTCTTCCCCTGCCCTAGCCTCTTCCGTGGCTTTTCAGGGCTCTTCACAAACACCTTCCATGGCGTTTTGAGGCTCTTCCCCTCCCGCTCCTGTTGCATGGCCTTTTGGGGCTCTTCACCTCCCTGTTCCTCCTCCATGGCCTTTTGGGTCTCGTACCCTCCCCGCTCCTCTTCTTGGCCTTTCAGGTCTCTTCCCACTCACCTTCTGTGGTGTTTTGGGGCTCTTCCTGTCCTTGTTTGTCTTCCGTGGCCTTTCAGAGCTCTTCCAAGATTCCATCCGTGGCCTTTTGGGTCTCTTACCATCCCCGCTCCTCTTCTGTGGTCTGTCGGGCATCTTCCCCTCCCTGCTCCTCTCCGTTGCCTTTCAGGGCTCTTCCCACTTACATTGTGTGGCCTTTCGGGGCTCTTCCAACAGTCCTTCAGTGGCCTTTCTGGGCTCTTCCCCTCCCTACTCCTTGTCTGTGGGCTTTCACGGCTCTTCCCACTTACCTTCCGCAGCCTTTTGGCACTTTTCCCCTCCCCGCTCCTCTCCGTTGCCTTTCAGGGCTCTTACCACACACCTTCTGTGGCATCTGGGGCTCTTCCCCTCCCCACTCCTATTCCGTGGCCTTTCAGTGCTCTTCCTGTCCCTGTTCCCTCTCCCTCTCTTTTCGGGTCTCTACCCCACCCCGTCCTATTGCGTGGCTGTTCGGGGCTCTTCCCCACCCTGCTTCTCTTCTGTGGCCTTTCAGGACTCTTCCCACACACCTTCTGTGGCGTTTCGGGGCTCTTCCCCTCCCCACTCCTTTGTCTGTGGCCTTTCAGGGCTCTTCCCCTCCCTGCTCCTCTCCATTGCCTTTAAGGGCTCTTCCTGTCGCTGTTGAGACGGACACGATAAACACAGAATTGTGCAAAAAATGGCTACTTTATTGTAAACAAGTACTTATTGTAAACAAGCCTTTTTATAACTTTTTATATGATTATAATCATGAACAGTTCATGATTGGATGACCTCTTCTCTGGTTGCAGCCTCGATAACCTTCCTTTCCTTGCGGTCAGGCAGTTCCGGTCTGGTAGTTTTTAAATCTTGTTTACTCAGCTCTTCTTGGGGCTTTCAAGCCTCTTAAGGGTACGTGGTTATCTGCTCAAGGTCAATACCAAACTTACATTCTGATCCCTCGCACCAGTCGAGGTCTCCCATATCTTCCCACTCTCGTTCTGTGGCCTTTCGGGGCTCTTCCCACTCACCTTCTATGGCTTTTTTGGGCTCTTCCCATCTCTGCTCCTCTCCGTTGCCTTTCAGGGCTCTTCCCACACTCCTTCTGTGGCCTTTCGGGGCTCTTCACCTCCCTCTTCCTCCTCCGTGGCCTTTTGGTGCTCTTACCCTCCCCGCTCCTCTTGTGTGTCTTTTCGGGGCTCTTCCCCTCCCCGTTTCTCTTCCATGGCCGTTCAAAGCCCTTCGCCTCCCCGCTCCGCTTCTGTGGCTCTTCATCTCCCCGCTCTTCTTCTGTGGCCTTTCAGGTCTCTTCCCACTTACCTTCCATGGCCTTTCGGGCCTTTCTCCTCCCCGCTCCTCTTCCGTGGCCTTTCGGGGCTCTTCCCACTCCTTGGCCTTTTGGGGCTTTTCCCCTCTCTGCTGTCTCCGTTGCCTTGAAGGGCTCTTCCCACTTACCTTCCGTGGCCTTTCAGGTCTCTTCCCACTCACCTTCCATGGCCTTTCGGGCCTTTCCCCTTCCTGCTCCTCTTTCGTGGCCTTTCGGGGCTCTTCCCACTCTCCTTCCCTGGCCTTTCGGGGCTTTTCCCCTCTCTGCTCCTCTCCGTTGCCTTTCAGGGCTCTTCCCACTTACCTTCTGTGGCTTTTTGGTGCTCTTCCCCTACCTCTCTGTTACCTTTCAGTGCTCTTCCCACTCACCTTCTATGGCTTTTTTGGGCTCTTCCCCTCTCTGCTCCTCTCCGTTGCATTTCAGGATTATTCCCACTTACCTTCCGTGGCCTTTCGGGGCTCTTCCCACACTCCTTCTGTAGCCTTTCAGGGCTCTTCACCTCCCTCTTCCTCCTCCGTGGCCTTTCGGTGCTCTTACCCTCCCTCTCTGTTGCCTTCCAACGCTCTTCCCACTCACCTTTCATGGTCTTTCGGGCCTTTCCCCTCCCCACTCCTCTTCCGTGGCCTTTCAGTGCTCTTCCCACACTCCTTCTGTGGCCTTTCGGTGCTCTTCCCCTCCCTATCTGTTGCCTTTCAGTGCTCTTCCCTCTCACCTTCTATGGGTTTTTCGGGCTCTTCCCCTCTCTGCTCCTCTGCGTTGCCTTTCAGGACTCTTCCCACTGAACTTCCGTGGCGTTTTGGGGCTCTATCCCTCCCCGCTCCTCTTCTGTCACCTTTCAGGGCTCTTCTCACTTACCTTCCGTGGTGTTTTGGGGCTCTTGCCCTCCCTGTTCCGCTATCGTGGCCTTTTGGGGAATTGCCCACTCCGCTCCTCCTCTGTGGCTTTTCAGGGCTCTTCCCCTCCCTGCTCCTCTTCCGTGGGCTTTCAGGGACTCTTCCCCTTTTCGCTCCTCTTCCGTGGGCTTTCTGGGATCTTCCCCTCCCCGCTCCTCTTCTGTGGCCTTTCGGGGCTCTTCCCCTCACCTTCTTCTCTGTTGCCTTTCAGGACTCTTCCCATTTACCTTCCACGTCCTTTCGGGGTTCTTCCCCTCCCATTCCTCTTCCGTGGCTGTTGGGGGCTTTTGCCCTCTCTGCTCCACTTCTGTGGCCTTTCGGGGCTATTCCCAGTTACCTTGCGTTGCATTTCGGGGCTCTTCCCCTCCCCACTCCTTTGTCTGTGGCCTTTCAGGGCTCTTCCCACTCACCTTCTGTGGTGTTTTTGGGCTCTTCCCCTCTTGTTCCTCTTCCGTGGCCTTTTAGGGCTTTTTTCATCCCCGCTCCAATTGCGTGGCTTTTCAGGACTCTTCACCTCACCATTTTGGGGCCCTTCCCACTCTTTTTCCGTGCCCTTTCATGTCTCTTCCCCTGCCCTAGCCTCTTCTGTGGCTTTTCAGGGCTCTTCACAAACACCTTCCATGGCGTTTTGAGGCTCTTCCCCTCCCGCTCCTGTTGCATGGCCTTTTGGGGCTCTTCACCTCCCTGTTCCTCCTCCATGGCCTTTTGGGTCTCGTACCCTCCCCGCTCCTCTTCTGTGGCTTTTCAGGGCTTGTCCAGACAGTAAAAAAGCTCACTGGCAAAAATGTGCAGAAGAGAGGAGGAGCTGATGAGGAGCGTGTGGCTGTGTCTGTGAGCGAGCTGGAGGTAGCCCCGGGGCACTCACCACACAAAAGAAATGGGCACAGAGCTCTTCCCACTCGTATTACTGCGTGCAGTTATTCGGGTCCGCCGCTGCCTGGCAGCATAGTCCGCACGCAGGAGGGGAGAGAGCAAATGCTGGCGGGAATGAGCACCTGTGTGGGGCCGGGGGAAGCGTCCCTGAGGGATTGTCCCCAGGGGCCTGCTCCGTCCCTGAGGGGCTGAGGGGCAGGGCTGGGGGCCGTGGCGAGGAAGGGGCATCGCAGGCACTGCGTCTTCCTGCCACCGCGCTTGGCCCCACGCTGAACGCCCTGATAGCCACTCTGCTGTGCTGTGGGAGGGAAACTTTGCTCTCACCCTCCTCCATCGAGTCGGGGGCCTCCTCCTCTTCCCTCTCAGACATGGCGCACGAGCACAGCGAGTGTTGGGAGCTTCCCAAGCGGGTCAGCTCTCAGCACAGCCCCAGTGTCCCGAGGTGTGGGACCCCTCCTCCTCCGTCGGCAGCCCCCTGCAAGCCCCATCCCTCCCCTGCCCTCTCCTCAACTCCCAGGTCGCACTGACTGGCTGGAGCCCAGCGATCCTTTTTATAGGCTTGTCCCTGCGGGTCACAGCGGCCATTGTGACATCGGCACCCCCATCTATGGGCAGGGACACCCTTGGCGGGTCACAGTGGCCATTGTGACATCACACCCCCATCTATGGGCAGGGAAACCTTTTGCAGGTTACCATGGCCACGGTGACATCGCCACCCCTACGTAGGGGCAGGGACGCACTCGGCCTCCTGGCACCCCCTCTGAGGTTGGTGCCACCCACGCCACGGTGGAAGTCGCGGTGGAGTCCCGGTGGAAGGGGCCCTTTTCTGTGGCAATAAACTGCCTTTTGGAGTCAGCGTGAGCCGAGCCTTGGGGGTAGGAAAGCCCCTGAACGAGCACTCATGCCAGACCCAGCCTGGGACTTGTCACCTGTGTCATCCCAAGGGTCCTGGGGCCCCCATCAGGGTGGCAGCAATGGTGCCCGAGTCCCCACACTGTCCCCAAACTATCCCCACACTGTCCCCATGTCCCTGTCCCCCCCACTGTCCCCACATCCCCACACTGTCCCCATGGACCCAATGCCCCCCCATGTCCCACCATGGTCCCCATGTCCCCACGCTGTCCCCGCACCCCACATGCTCCCATGTCCTCTTCCCCAGACTGTCCCCACATCCCCCCACATTCCCCTGTCCCACACTGCCCCATGTTCCCCCATGGTCCCCGGTGCCCATGGGCCGCCTCCCCTGGCACCACCACTGTCCCCAGTGTCCAGCCTGTGGTCAAACCGGTGTCAGTGGCACCCATGGTCCCCAGTGCTACTGTCACCGGCAGCATCCAGAAGTACAGCGTGGTGTCCCTGTCCCCCACCAGTGACACCAAGGGGGACACTGGCACACGCACGGGTGCCACCACCCCAGCACCCAAACTGCCCCCTCTGCCAGCACCAGCCAACACCATCCCCGGGTAGTGGCACAGTCCCCCCAGTCTGCCCACTGACCCCACTGGGACCCTGTTGCTGGCAACAGGGAGTGGCCTGGTGGTCCTCTGCTCTGCCCATGTGTGGTGGTTTAGTCCCTGACGGGCTCTGAGACCACGCGGCCGCTGCCCCTCCCCCACAAAGGGAGTCAAATACAAAGCCCCGGGGCTGAGATAAGGGGAGAGGTTTAATACAACAGAGCAACAGCAATACAACAAATAACAACAACAATAACAGTAACAATAATAATAATAATAATGAACAGAGCAAAATATCTACCAATCCAGCAGTGAGAAGCGCGATGGCATAACGCATGTGTTAACCGACCCAGCTCGCTTCGGTGCCAGGATGTGACGTCAGCACGGTATGTGAATAACCCGGCTAGAGCTCCCTCCCTACTGCGGGGGAAACTTAACCCTATCCTGGCTAAACCAGGACATAATCCACCCCTTTATTCTATACCACGTGCGTCACATCCAGCTGCCATTTAGCAATGAGCATTAACAAAGAAAAATTAACAAAAGCACAGTAAAATTCACGCTGTGTTTTCACCCACAATCAAGTCCCCCTGTGGTACGCATCGCACCTCTCCACCCTTCTGCATCACCCACCAGGTGCACCCAGGTCCTTGAGCAAAAACAATCCCGTGGATGGGTTTGCCTTTGCCCGGCGCAGGACTAACCCAGACCATTTTTCCCAGCAGGTCCCTCATGCGCATCACAGGGACTTTATTCCCGTCTACAACACGTGGAAGTTTTGACTGAGCCGGGCCAGCTCGATTGGCAGATCCTCTTGTGTTCACTAACCAAGTGGCCTCTGTCAGATGTGTGTCCCAGGGTTTGAAGGTTCCACCCCCCATTGCTCTCAATGGAGTTTTTAACAGTCCATTGTAGCGCTCGATCTTCCCAGAGGCTGGTGCGTGGTAGGGGATGTGGTAGACCCACTCGACGCCGTGTTCTTCTGCCCAGGCATCTCTGAGGTTATTTCGGAAGTGAGTCCCATTGTCCGACTCAATCCTCTCTGGGGTGCCGTGTCGCCACAGGACTCGCTCTTCAAGGCCCAGGATGGTGTTCCGGGCGGTGGCGTGGGACACTGGATGAGTTTCGAGCCATCCAGTGGTTGCTTCCACCATTGTGAGCACGTGGCGCTTGCCTTGGCGGGTCTGTGGCAGTGTGATGTAGTCGATCTGCCAGGCCTCTCCATACTTCTATTTCATCCATCGATCTTCATTCCGCTGGGGCTTCAGCCGTTTGGCTTGTTTGATCGCAGCACACGCCTCATATCCGTGGATGATCTGTGCGATGGTGTCAATGGTGAGGTCCACCCCTCGATCTCGAGCCCACCTGGATGTTGCATCTCTGCCTTGGTGGCGCGAGGTCTCCTGGGCCCACCGGGCTATGAACAGTTCACCTTTACGCTGCCAGTCCAAGTCCACCTGAGCCACTTGGATCTTAGCAGCCTGCCCGCTCCTCTTCTGTGGCTTTTCGGGGCTCTTCCCCTCCCTCTCTGTTGTCTTTCAGGTCTCTTCCCACTCACCTTCTATGGCCTTTCGGGCCTTTCCCCTCCCCACTCCTCTTTCGTGGCCTTTCGGGGCTCTTCCCCTCCCTCGCTGTTGCCTTTCAGTGCTCTTCCCACTCACCTCCTATGGCTATTTTGGGCTCTTCCCCTCCCCGCTTGTCTTCCGTGGCCTTTCGGGGCTCTTCACCTCCCTCGTACTCCTTGTCTGTGGCCTTTCGTGGATCTTCCCACTCTCCTTCTGTGCCCGTTTGGGGCTCTTCCCACACCCGCTCCTCTTCCGTGGCCTTTCAGAGCTCTTCCAACTCTCCTTCCGTTGCCTTTCAGAGCTCTTCCCCTCCCCGTTCCTTCTCTGTGGTCTTTCGGGGCTCTTCCCACTCTCCTTATGTGGCCTTTTGTGTCTCTTTGCATTTCTGCTCCTCTCCCGTTGTTTTCCGGGGCTCTTCCTCTCCCTTGCTCCTTGTCTGCGGCCTTTCAGGACTGTTCCCACTTACGTGTGGCCTTTCAGGGCTCTTCTCGTCCCCGCTCCACTTCCGTGGCTTTTCAGGACTCTTCACCTTACCATTCGTATTTTGTGGCCTTTTGGGGCCCTTCCCACTCTTTTTCCGTGCCCTTTCATGTCTCTTCCCCTGCCCTAGCCTCTTCCGTGGCTTTTCAGGGCTCTTCACAAACACCTTCCATGGCGTTTTGAGGCTCTTCCCCTCCCGCTCCTGTTGCATGGCCTTTTGGGGCTCTTCACCTCCCTGTTCCTCCTCCATGGCCTTTTGGGTCTCGTACCCTCCCCGCTCCTCTTCTTGGCCTTTCAGGTCTCTTCCCACTCACCTTCTGTGGTGTTTTGGGGCTCTTCCTGTCCTTGTTTGTCTTCCGTGGCCTTTCAGAGCTCTTCCAAGATTCCATCCGTGGCCTTTTGGGTCTCTTACCATCCCCGCTCCTCTTCTGTGGTCTGTCGGGCATCTTCCCCTCCCTGCTCCTCTCCGTTGCCTTTCAGGGCTCTTCCCACTTACATTGTGTGGCCTTTCGGGGCTCTTCCAACAGTCCTTCAGTGGCCTTTCTGGGCTCTTCCCCTCCCTACTCCTTGTCTGTGGGCTTTCACGGCTCTTCCCACTTACCTTCCGCAGCCTTTTGGCACTTTTCCCCTCCCCGCTCCTCTCCGTTGCCTTTCAGGGCTCTTACCACACACCTTCTGTGGCATCTGGGGCTCTTCCCCTCCCCACTCCTATTCCGTGGCCTTTCAGTGCTCTTCCTGTCCCTGTTCCCTCTCCCTCTCTTTTCGGGTCTCTACCCCACCCCGTCCTATTGCGTGGCTGTTCGGGGCTCTTCCCCACCCTGCTTCTCTTCTGTGGCCTTTCAGGACTCTTCCCACACACCTTCTGTGGCGTTTCGGGGCTCTTCCCCTCCCCACTCCTTTGTCTGTGGCCTTTCAGGGCTCTTCCCCTCCCTGCTCCTCTCCATTGCCTTTAAGGGCTCTTCCTGTCGCTGTTGAGACGGACACGATAAACACAGAATTGTGCAAAAAATGGCTACTTTATTGTAAACAAGTACTTATTGTAAACAAGCCTTTTTATAACTTTTTATATGATTATAATCATGAACAGTTCATGATTGGATGACCTCTTCTCTGGTTGCAGCCTCGATAACCTTCCTTTCCTTGCGGTCAGGCAGTTCCGGTCTGGTAGTTTTTAAATCTTGTTTACTCAGCTCTTCTTGGGGCTTTCAAGCCTCTTAAGGGTACGTGGTTATCTGCTCAAGGTCAATACCAAACTTACATTCTGATCCCTCGCACCAGTCGAGGTCTCCCATATCTTCCCACTCTCGTTCTGTGGCCTTTCGGGGCTCTTCCCACTCACCTTCTATGGCTTTTTTGGGCTCTTCCCATCTCTGCTCCTCTCCGTTGCCTTTCAGGGCTCTTCCCACACTCCTTCTGTGGCCTTTCGGGGCTCTTCACCTCCCTCTTCCTCCTCCGTGGCCTTTTGGTGCTCTTACCCTCCCCGCTCCTCTTGTGTGTCTTTTCGGGGCTCTTCCCCTCCCCGTTTCTCTTCCATGGCCGTTCAAAGCCCTTCGCCTCCCCGCTCCGCTTCTGTGGCTCTTCATCTCCCCGCTCTTCTTCTGTGGCCTTTCAGGTCTCTTCCCACTTACCTTCCATGGCCTTTCGGGCCTTTCTCCTCCCCGCTCCTCTTCCGTGGCCTTTCGGGGCTCTTCCCACTCCTTGGCCTTTTGGGGCTTTTCCCCTCTCTGCTGTCTCCGTTGCCTTGAAGGGCTCTTCCCACTTACCTTCCGTGGCCTTTCAGGTCTCTTCCCACTCACCTTCCATGGCCTTTCGGGCCTTTCCCCTTCCTGCTCCTCTTTCGTGGCCTTTCGGGGCTCTTCCCACTCTCCTTCCCTGGCCTTTCGGGGCTTTTCCCCTCTCTGCTCCTCTCCGTTGCCTTTCAGGGCTCTTCCCACTTACCTTCTGTGGCTTTTTGGTGCTCTTCCCCTACCTCTCTGTTACCTTTCAGTGCTCTTCCCACTCACCTTCTATGGCTTTTTTGGGCTCTTCCCCTCTCTGCTCCTCTCCGTTGCATTTCAGGATTATTCCCACTTACCTTCCGTGGCCTTTCGGGGCTCTTCCCACACTCCTTCTGTAGCCTTTCAGGGCTCTTCACCTCCCTCTTCCTCCTCCGTGGCCTTTCGGTGCTCTTACCCTCCCTCTCTGTTGCCTTCCAACGCTCTTCCCACTCACCTTTCATGGTCTTTCGGGCCTTTCCCCTCCCCACTCCTCTTCCGTGGCCTTTCAGTGCTCTTCCCACACTCCTTCTGTGGCCTTTCGGTGCTCTTCCCCTCCCTATCTGTTGCCTTTCAGTGCTCTTCCCTCTCACCTTCTATGGGTTTTTCGGGCTCTTCCCCTCTCTGCTCCTCTGCGTTGCCTTTCAGGACTCTTCCCACTGAACTTCCGTGGCGTTTTGGGGCTCTATCCCTCCCCGCTCCTCTTCTGTCACCTTTCAGGGCTCTTCTCACTTACCTTCCGTGGTGTTTTGGGGCTCTTGCCCTCCCTGTTCCGCTATCGTGGCCTTTTGGGGAATTGCCCACTCCGCTCCTCCTCTGTGGCTTTTCAGGGCTCTTCCCCTCCCTGCTCCTCTTCCGTGGGCTTTCAGGGACTCTTCCCCTTTTCGCTCCTCTTCCGTGGGCTTTCTGGGATCTTCCCCTCCCCGCTCCTCTTCTGTGGCCTTTCGGGGCTCTTCCCCTCACCTTCTTCTCTGTTGCCTTTCAGGACTCTTCCCATTTACCTTCCACGTCCTTTCGGGGTTCTTCCCCTCCCATTCCTCTTCCGTGGCTGTTGGGGGCTTTTGCCCTCTCTGCTCCACTTCTGTGGCCTTTCGGGGCTATTCCCAGTTACCTTGCGTTGCATTTCGGGGCTCTTCCCCTCCCCACTCCTTTGTCTGTGGCCTTTCAGGGCTCTTCCCACTCACCTTCTGTGGTGTTTTTGGGCTCTTCCCCTCTTGTTCCTCTTCCGTGGCCTTTTAGGGCTTTTTTCATCCCCGCTCCAATTGCGTGGCTTTTCAGGACTCTTCACCTCACCATTTTGGGGCCCTTCCCACTCTTTTTCCGTGCCCTTTCATGTCTCTTCCCCTGCCCTAGCCTCTTCTGTGGCTTTTCAGGGCTCTTCACAAACACCTTCCATGGCGTTTTGAGGCTCTTCCCCTCCCGCTCCTGTTGCATGGCCTTTTGGGGCTCTTCACCTCCCTGTTCCTCCTCCATGGCCTTTTGGGTCTCGTACCCTCCCCGCTCCTCTTCTGTGGCTTTTCAGGGCTTGTCCAGACAGTAAAAAAGCTCACTGGCAAAAATGTGCAGAAGAGAGGAGGAGCTGATGAGGAGCGTGTGGCTGTGTCTGTGAGCGAGCTGGAGGTAGCCCCGGGGCACTCACCACACAAAAGAAATGGGCACAGAGCTCTTCCCACTCGTATTACTGCGTGCAGTTATTCGGGTCCGCCGCTGCCTGGCAGCATAGTCCGCACGCAGGAGGGGAGAGAGCAAATGCTGGCGGGAATGAGCACCTGTGTGGGGCCGGGGGAAGCGTCCCTGAGGGATTGTCCCCAGGGGCCTGCTCCGTCCCTGAGGGGCTGAGGGGCAGGGCTGGGGGCCGTGGCGAGGAAGGGGCATCGCAGGCACTGCGTCTTCCTGCCACCGCGCTTGGCCCCACGCTGAACGCCCTGATAGCCACTCTGCTGTGCTGTGGGAGGGAAACTTTGCTCTCACCCTCCTCCATCGAGTCGGGGGCCTCCTCCTCTTCCCTCTCAGACATGGCGCACGAGCACAGCGAGTGTTGGGAGCTTCCCAAGCGGGTCAGCTCTCAGCACAGCCCCAGTGTCCCGAGGTGTGGGACCCCTCCTCCTCCGTCGGCAGCCCCCTGCAAGCCCCATCCCTCCCCTGCCCTCTCCTCAACTCCCAGGTCGCACTGACTGGCTGGAGCCCAGCGATCCTTTTTATAGGCTTGTCCCTGCGGGTCACAGCGGCCATTGTGACATCGGCACCCCCATCTATGGGCAGGGACACCCTTGGCGGGTCACAGTGGCCATTGTGACATCACACCCCCATCTATGGGCAGGGAAACCTTTTGCAGGTTACCATGGCCACGGTGACATCGCCACCCCTACGTAGGGGCAGGGACGCACTCGGCCTCCTGGCACCCCCTCTGAGGTTGGTGCCACCCACGCCACGGTGGAAGTCGCGGTGGAGTCCCGGTGGAAGGGGCCCTTTTCTGTGGCAATAAACTGCCTTTTGGAGTCAGCGTGAGCCGAGCCTTGGGGGTAGGAAAGCCCCTGAACGAGCACTCATGCCAGACCCAGCCTGGGACTTGTCACCTGTGTCATCCCAAGGGTCCTGGGGCCCCCATCAGGGTGGCAGCAATGGTGCCCGAGTCCCCACACTGTCCCCAAACTATCCCCACACTGTCCCCATGTCCCTGTCCCCCCCACTGTCCCCACATCCCCACACTGTCCCCATGGACCCAATGCCCCCCCATGTCCCACCATGGTCCCCATGTCCCCACGCTGTCCCCGCACCCCACATGCTCCCATGTCCTCTTCCCCAGACTGTCCCCACATCCCCCCACATTCCCCTGTCCCACACTGCCCCATGTTCCCCCATGGTCCCCGGTGCCCATGGGCCGCCTCCCCTGGCACCACCACTGTCCCCAGTGTCCAGCCTGTGGTCAAACCGGTGTCAGTGGCACCCATGGTCCCCAGTGCTACTGTCACCGGCAGCATCCAGAAGTACAGCGTGGTGTCCCTGTCCCCCACCAGTGACACCAAGGGGGACACTGGCACACGCACGGGTGCCACCACCCCAGCACCCAAACTGCCCCCTCTGCCAGCACCAGCCAACACCATCCCCGGGTAGTGGCACAGTCCCCCCAGTCTGCCCACTGACCCCACTGGGACCCTGTTGCTGGCAACAGGGAGTGGCCTGGTGGTCCTCTGCTCTGCCCATGTGTGGTGGTTTAGTCCCTGACGGGCTCTGAGACCACGCGGCCGCTGCCCCTCCCCCACAAAGGGAGTCAAATACAAAGCCCCGGGGCTGAGATAAGGGGAGAGGTTTAATACAACAGAGCAACAGCAATACAACAAATAACAACAACAATAACAGTAACAATAATAATAATAATAATGAACAGAGCAAAATATCTACCAATCCAGCAGTGAGAAGCGCGATGGCATAACGCATGTGTTAACCGACCCAGCTCGCTTCGGTGCCAGGATGTGACGTCAGCACGGTATGTGAATAACCCGGCTAGAGCTCCCTCCCTACTGCGGGGGAAACTTAACCCTATCCTGGCTAAACCAGGACATAATCCACCCCTTTATTCTATACCACGTGCGTCACATCCAGCTGCCATTTAGCAATGAGCATTAACAAAGAAAAATTAACAAAAGCACAGTAAAATTCACGCTGTGTTTTCACCCACAATCAAGTCCCCCTGTGGTACGCATCGCACCTCTCCACCCTTCTGCATCACCCACCAGGTGCACCCAGGTCCTTGAGCAAAAACAATCCCGTGGATGGGTTTGCCTTTGCCCGGCGCAGGACTAACCCAGACCATTTTTCCCAGCAGGTCCCTCATGCGCATCACAGGGACTTTATTCCCGTCTACAACACGTGGAAGTTTTGACTGAGCCGGGCCAGCTCGATTGGCAGATCCTCTTGTGTTCACTAACCAAGTGGCCTCTGTCAGATGTGTGTCCCAGGGTTTGAAGGTTCCACCCCCCATTGCTCTCAATGGAGTTTTTAACAGTCCATTGTAGCGCTCGATCTTCCCAGAGGCTGGTGCGTGGTAGGGGATGTGGTAGACCCACTCGACGCCGTGTTCTTCTGCCCAGGCATCTCTGAGGTTATTTCGGAAGTGAGTCCCATTGTCCGACTCAATCCTCTCTGGGGTGCCGTGTCGCCACAGGACTCGCTCTTCAAGGCCCAGGATGGTGTTCCGGGCGGTGGCGTGGGACACTGGATGAGTTTCGAGCCATCCAGTGGTTGCTTCCACCATTGTGAGCACGTGGCGCTTGCCTTGGCGGGTCTGTGGCAGTGTGATGTAGTCGATCTGCCAGGCCTCTCCATACTTCTATTTCATCCATCGATCTTCATTCCGCTGGGGCTTCAGCCGTTTGGCTTGTTTGATCGCAGCACACGCCTCATATCCGTGGATGATCTGTGCGATGGTGTCAATGGTGAGGTCCACCCCTCGATCTCGAGCCCACCTGGATGTTGCATCTCTGCCTTGGTGGCGCGAGGTCTCCTGGGCCCACCGGGCTATGAACAGTTCACCTTTACGCTGCCAGTCCAAGTCCACCTGAGCCACTTGGATCTTAGCAGCCTGCCCGCTCCTCTTCTGTGGCTTTTCGGGGCTCTTCCCCTCCCTCTCTGTTGTCTTTCAGGTCTCTTCCCACTCACCTTCTATGGCCTTTCGGGCCTTTCCCCTCCCCACTCCTCTTTCGTGGCCTTTCGGGGCTCTTCCCCTCCCTCGCTGTTGCCTTTCAGTGCTCTTCCCACTCACCTCCTATGGCTATTTTGGGCTCTTCCCCTCCCCGCTTGTCTTCCGTGGCCTTTCGGGGCTCTTCACCTCCCTCGTACTCCTTGTCTGTGGCCTTTCATGGATCTTCCCACTCTCCTTCTGTGCCCGTTTGGGGCTCTTCCCACACCCGCTCCTCTTCCGTGGCCTTTCAGAGCTCTTCCAACTCTCCTTCCGTTGCCTTTCAGAGCTCTTCCCCTCCCCGTTCCTTCTCTGTGGTCTTTCGGGGCTCTTCCCACTCTCCTTATGTGGCCTTTTGTGTCTCTTTGCATTTCTGCTCCTCTCCCGTTGCTTTCCGGGGCTCTTCCTCTCCCTTGCTCCTTGTCTGCGGCCTTTCAGGACTCTTCCCACTTACGTGTGGCCTTTCAGGGCTCTTCTCGTCCCCGCTCCACTTCCGTGGCTTTTCAGGACTCTTCACCTTACCATTCGTATTTTGTGGCCTTTTGGGGCCCTTCCCACTCTTTTTCCGTGCCCTTTCATGTCTCTTCCCCTGCCCTAGCCTCTTCCGTGGCTTTTCAGGGCTCTTCACAAACACCTTCCATGGCGTTTTGAGGCTCTTCCCCTCCCGCTCCTGTTGCATGGCCTTTCGGGGCTCTTCACCTCCCTGTTCCTCCTCCATGGCCTTTTGGGTCTCGTACCCTCCCCGCTCCTCTTCTTGGCCTTTCAGGTCTCTTCCCACTCACCTTCCGTGGTGTTTTGGGGCTCTTCCTGTCCTTGTTTGCTTTCCGTGGCCTTTCAGAGCTCTTCCAAGATTCCATCCGTGGCCTTTTGGGTCTCTTACCATCCCCGCTCCTCTTCTGTGGTCTGTCGGGCATCTTCCCCTCCCTGCTCCTCTCCATTGCGTTTCAGGGCTCTTCCCACTTACATTGTGTGGCCTTTCGGGGCTCTTCCAACAGTCCTTCAGTGGCCTTTCTGGGCTCTTCCCCTCCCTACTCCTTGTCTGTGGGCTTTCACGGCTCTTCCCACTTACCTTCCGCAGCCTTTTGGCACTTTTCCCCTCCCCGCTCCTCTCCGTTGCCTTTCAGGGCTCTTACCACACACCTTCTGTGGCATCTGGGGCTCTTCCCCTCCCCACTCCTATTCCGTGGCCTTTCAGTGCTCTTCCTGTCCCTGTTCCCTCTCCCTCTCTTTTCGGGTCTCTACCCCACCCCGTCCTATTGCGTGGCTGTTCGGGGCTCTTCCCCACCCTGCTTCTCTTCTGTGGCCTTTCAGGACTCTTCCCACACACCTTCTGTGGCGTTTCGGGGCTCTTCCCCTCCCCACTCCTTTGTCTGTGGCCTTTCAGGGCTCTTCCCCTCCCTGCTCCTCTCCATTGCCTTTAAGGGCTCTTCCTGTCGCTGTTGAGACGGACACGATAAACACAGAATTGTGCAAAAAATGGCTACTTTATTGTAAACAAGTACTTATTGTAAACAAGCCTTTTTATAACTTTTTATATGATTATAATCATGAACAGTTCATGATTGGGTGACCTCTTCTCTGGTTGCAGCCTCAATAACCTTCCTTTCCTTGCGGTCAGGCAGTTCCGGTCTGGTAGTTTTTAAATCTTGTTTACTCAGCTCTTCTTGGGGCTTTCAAGCCTCTTAAGGGTACGTGGTTATCTGCTCAAGGTCAATACCAAACTTACATTCTGATCCCTCGCACCAGTCGAGGTCTCCCATATCTTCCCACTCTCGTTCTGTGGCCTTTCGGGGCTCTTCCCACTCACCTTCTATGGCTTTTTTGGGCTCTTCCCATCTCTGCTCCTCTCCGTTGCCTTTCAGGGCTCTTCCCACACTCCTTCTGTGGCCTTTCGGGGCTCTTCACCTCCCTCTTCCTCCTCCGTGGCCTTTTGGTGCTCTTACCCTCCCCGCTCCTCTTGTGTGTCTTTTCGGGGCTCTTCCCCTCCCCGTTTCTCTTCCATGGCCGTTCAAAGCCCTTCGCCTCCCCGCTCCGCTTCTGTGGCTCTTCATCTCCCCGCTCTTCTTCTGTGGCCTTTCAGGTCTCTTCCCACTTACCTTCCATGGCCTTTCGGGCCTTTCTCCTCCCCGCTCCTCTTCCGTGGCCTTTCGGGGCTCTTCCCACTCCTTGGCCTTTTGGGGCTTTTCCCCTCTCTGCTGTCTCCGTTGCCTTGAAGGGCTCTTCCCACTTACCTTCCGTGGCCTTTCAGGTCTCTTCCCACTCACCTTCCATGGCCTTTCGGGCCTTTCCCCTTCCTGCTCCTCTTTCGTGGCCTTTCGGGGCTCTTCCCACTCTCCTTCCCTGGCCTTTCGGGGCTTTTCCCCTCTCTGCTCCTCTCCGTTGCCTTTCAGGGCTCTTCCCACTTACCTTCTGTGGCTTTTTGGTGCTCTTCCCCTACCTCTCTGTTACCTTTCAGTGCTCTTCCCACTCACCTTCTATGGCTTTTTTGGGCTCTTCCCCTCTCTGCTCCTCTCCGTTGCATTTCAGGATTATTCCCACTTACCTTCCGTGGCCTTTCGGGGCTCTTCCCACACTCCTTCTGTAGCCTTTCGGGGCTCTTCACCTCCCTCTTCCTCCTCCGTGGCCTTTCGGTGCTCTTACCCTCCCTCTCTGTTGCCTTCCAACGCTCTTCCCACTCACCTTTCATGGTCTTTCGGGCCTTTCCCCTCCCCACTCCTCTTCCGTGGCCTTTCAGTGCTCTTCCCACACTCCTTCTGTGGCCTTTCGGTGCTCTTCCCCTCCCTATCTGTTGCCTTTCAGTGCTCTTCCCTCTCACCTTCTATGGGTTTTTCGGGCTCTTCCCCTCTCTGCTCCTCTGCGTTGCCTTTCAGGACTCTTCCCACTGAACTTCCGTGGCGTTTTGGGGCTCTATCCCTCCCCGCTCCTCTTCTGTCACCTTTCAGGGCTCTTCTCACTTACCTTCCGTGGTGTTTTGGGGCTCTTGCCCTCCCTGTTCCGCTATCGTGGCCTTTTGGGGAATTGCCCACTCCGCTCCTCCTCTGTGGCTTTTCAGGGCTCTTCCCCTCCCTGCTCCTCTTCCGTGGGCTTTCAGGGACTCTTCCCCTTTTCGCTCCTCTTCCGTGGGCTTTCTGGGATCTTCCCCTCCCCGCTCCTCTTCTGTGGCCTTTCGGGGCTCTTCCCCTCACCTTCTTCTCTGTTGCCTTTCAGGACTCTTCCCATTTACCTTCCACGTCCTTTCGGGGTTCTTCCCCTCCCATTCCTCTTCCGTGGCTGTTGGGGGCTTTTGCCCTCTCTGCTCCACTTCTGTGGCCTTTCGGGGCTATTCCCAGTTACCTTGCGTTGCATTTCGGGGCTCTTCCCCTCCCCGCTCCTTTGTCTCTGGCCTTTCAGGGCTCTTCCCACTCACCTTCTGTGGTGTTTTTGGGCTCTTCCCCTCTTGTTCCTCTTCCGTGGCCTTTTAGGGCTTTTTTCATTCCGCTCCAATTGCGTGGCTTTTCAGGACTCTTCACCTCACCATTTTGGGGCCCTTCCCACTCTTTTTCCGTGCCCTTTCATGTCTCTTCCCCTGCCCTAGCCTCTTCCGTGGCTTTTCAGGGCTCTTCACAAACACCTTCCATGGCGTTTTGAGGCTCTTCCCCTCCCGCTCCTGTTGCATGGCCTTTTGGGGCTCTTCACCTCCCTGTTCCTCCTCCATGGCCTTTTGGGTCTCGTACCCTCCCCGCTCCTCTTCTGTGGCTTTTCAGGGCTTGTCCAGACAGTAAAAAAGCTCACTGGCAAAAATGTGCAGAAGAGAGGAGGAGCTGATGAGGAGCGTGTGGCTGTGTCTGTGAGCGAGCTGGAGGTAGCCCCGGGGCACTCACCACACAAAAGAAATGGGCACAGAGCTCTTCCCACTCGTATTACTGCGTGCAGTTATTCGGGTCCGCCGCTGCCTGGCAGCATAGTCCGCACGCAGGAGGGGAGAGAGCAAATGCTGGCGGGAATGAGCACCTGTGTGGGGCCGGGGGAAGCGTCCCTGAGGGATTGTCCCCAGGGGCCTGCTCCGTCCCTGAGGGGCTGAGGGGCAGGGCTGGGGGCCGTGGCGAGGAAGGGGCATCGCAGGCACTGCGTCTTCCTGCCACCGCGCTTGGCCCCACGCTGAACGCCCTGATAGCCACTCTGCTGTGCTGTGGGAGGGAAACTTTGCTCTCACCCTCCTCCATCGAGTCGGGGGCCTCCTCCTCTTCCCTCTCAGACATGGCGCACGAGCACAGCGAGTGTTGGGAGCTTCCCAAGCGGGTCAGCTCTCAGCACAGCCCCAGTGTCCCGAGGTGTGGGACCCCTCCTCCTCCGTCGGCAGCCCCCTGCAAGCCCCATCCCTCCCCTGCCCTCTCCTCAACTCCCAGGTCGCACTGACTGGCTGGAGCCCAGCGATCCTTTTTATAGGCTTGTCCCTGAGGGTCACAGCGGCCATTGTGACATCGGCACCCCCATCTATGGGCAGGGACACCCTTGGCGGGTCACAGTGGCCATTGTGACATCACACCCCCATCTATGGGCAGGGAAACCTTTTGCAGGTTACCATGGCCACGGTGACATCGCCACCCCTACGTAGGGGCAGGGACGCACTCGGCCTCCTGGCACCCCCTCTGAGGTTGGTGCCACCCACGCCACGGTGGAAGTCGCGGTGGAGTCCCGGTGGAAGGGGCCCTTTTCTGTGGCAATAAACTGCCTTTTGGAGTCAGCGTGAGCCGAGCCTTGGGGGTAGGAAAGCCCCTGAACGAGCACTCATGCCAGACCCAGCCTGGGACTTGTCACCTGTGTCATCCCAAGGGTCCTGGGGCCCCCATCAGGGTGGCAGCAATGGTGCCCGAGTCCCCACACTGTCCCCAAACTATCCCCACACTGTCCCCATGTCCCTGTCCCCCCCACTGTCCCCACATCCCCACACTGTCCCCATGGACCCAATGCCCCCCCATGTCCCACCATGGTCCCCATGTCCCCACGCTGTCCCCGCACCCCACATGCTCCCATGTCCTCTTCCCCAGACTGTCCCCACATCCCCCCACATTCCCCTGTCCCACACTGCCCCATGTTCCCCCATGGTCCCCGGTGCCCATGGGCCGCCTCCCCTGGCACCACCACTGTCCCCAGTGTCCAGCCTGTGGTCAAACCGGTGTCAGTGGCACCCATGGTCCCCAGTGCTACTGTCACCGGCAGCATCCAGAAGTACAGCGTGGTGTCCCTGTCCCCCACCAGTGACACCAAGGGGGACACTGGCACACGCACGGGTGCCACCACCCCAGCACCCAAACTGCCCCCTCTGCCAGCACCAGCCAACACCATCCCCGGGTAGTGGCACAGTCCCCCCAGTCTGCCCACTGACCCCACTGGGACCCTGTTGCTGGCAACAGGGAGTGGCCTGGTGGTCCTCTGCTCTGCCCATGTGTGGTGGTTTAGTCCCTGACGGGCTCTGAGACCACGCGGCCGCTGCCCCTCCCCCACAAAGGGAGTCAAATACAAAGCCCCGGGGCTGAGATAAGGGGAGAGGTTTAATACAACAGAGCAACAGCAATACAACAAATAACAACAACAATAACAGTAACAATAATAATAATAATAATGAACAGAGCAAAATATCTACCAATCCAGCAGTGAGAAGCGCGATGGCATAACGCATGTGTTAACCGACCCAGCTCGCTTCGGTGCCAGGATGTGACGTCAGCACGGTATGTGAATAACCCGGCTAGAGCTCCCTCCCTACTGCGGGGGAAACTTAACCCTATCCTGGCTAAACCAGGACATAATCCACCCCTTTATTCTATACCACGTGCGTCACATCCAGCTGCCATTTAGCAATGAGCATTAACAAAGAAAAATTAACAAAAGCACAGTAAAATTCACGCTGTGTTTTCACCCACAATCAAGTCCCCCTGTGGTACGCATCGCACCTCTCCACCCTTCTGCATCACCCACCAGGTGCACCCAGGTCCTTGAGCAAAAACAATCCCGTGGATGGGTTTGCCTTTGCCCGGCGCAGGACTAACCCAGACCATTTTTCCCAGCAGGTCCCTCATGCGCATCACAGGGACTTTATTCCCGTCTACAACACGTGGAAGTTTTGACTGAGCCGGGCCAGCTCGATTGGCAGATCCTCTTGTGTTCACTAACCAAGTGGCCTCTGTCAGATGTGTGTCCCAGGGTTTGAAGGTTCCACCCCCCATTGCTCTCAATGGAGTTTTTAACAGTCCATTGTAGCGCTCGATCTTCCCAGAGGCTGGTGTGTGGTAGGGGATGTGGTAGACCCACTCGACGCCGTGTTCTTCTGCCCAGGCATCTCTGAGGTTATTTCGGAAGTGAGTCCCATTGTCCGACTCAATCCTCTCTGGGGTGCCGTGTCGCCACAGGACTCGCTCTTCAAGGCCCAGGATGGTGTTCCGGGCGGTGGCGTGGGACACTGGATGACTTTCGAGCCATCCAGTGGTTGCTTCCACCATTGTGAGCACGTGGCGCTTGCCTTGGCGGGTCTGTGGCAGTGTGATGTAGTCGATCTGCCAGGCCTCTCCGTACTTCTATTTCATCCATCGATCTTCATTCCGCTGGGGCTTCAGCCGTTTGGCTTGTTTGATCGCAGCACACGCCTCACATCCGTGGATGATCTCTGCGATGGTGTCAATG
Organism: Strix uralensis; assembly: GCF_047716275.1. Lineage (NCBI taxonomy): Eukaryota > Metazoa > Chordata > Aves > Strigiformes > Strigidae > Strix > Strix uralensis. The sequence continues at coordinate 536,712 of NC_134010.1, forward strand.
GTGAGGTCCACCCCTCGATCTCGAGCCCACCTGGATGTTGCATCTCTGCCTTGGTGGCGCGAGGTCTCCTGGGCCCACCGGGCTATGAACAGTTCACCTTTACGCTGCCAGTCCAAGTCCACCTGAGCCACTTGGATCTTAGCAGCCTGCCCGCTCCTCTTCTGTGGCTTTTCGGGGCTCTTCCCCTCCCTCTCTGTTGTCTTTCAGGTCTCTTCCCACTCACCTTCTATGGCCTTTCGGGCCTTTCCCCTCCCCACTCCTCTTTCGTGGCCTTTCGGGGCTCTTCCCCTCCCTCGCTGTTGCCTTTCAGTGCTCTTCCCACTCACCTCCTATGGCTATTTTGGGCTCTTCCCCTCCCCGCTTGTCTTCCGTGGCCTTTCGGGGCTCTTCACCTCCCTCGTACTCCTTGTCTGTGGCCTTTCGTGGATCTTCCCACTCTCCTTCTGTGCCCGTTTGGGGCTCTTCCCACACCCGCTCCTCTTCCGTGGCCTTTCAGAGCTCTTCCAACTCTCCTTCCGTTGCCTTTCAGAGCTCTTCCCCTCCCCGTTCCTTCTCTGTGGTCTTTCGGGGCTCTTCCCACTCTCCTTATGTGGCCTTTTGTGTCTCTTTGCATTTCTGCTCCTCTCCCGTTGCTTTCCGGGGCTCTTCCTCTCCCTTGCTCCTTGTCTGCGGCCTTTCAGGACTCTTCCCACTTACGTGTGGCCTTTCAGGGCTCTTCTCGTCCCCGCTCCACTTCCGTGGCTTTTCAGGACTCTTCACCTTACCATTCGTATTTTGTGGCCTTTTGGGGCCCTTCCCACTCTTTTTCCGTGCCCTTTCATGTCTCTTCCCCTGCCCTAGCCTCTTCCGTGGCTTTTCAGGGCTCTTCACAAACACCTTCCATGGCGTTTTGAGGCTCTTCCCCTCCCGCTCCTGTTGCATGGCCTTTCGGGGCTCTTCACCTCCCTGTTCCTCCTCCATGGCCTTTTGGGTCTCGTACCCTCCCCGCTCCTCTTCTTGGCCTTTCAGGTCTCTTCCCACTCACCTTCTGTGGTGTTTTGGGGCTCTTCCTGTCCTTGTTTGTCTTCCGTGGCCTTTCAGAGCTCTTCCAAGATTCCATCCGTGGCCTTTTGGGTCTCTTACCATCCCCGCTCCTCTTCTGTGGTCTGTCGGGCATCTTCCCCTCCCTGCTCCTCTCCGTTGCCTTTCAGGGCTCTTCCCACTTACATTGTGTGGCCTTTCGGGGCTCTTCCAACAGTCCTTCAGTGGCCTTTCTGGGCTCTTCCCCTCCCTACTCCTTGTCTGTGGGCTTTCACGGCTCTTCCCACTTACCTTCCGCAGCCTTTTGGCACTTTTCCCCTCCCCGCTCCTCTCCGTTGCCTTTCAGGGCTCTTACCACACACCTTCTGTGGCATCTGGGGCTCTTCCCCTCCCCACTCCTATTCCGTGGCCTTTCAGTGCTCTTCCTGTCCCTGTTCCCTCTCCCTCTCTTTTCGGGTCTCTACCCCACCCCGTCCTATTGCGTGGCTGTTCGGGGCTCTTCCCCACCCTGCTTCTCTTCTGTGGCCTTTCAGGACTCTTCCCACACACCTTCTGTGGCGTTTCGGGGCTCTTCCCCTCCCCACTCCTTTGTCTGTGGCCTTTCAGGGCTCTTCCCCTCCCTGCTCCTCTCCATTGCCTTTAAGGGCTCTTCCTGTCGCTGTTGAGACGGACACGATAAACACAGAATTGTGCAAAAAATGGCTACTTTATTGTAAACAAGTACTTATTGTAAACAAGCCTTTTTATAACTTTTTATATGATTATAATCATGAACAGTTCATGATTGGATGACCTCTTCTCTGGTTGCAGCCTCGATAACCTTCCTTTCCTTGCGGTCAGGCAGTTCCGGTCTGGTAGTTTTTAAATCTTGTTTACTCAGCTCTTCTTGGGGCTTTCAAGCCTCTTAAGGGTACGTGGTTATCTGCTCAAGGTCAATACCAAACTTACATTCTGATCCCTCGCACCAGTCGAGGTCTCCCATATCTTCCCACTCTCGTTCTGTGGCCTTTCGGGGCTCTTCCCACTCACCTTCTATGGCTTTTTTGGGCTCTTCCCATCTCTGCTCCTCTCCGTTGCCTTTCAGGGCTCTTCCCACACTCCTTCTGTGGCCTTTCGGGGCTCTTCACCTCCCTCTTCCTCCTCCGTGGCCTTTTGGTGCTCTTACCCTCCCCGCTCCTCTTGTGTGTCTTTTCGGGGCTCTTCCCCTCCCCGTTTCTCTTCCATGGCCGTTCAAAGCCCTTCGCCTCCCCGCTCCGCTTCTGTGGCTCTTCATCTCCCCGCTCTTCTTCTGTGGCCTTTCAGGTCTCTTCCCACTTACCTTCCATGGCCTTTCGGGCCTTTCTCCTCCCCGCTCCTCTTCCGTGGCCTTTCGGGGCTCTTCCCACTCCTTGGCCTTTTGGGGCTTTTCCCCTCTCTGCTGTCTCCGTTGCCTTGAAGGGCTCTTCCCACTTACCTTCCGTGGCCTTTCAGGTCTCTTCCCACTCACCTTCCATGGCCTTTCGGGCCTTTCCCCTTCCTGCTCCTCTTTCGTGGCCTTTCGGGGCTCTTCCCACTCTCCTTCCCTGGCCTTTCGGGGCTTTTCCCCTCTCTGCTCCTCTCCGTTGCCTTTCAGGGCTCTTCCCACTTACCTTCTGTGGCTTTTTGGTGCTCTTCCCCTACCTCTCTGTTACCTTTCAGTGCTCTTCCCACTCACCTTCTATGGCTTTTTTGGGCTCTTCCCCTCTCTGCTCCTCTCCGTTGCATTTCAGGATTATTCCCACTTACCTTCCGTGGCCTTTCGGGGCTCTTCCCACACTCCTTCTGTAGCCTTTCGGGGCTCTTCACCTCCCTCTTCCTCCTCCGTGGCCTTTCGGTGCTCTTACCCTCCCTCTCTGTTGCCTTCCAACGCTCTTCCCACTCACCTTTCATGGTCTTTCGGGCCTTTCCCCTCCCCACTCCTCTTCCGTGGCCTTTCAGTGCTCTTCCCACACTCCTTCTGTGGCCTTTCGGTGCTCTTCCCCTCCCTATCTGTTGCCTTTCAGTGCTCTTCCCTCTCACCTTCTATGGGTTTTTCGGGCTCTTCCCCTCTCTGCTCCTCTGCGTTGCCTTTCAGGACTCTTCCCACTGAACTTCCGTGGCGTTTTGGGGCTCTATCCCTCCCCGCTCCTCTTCTGTCACCTTTCAGGGCTCTTCTCACTTACCTTCCGTGGTGTTTTGGGGCTCTTGCCCTCCCTGTTCCGCTATCGTGGCCTTTTGGGGAATTGCCCACTCCGCTCCTCCTCTGTGGCTTTTCAGGGCTCTTCCCCTCCCTGCTCCTCTTCCGTGGGCTTTCAGGGACTCTTCCCCTTTTCGCTCCTCTTCCGTGGGCTTTCTGGGATCTTCCCCTCCCCGCTCCTCTTCTGTGGCCTTTCGGGGCTCTTCCCCTCACCTTCTTCTCTGTTGCCTTTCAGGACTCTTCCCATTTACCTTCCACGTCCTTTCGGGGTTCTTCCCCTCCCATTCCTCTTCCGTGGCTGTTGGGGGCTTTTGTCCTCTCTGCTCCACTTCTGTGGCCTTTCGGGGCTATTCCCAGTTACCTTGCGTTGCATTTCGGGGCTCTTCCCCTCCCCACTCCTTTGTCTGTGGCCTTTCAGGGCTCTTCCCACTCACCTTCTGTGGTGTTTTTGGGCTCTTCCCCTCTTGTTCCTCTTCCGTGGCCTTTTAGGGCTTTTTTCATCCCCGCTCCAATTGCGTGGCTTTTCAGGACTCTTCACCTCACCATTTTGGGGCCCTTCCCACTCTTTTTCTGTGCCCTTTCATGTCTCTTCCCCTGCCCTAGCCTCTTCCGTGGCTTTTCAGGGCTCTTCACAAACACCTTCCATGGCGTTTTGAGGCTCTTCCCCTCCCGCTCCTGTTGCATGGCCTTTTGGGGCTCTTCACCTCCCTGTTCCTCCTCCATGGCCTTTTGGGTCTCGTACCCTCCCCGCTCCTCTTCTGTGGCTTTTCAGGGCTTGTCCAGACAGTAAAAAAGCTCACTGGCAAAAATGTGCAGAAGAGAGGAGGAGCTGATGAGGAGCGTGTGGCTGTGTCTGTGAGCGAGCTGGAGGTAGCCCCGGGGCACTCACCACACAAAAGAAATGGGCACAGAGCTCTTCCCACTCGTATTACTGCGTGCAGTTATTCGGGTCCGCCGCTGCCTGGCAGCATAGTCCGCACGCAGGAGGGGAGAGAGCAAATGCTGGCGGGAATGAGCACCTGTGTGGGGCCGGGGGAAGCGTCCCTGAGGGATTGTCCCCAGGGGCCTGCTCCGTCCCTGAGGGGCTGAGGGGCAGGGCTGGGGGCCGTGGCGAGGAAGGGGCATCGCAGGCACTGCGTCTTCCTGCCACCGCGCTTGGCCCCACGCTGAACGCCCTGATAGCCACTCTGCTGTGCTGTGGGAGGGAAACTTTGCTCTCACCCTCCTCCATCGAGTCGGGGGCCTCCTCCTCTTCCCTCTCAGACATGGCGCACGAGCACAGCGAGTGTTGGGAGCTTCCCAAGCGGGTCAGCTCTCAGCACAGCCCCAGTGCCCCGAGGTGTGGGACCCCTCCTCCTCCGTCGGCAGCCCCCTGCAAGCCCCATCCCTCCCCTGCCCTCTCCTCAACTCCCAGGTCGCACTGACTGGCTGGAGCCCAGCGATCCTTTTTATAGGCTTGTCCCTGCGGGTCACAGCGGCCATTGTGACATCGGCACCCCCATCTATGGGCAGGGACACCCTTGGCGGGTCACAGTGGCCATTGTGACATCACACCCCCATCTATGGGCAGGGAAACCTTTTGCAGGTTACCATGGCCACGGTGACATCGCCACCCCTACGTAGGGGCAGGGACGCACTCGGCCTCCTGGCACCCCCTCTGAGGTTGGTGCCACCCACGCCACGGTGGAAGTCGCGGTGGAGTCCCGGTGGAAGGGGCCCTTTTCTGTGGCAATAAACTGCCTTTTGGAGTCAGCGTGAGCCGAGCCTTGGGGGTAGGAAAGCCCCTGAACGAGCACTCATGCCAGACCCAGCCTGGGACTTGTCACCTGTGTCATCCCAAGGGTCCTGGGGCCCCCATCAGGGTGGCAGCAATGGTGCCCGAGTCCCCACACTGTCCCCAAACTATCCCCACACTGTCCCCATGTCCCTGTCCCCCCCACTGTCCCCACATCCCCACACTGTCCCCATGGACCCAATGCCCCCCCATGTCCCACCATGGTCCCCATGTCCCCACGCTGTCCCCGCACCCCACATGCTCCCATGTCCTCTTCCCCAGACTGTCCCCACATCCCCCCACATTCCCCTGTCCCACACTGCCCCATGTTCCCCCATGGTCCCCGGTGCCCATGGGCCGCCTCCCCTGGCACCACCACTGTCCCCAGTGTCCAGCCTGTGGTCAAACCGGTGTCAGTGGCACCCATGGTCCCCAGTGCTACTGTCACCGGCAGCATCCAGAAGTACAGCGTGGTGTCCCTGTCCCCCACCAGTGACACCAAGGGGGACACTGGCACACCCACGGGTGCCACCACCCCAGCACCCAAACTGCCCCCTCTGCCAGCACCAGCCAACACCATCCCCGGGTAGTGGCACAGTCCCCCCAGTCTGCCCACTGACCCCACTGGGACCCTGTTGCTGGCAACAGGGAGTGGCCTGGTGGTCCTCTGCTCTGCCCATGTGTGGTGGTTTAGTCCCTGACGGGCTCTGAGACCACGCGGCCGCTGCCCCTCCCCCACAAAGGGAGTCAAATACAAAGCCCCGGGGCTGAGATAAGGGGAGAGGTTTAATACAACAGAGCAACAGCAATACAACAAATAACAACAACAATAACAGTAACAATAATAATAATAATAATGAACAGAGCAAAATATCTACCAATCCAGCAGTGAGAAGCGCGATGGCATAACGCATGTGTTAACCGACCCAGCTCGCTTCGGTGCCAGGATGTGACGTCAGCACGGTATGTGAATAACCCGGCTAGAGCTCCCTCCCTACTGCGGGGGAAACTTAACCCTATCCTGGCTAAACCAGGACATAATCCACCCCTTTATTCTATACCACGTGCGTCACATCCAGCTGCCATTTAGCAATGAGCATTAACAAAGAAAAATTAACAAAAGCACAGTAAAATTCACGCTGTGTTTTCACCCACAATCAAGTCCCCCTGTGGTACGCATCGCACCTCTCCACCCTTCTGCATCACCCACCAGGTGCACCCAGGTCCTTGAGCAAAAACAATCCCGTGGATGGGTTTGCCTTTGCCCGGCGCAGGACTAACCCAGACCATTTTTCCCAGCAGGTCCCTCATGCGCATCACAGGGACTTTATTCCCGTCTACAACACGTGGAAGTTTTGACTGAGCCGGGCCAGCTCGATTGGCAGATCCTCTTGTGTTCACTAACCAAGTGGCCTCTGTCAGATGTGTGTCCCAGGGTTTGAAGGTTCCACCCCCCATTGCTCTCAATGGAGTTTTTAACAGTCCATTGTAGCGCTCGATCTTCCCAGAGGCTGGTGTGTGGTAGGGGATGTGGTAGACCCACTCGACGCCGTGTTCTTCTGCCCAGGCATCTCTGAGGTTATTTCGGAAGTGAGTCCCATTGTCCGACTCAATCCTCTCTGGGGTGCCGTGTCGCCACAGGACTCGCTCTTCAAGGCCCAGGATGGTGTTCCGGGCGGTGGCGTGGGACACTGGATGACTTTCGAGCCATCCAGTGGTTGCTTCCACCATTGTGAGCACGTGGCGCTTGCCTTGGCGGGTCTGTGGCAGTATGATGTAGTCGATCTGCCAGGCCTCTCCGTACTTCTATTTCATCCATCGATCTTCATTCCGCTGGGGCTTCAGCCGTTTGGCTTGTTTGATCGCAGCACACGCCTCACATCCGTGGATGATCTCTGCGATGGTGTCAATGGTGAGGTCCACCCCTCGATCTCGAGCCCACCTGGATGTTGCATCTCTGCCTTGGTGGCGCGAGGTCTCCTGGGCCCACCGGGCTATGAACAGTTCACCTTTACGCTGCCAGTCCAAGTCCACCTGAGCCACTTGGATCTTAGCAGCCTGCCCGCTCCTCTTCTGTGGCTTTTCGGGGCTCTTCCCCTCCCTCTCTGTTGTCTTTCAGGTCTCTTCCCACTCACCTTCTATGGCCTTTCGGGCCTTTCCCCTCCCCACTCCTCTTTCGTGGCCTTTCGGGGCTCTTCCCCTCCCTCGCTGTTGCCTTTCAGTGCTCTTCCCACTCACCTCCTATGGCTATTTTGGGCTCTTCCCCTCCCCGCTTGTCTTCCGTGGCCTTTCGGGGCTCTTCACCTCCCTCGTACTCCTTGTCTGTGGCCTTTCGTGGATCTTCCCACTCTCCTTCTGTGCCCGTTTGGGGCTCTTCCCACACCCGCTCCTCTTCCGTGGCCTTTCAGAGCTCTTCCAACTCTCCTTCCGTTGCCTTTCAGAGCTCTTCCCCTCCCCGTTCCTTCTCTGTGGTCTTTCGGGGCTCTTCCCACTCTCCTTATGTGGCCTTTTGTGTCTCTTTGCATTTCTGCTCCTCTCCCGTTGCTTTCCGGGGCTCTTCCTCTCCCTTGCTCCTTGTCTGCGGCCTTTCAGGACTCTTCCCACTTACGTGTGGCCTTTCAGGGCTCTTCTCGTCCCCGCTCCACTTCCGTGGCTTTTCAGGACTCTTCACCTTACCATTCGTATTTTGTGGCCTTTTGGGGCCCTTCCCACTCTTTTTCCGTGCCCTTTCATGTCTCTTCCCCTGCCCTAGCCTCTTCCGTGGCTTTTCAGGGCTCTTCACAAACACCTTCCATGGCGTTTTGAGGCTCTTCCCCTCCCGCTCCTGTTGCATGGCCTTTCGGGGCTCTTCACCTCCCTGTTCCTCCTCCATGGCCTTTTGGGTCTCGTACCCTCCCCGCTCCTCTTCTTGGCCTTTCAGGTCTCTTCCCACTCACCTTCTGTGGTGTTTTGGGGCTCTTCCTGTCCTTGTTTGTCTTCCGTGGCCTTTCAGAGCTCTTCCAAGATTCCATCCGTGGCCTTTTGGGTCTCTTACCATCCCCGCTCCTCTTCTGTGGTCTGTCGGGCATCTTCCCCTCCCTGCTCCTCTCCGTTGCCTTTCAGGGCTCTTCCCACTTACATTGTGTGGCCTTTCGGGGCTCTTCCAACAGTCCTTCAGTGGCCTTTCTGGGCTCTTCCCCTCCCTACTCCTTGTCTGTGGGCTTTCACGGCTCTTCCCACTTACCTTCCGCAGCCTTTTGGCACTTTTCCCCTCCCCGCTCCTCTCCGTTGCCTTTCAGGGCTCTTACCACACACCTTCTGTGGCATCTGGGGCTCTTCCCCTCCCCACTCCTATTCCGTGGCCTTTCAGTGCTCTTCCTGTCCCTGTTCCCTCTCCCTCTCTTTTCGGGTCTCTACCCCACCCCGTCCTATTGCGTGGCTGTTCGGGGCTCTTCCCCACCCTGCTTCTCTTCTGTGGCCTTTCAGGACTCTTCCCACACACCTTCTGTGGCGTTTCGGGGCTCTTCCCCTCCCCACTCCTTTGTCTGTGGCCTTTCAGGGCTCTTCCCCTCCCTGCTCCTCTCCATTGCCTTTAAGGGCTCTTCCTGTCGCTGTTGAGACGGACACGATAAACACAGAATTGTGCAAAAAATGGCTACTTTATTGTAAACAAGTACTTATTGTAAACAAGCCTTTTTATAACTTTTTATATGATTATAATCATGAACAGTTCATGATTGGATGACCTCTTCTCTGGTTGCAGCCTCGATAACCTTCCTTTCCTTGCGGTCAGGCAGTTCCGGTCTGGTAGTTTTTAAATCTTGTTTACTCAGCTCTTCTTGGGGCTTTCAAGCCTCTTAAGGGTACGTGGTTATCTGCTCAAGGTCAATACCAAACTTACATTCTGATCCCTCGCACCAGTCGAGGTCTCCCATATCTTCCCACTCTCGTTCTGTGGCCTTTCGGGGCTCTTCCCACTCACCTTCTATGGCTTTTTTGGGCTCTTCCCATCTCTGCTCCTCTCCGTTGCCTTTCAGGGCTCTTCCCACACTCCTTCTGTGGCCTTTCGGGGCTCTTCACCTCCCTCTTCCTCCTCCGTGGCCTTTTGGTGCTCTTACCCTCCCCGCTCCTCTTGTGTGTCTTTTCGGGGCTCTTCCCCTCCCCGTTTCTCTTCCATGGCCGTTCAAAGCCCTTCGCCTCCCCGCTCCGCTTCTGTGGCTCTTCATCTCCCCGCTCTTCTTCTGTGGCCTTTCAGGTCTCTTCCCACTTACCTTCCATGGCCTTTCGGGCCTTTCTCCTCCCCGCTCCTCTTCCGTGGCCTTTCGGGGCTCTTCCCACTCCTTGGCCTTTTGGGGCTTTTCCCCTCTCTGCTGTCTCCGTTGCCTTGAAGGGCTCTTCCCACTTACCTTCCGTGGCCTTTCAGGTCTCTTCCCACTCACCTTCCATGGCCTTTCGGGCCTTTCCCCTTCCTGCTCCTCTTTCGTGGCCTTTCGGGGCTCTTCCCACTCTCCTTCCCTGGCCTTTCGGGGCTTTTCCCCTCTCTGCTCCTCTCCGTTGCCTTTCAGGGCTCTTCCCACTTACCTTCTGTGGCTTTTTGGTGCTCTTCCCCTACCTCTCTGTTACCTTTCAGTGCTCTTCCCACTCACCTTCTATGGCTTTTTTGGGCTCTTCCCCTCTCTGCTCCTCTCCGTTGCATTTCAGGATTATTCCCACTTACCTTCCGTGGCCTTTCGGGGCTCTTCCCACACTCCTTCTGTAGCCTTTCGGGGCTCTTCACCTCCCTCTTCCTCCTCCGTGGCCTTTCGGTGCTCTTACCCTCCCTCTCTGTTGCCTTCCAACGCTCTTCCCACTCACCTTTCATGGTCTTTCGGGCCTTTCCCCTCCCCACTCCTCTTCCGTGGCCTTTCAGTGCTCTTCCCACACTCCTTCTGTGGCCTTTCGGTGCTCTTCCCCTCCCTATCTGTTGCCTTTCAGTGCTCTTCCCTCTCACCTTCTATGGGTTTTTCGGGCTCTTCCCCTCTCTGCTCCTCTGCGTTGCCTTTCAGGACTCTTCCCACTGAACTTCCGTGGCGTTTTGGGGCTCTATCCCTCCCCGCTCCTCTTCTGTCACCTTTCAGGGCTCTTCTCACTTACCTTCCGTGGTGTTTTGGGGCTCTTGCCCTCCCTGTTCCGCTATCGTGGCCTTTTGGGGAATTGCCCACTCCGCTCCTCCTCTGTGGCTTTTCAGGGCTCTTCCCCTCCCTGCTCCTCTTCCGTGGGCTTTCAGGGACTCTTCCCCTTTTCGCTCCTCTTCCGTGGGCTTTCTGGGATCTTCCCCTCCCCGCTCCTCTTCTGTGGCCTTTCGGGGCTCTTCCCCTCACCTTCTTCTCTGTTGCCTTTCAGGACTCTTCCCATTTACCTTCCACGTCCTTTCGGGGTTCTTCCCCTCCCATTCCTCTTCCGTGGCTGTTGGGGGCTTTTGCCCTCTCTGCTCCACTTCTGTGGCCTTTCGGGGCTATTCCCAGTTACCTTGCGTTGCATTTCGGGGCTCTTCCCCTCCCCACTCCTTTGTCTGTGGCCTTTCAGGGCTCTTCCCACTCACCTTCTGTGGTGTTTTTGGGCTCTTCCCCTCTTGTTCCTCTTCCGTGGCCTTTTAGGGCTTTTTTCATCCCCGCTCCAATTGCGTGGCTTTTCAGGACTCTTCACCTCACCATTTTGGGGCCCTTCCCACTCTTTTTCCGTGCCCTTTCATGTCTCTTCCCCTGCCCTAGCCTCTTCTGTGGCTTTTCAGGGCTCTTCACAAACACCTTCCATGGCGTTTTGAGGCTCTTCCCCTCCCGCTCCTGTTGCATGGCCTTTTGGGGCTCTTCACCTCCCTGTTCCTCCTCCATGGCCTTTTGGGTCTCGTACCCTCCCCGCTCCTCTTCTGTGGCTTTTCAGGGCTTGTCCAGACAGTAAAAAAGCTCACTGGCAAAAATGTGCAGAAGAGAGGAGGAGCTGATGAGGAGCGTGTGGCTGTGTCTGTGAGCGAGCTGGAGGTAGCCCCGGGGCACTCACCACACAAAAGAAATGGGCACAGAGCTCTTCCCACTCGTATTACTGCGTGCAGTTATTCGGGTCCGCCGCTGCCTGGCAGCATAGTCCGCACGCAGGAGGGGAGAGAGCAAATGCTGGCGGGAATGAGCACCTGTGTGGGGCCGGGGGAAGCGTCCCTGAGGGATTGTCCCCAGGGGCCTGCTCCGTCCCTGAGGGGCTGAGGGGCAGGGCTGGGGGCCGTGGCGAGGAAGGGGCATCGCAGGCACTGCGTCTTCCTGCCACCGCGCTTGGCCCCACGCTGAACGCCCTGATAGCCACTCTGCTGTGCTGTGGGAGGGAAACTTTGCTCTCACCCTCCTCCATCGAGTCGGGGGCCTCCTCCTCTTCCCTCTCAGACATGGCGCACGAGCACAGCGAGTGTTGGGAGCTTCCCAAGCGGGTCAGCTCTCAGCACAGCCCCAGTGCCCCGAGGTGTGGGACCCCTCCTCCTCCGTCGGCAGCCCCCTGCAAGCCCCATCCCTCCCCTGCCCTCTCCTCAACTCCCAGGTCGCACTGACTGGCTGGAGCCCAGCGATCCTTTTTATAGGCTTGTCCCTGCGGGTCACAGCGGCCATTGTGACATCGGCACCCCCATCTATGGGCAGGGACACCCTTGGCGGGTCACAGTGGCCATTGTGACATCACACCCCCATCTATGGGCAGGGAAACCTTTTGCAGGTTACCATGGCCACGGTGACATCGCCACCCCTACGTAGGGGCAGGGACGCACTCGGCCTCCTGGCACCCCCTCTGAGGTTGGTGCCACCCACGCCACGGTGGAAGTCGCGGTGGAGTCCCGGTGGAAGGGGCCCTTTTCTGTGGCAATAAACTGCCTTCTGGAGTCAGCGTGAGCCGAGCCTTGGGGGTAGGAAAGCCCCTGAACGAGCACTCATGCCAGACCCAGCCTGGGACTTGTCACCTGTGTCATCCCAAGGGTCCTGGGGCCCCCATCAGGGTGGCAGCAATGGTGCCCGAGTCCCCACACTGTCCCCAAACTATCCCCACACTGTCCCCATGTCCCTGTCCCCCCCACTGTCCCCACATCCCCACACTGTCCCCATGGACCCAATGCCCCCCCATGTCCCACCATGGTCCCCATGTCCCCACGCTGTCCCCGCACCCCACATGCTCCCATGTCCTCTTCCCCAGACTGTCCCCACATCCCCCCACATTCCCCTGTCCCACACTGCCCCATGTTCCCCCATGGTCCCCGGTGCCCATGGGCCGCCTCCCCTGGCACCACCACTGTCCCCAGTGTCCAGCCTGTGGTCAAACCGGTGTCAGTGGCACCCATGGTCCCCAGTGCTACTGTCACCGGCAGCATCCAGAAGTACAGCGTGGTGTCCCTGTCCCCCACCAGTGACACCAAGGGGGACACTGGCACACCCACGGGTGCCACCACCCCAGCACCCAAACTGCCCCCTCTGCCAGCACCAGCCAACACCATCCCCGGGTAGTGGCACAGTCCCCCCAGTCTGCCCACTGACCCCACTGGGACCCTGTTGCTGGCAACAGGGAGTGGCCTGGTGGTCCTCTGCTCTGCCCATGTGTGGTGGTTTAGTCCCTGACGGGCTCTGAGACCACGCGGCCGCTGCCCCTCCCCCACAAAGGGAGTCAAATACAAAGCCCCGGGGCTGAGATAAGGGGAGAGGTTTAATACAACAGAGCAACAGCAATACAACAAATAACAACAACAATAACAGTAACAATAATAATAATAATAATGAACAGAGCAAAATATCTACCAATCCAGCAGTGAGAAGCGCGATGGCATAACGCATGTGTTAACCGACCCAGCTCGCTTCGGTGCCAGGATGTGACGTCAGCACGGTATGTGAATAACCCGGCTAGAGCTCCCTCCCTACTGCGGGGGAAACTTAACCCTATCCTGGCTAAACCAGGACATAATCCACCCCTTTATTCTATACCACGTGCGTCACATCCAGCTGCCATTTAGCAATGAGCATTAACAAAGAAAAATTAACAAAAGCACAGTAAAATTCACGCTGTGTTTTCACCCACAATCAAGTCCCCCTGTGGTACGCATCGCACCTCTCCACCCTTCTGCATCACCCACCAGGTGCACCCAGGTCCTTGAGCAAAAACAATCCCGTGGATGGGTTTGCCTTTGCCCGGCGCAGGACTAACCCAGACCATTTTTCCCAGCAGGTCCCTCATGCGCATCACAGGGACTTTATTCCCGTCTACAACACGTGGAAGTTTTGACTGAGCCGGGCCAGCTCGATTGGCAGATCCTCTTGTGTTCACTAACCAAGTGGCCTCTGTCAGATGTGTGTCCCAGGGTTTGAAGGTTCCACCCCCCATTGCTCTCAATGGAGTTTTTAACAGTCCATTGTAGCGCTCGATCTTCCCAGAGGCTGGTGTGTGGTAGGGGATGTGGTAGACCCACTCGACGCCGTGTTCTTCTGCCCAGGCATCTCTGAGGTTATTTCGGAAGTGAGTCCCATTGTCCGACTCAATCCTCTCTGGGGTGCCGTGTCGCCACAGGACTCGCTCTTCAAGGCCCAGGATGGTGTTCCGGGCGGTGGCGTGGGACACTGGATGACTTTCGAGCCATCCAGTGGTTGCTTCCACCATTGTGAGCACGTGGCGCTTGCCTTGGCGGGTCTGTGGCAGTGTGATGTAGTCGATCTGCCAGGCCTCTCCGTACTTCTATTTCATCCATCGATCTTCATTCCGCTGGGGCTTCAGCCGTTTGGCTTGTTTGATCGCAGCACACGCCTCACATCCGTGGATGATCTCTGCGATGGTGTCAATGGTGAGGTCCACCCCTCGATCTCGAGCCCACCTGGATGTTGCATCTCTGCCTTGGTGGCGCGAGGTCTCCTGGGCCCACCGGGCTATGAACAGTTCACCTTTACGCTGCCAGTCCAAGTCCACCTGAGCCACTTGGATCTTAGCAGCCTGCCCGCTCCTCTTCTGTGGCTTTTCGGGGCTCTTCCCCTCCCTCTCTGTTGTCTTTCAGGTCTCTTCCCACTCACCTTCTATGGCCTTTCGGGCCTTTCCCCTCCCCACTCCTCTTTCGTGGCCTTTCGGGGCTCTTCCCCTCCCTCGCTGTTGCCTTTCAGTGCTCTTCCCACTCACCTCCTATGGCTATTTTGGGCTCTTCCCCTCCCTGCTTGTCTTCCGTGGCCTTTCGGAGCTCTTCACCTCCCTCGTACTCCTTGTCTGTGGCCTTTCGTGGATCTTCCCACTCTCCTTCTGTGCCCGTTTGGGGCTCTTCCCACACCCGCTCCTCTTCCGTGGCCTTTCAGAGCTCTTCCAACTCTCCTTCCGTTGCCTTTCAGAGCTCTTCCCCTCCCCGTTCCTTCTCTGTGGTCTTTCGGGGCTCTTCCCACTCTCCTTATGTGGCCTTTTGTGTCTCTTTGCATTTCTGCTCCTCTCCCGTTGCTTTCCGGGGCTCTTCCTCTCCCTTGCTCCTTGTCTGCGGCCTTTCAGGACTCTTCCCACTTACGTGTGGCCTTTCAGGGCTCTTCTCGTCCCCGCTCCACTTCCGTGGCTTTTCAGGACTCTTCACCTTACCATTCGTATTTTGTGGCCTTTTGGGGCCCTTCCCACTCTTTTTCCGTGCCCTTTCATGTCTCTTCCCCTGCCCTAGCCTCTTCCGTGGCTTTTCAGGGCTCTTCACAAACACCTTCCATGGCGTTTTGAGGCTCTTCCCCTCCCGCTCCTGTTGCATGGCCTTTCGGGGCTCTTCACCTCCCTGTTCCTCCTCCATGGCCTTTTGGGTCTCGTACCCTCCCCGCTCCTCTTCTTGGCCTTTCAGGTCTCTTCCCACTCACCTTCTGTGGTGTTTTGGGGCTCTTCCTGTCCTTGTTTGTCTTCCGTGGCCTTTCAGAGCTCTTCCAAGATTCCATCCGTGGCCTTTTGGGTCTCTTACCATCCCCGCTCCTCTTCTGTGGTCTGTCGGGCATCTTCCCCTCCCTGCTCCTCTGTGTTGCCTTTCAGGGCTCTTCCCACTTACATTGTGTGGCCTTTCGGGGCTCTTCCAACAGTCCTTCAGTGGCCTTTCTGGGCTCTTCCCCTCCCTACTCCTTGTCTGTGGGCTTTCACGGCTCTTCCCACTTACCTTCCGCAGCCTTTTGGCACTTTTCCCCTCCCCGCTCCTCTCCGTTGCCTTTCAGGGCTCTTACCACACACCTTCTGTGGCATCTGGGGCTCTTCCCCTCCCCACTCCTATTCCGTGGCCTTTCAGTGCTCTTCCTGTCCCTGTTCCCTCTCCCTCTCTTTTCGGGTCTCTACCCCACCCCGTCCTATTGCGTGGCTGTTCGGGGCTCTTCCCCACCCTGCTTCTCTTCTGTGGCCTTTCAGGACTCTTCCCACACACCTTCTGTGGCGTTTCGGGGCTCTTCCCCTCCCCACTCCTTTGTCTGTGGCCTTTCAGGGCTCTTCCCCTCCCTGCTCCTCTCCATTGCCTTTAAGGGCTCTTCCTGTCGCTGTTGAGACGGACACGATAAACACAGAATTGTGCAAAAAATGGCTACTTTATTGTAAACAAGTACTTATTGTAAACAAGCCTTTTTATAACTTTTTATATGATTATAATCATGAACAGTTCATGATTGGATGACCTCTTCTCTGGTTGCAGCCTCGATAACCTTCCTTTCCTTGCGGTCAGGCAGTTCCGGTCTGGTAGTTTTTAAATCTTGTTTACTCAGCTCTTCTTGGGGCTTTCAAGCCTCTTAAGGGTACGTGGTTATCTGCTCAAGGTCAATACCAAACTTACATTCTGATCCCTCGCACCAGTCGAGGTCTCCCATATCTTCCCACTCTCGTTCTGTGGCCTTTCGGGGCTCTTCCCACTCACCTTCTATGGCTTTTTTGGGCTCTTCCCATCTCTGCTCCTCTCCGTTGCCTTTCAGGGCTCTTCCCACACTCCTTCTGTGGCCTTTCGGGGCTCTTCACCTCCCTCTTCCTCCTCCGTGGCCTTTTGGTGCTCTTACCCTCCCCGCTCCTCTTGTGTGTCTTTTCGGGGCTCTTCCCCTCCCCGTTTCTCTTCCATGGCCGTTCAAAGCCCTTCGCCTCCCCGCTCCGCTTCTGTGGCTCTTCATCTCCCCGCTCTTCTTCTGTGGCCTTTCAGGTCTCTTCCCACTTACCTTCCATGGCCTTTCGGGCCTTTCTCCTCCCCGCTCCTCTTCCGTGGCCTTTCGGGGCTCTTCCCACTCCTTGGCCTTTTGGGGCTTTTCCCCTCTCTGCTGTCTCCGTTGCCTTGAAGGGCTCTTCCCACTTACCTTCCGTGGCCTTTCAGGTCTCTTCCCACTCACCTTCCATGGCCTTTCGGGCCTTTCCCCTTCCTGCTCCTCTTTCGTGGCCTTTCGGGGCTCTTCCCACTCTCCTTCCCTGGCCTTTCGGGGCTTTTCCCCTCTCTGCTCCTCTCCGTTGCCTTTCAGGGCTCTTCCCACTTACCTTCTGTGGCTTTTTGGTGCTCTTCCCCTACCTCTCTGTTACCTTTCAGTGCTCTTCCCACTCACCTTCTATGGCTTTTTTGGGCTCTTCCCCTCTCTGCTCCTCTCCGTTGCATTTCAGGATTATTCCCACTTACCTTCCGTGGCCTTTCGGGGCTCTTCCCACACTCCTTCTGTAGCCTTTCGGGGCTCTTCACCTCCCTCTTCCTCCTCCGTGGCCTTTCGGTGCTCTTACCCTCCCTCTCTGTTGCCTTCCAACGCTCTTCCCACTCACCTTTCATGGTCTTTTGGGCCTTTCCCCTCCCCACTCCTCTTCTGTGGCCTTTCAGTGCTCTTCCCACACTCCTTCTGTGGCCTTTCGGTGCTCTTCCCCTCCCTATCTGTTGCCTTTCAGTGCTCTTCCCTCTCACCTTCTATGGGTTTTTCGGGCTCTTCCCCTCTCTGCTCCTCTGTGTTGCCTTTCAGGACTCTTCCCACTGAACTTCCGTGGCGTTTTGGGGCTCTATCCCTCCCCGCTCCTCTTCTGTCACCTTTCAGGGCTCTTCTCACTTACCTTCCGTGGTGTTTTGGGGCTCTTGCCCTCCCTGTTCCGCTATCGTGGCCTTTTGGGGAATTGCCCACTCGGCTCCTCCTCTGTGGCTTTTCAGGGCTCTTCCCCTCTCTGCTCCTCTTCCGTGGGCTTTCAGGGACTCTTCCCCTTTTCGCTCCTCTTCTGTGGGCTTTCTGGGATCTTCCCCTCCCCGCTCCTCTTCTGTGGCCTTTCGGGGCTCTTCCCCTCACCTTCTTCTCTGTTGCCTTTCAGGACTCTTCCCATTTACCTTCCACGTCCTTTCGGGGTTCTTCCCCTCCCATTCCTCTTCCGTGGCTGTTGGGGGCTTTTGCCCTCTCTGCTCCACTTCTGTGGCCTTTCGGGGCTATTCCCAGTTACCTTGCGTTGCATTTCGGGGCTCTTCCCCTCCCCGCTCCTTTGTCTCTGGCCTTTCAGGGCTCTTCCCACTCACCTTCTGTGGTGTTTTTGGGCTCTTCCCCTCTTGTTCCTCTTCCGTGGCCTTTTAGGGCTTTTTTCATTCCGCTCCAATTGCGTGGCTTTTCAGGACTCTTCACCTCACCATTTTGGGGCCCTTCCCACTCTTTTTCCGTGCCCTTTCATGTCTCTTCCCCTGCCCTAGCCTCTTCCGTGGCTTTTCAGGGCTCTTCACAAACACCTTCCATGGCGTTTTGAGGCTCTTCCCCTCCCGCTCCTGTTGCATGGCCTTTTGGGGCTCTTCACCTCCCTGTTCCTCCTCCATGGCCTTTTGGGTCTCGTACCCTCCCCGCTCCTCTTCTGTGGCTTTTCAGGGCTTGTCCAGACAGTAAAAAAGCTGACTGGCAAAAATGTGCAGAAGAGAGGAGGAGCTGATGAGGAGCGTGTGGCTGTGTCTGTGAGCGAGCTGGAGGTAGCCCCGGGGCACTCACCACACAAAAGAAATGGGCACAGAGCTCTTCCCACTCGTATTACTGCGTGCAGTTATTCGGGTCCGCCGCTGCCTGGCAGCATAGTCCGCACGCAGGAGGGGAGAGAGCAAATGCTGGCGGGAATGAGCACCTGTGTGGGGCCGGGGGAAGCGTCCCTGAGGGATTGTCCCCAGGGGCCTGCTCCGTCCCTGAGGGGCTGAGGGGCAGGGCTGGGGGCCGTGGCGAGGAAGGGGCATCGCAGGCACTGCGTCTTCCTGCCTCCGCGCTTGGCCCCACGCTGAACGCCCTGATAGCCCCTCTGCTGTGCTGTGGGAGGGAAACTTTGCTCTCACCCTCCTCCATCGAGTCGGGGGCCTCCTCCTCTTCCCTCTCAGACATGGCGCACGAGCACAGCGAGTGTTGGGAGCTTCCCAAGCGGGTCAGCTCTCAGCACAGCCCCAGTGCCCCGAGGTGTGGGACCCCTCCTCCTCCGTCGGCAGCCCCCTGCAAGCCCCATCCCTCCCCTGCCCTCTCCTCAACTCCCAGGTCGCACTGACTGGCTGGAGCCCAGCGATCCTTTTTATAGGCTTGTCCCTGCGGGTCACAGCGGCCATTGTGACATCGGCACCCCCATCTATGGGCAGGGACACCCTTGGCGGGTCACAGTGGCCATTGTGACATCACACCCCCATCTATGGGCAGGGAAACCTTTTGCAGGTTACCATGGCCACGGTGACATCGCCACCCCTACGTAGGGGCAGGGACGCACTCGGCCTCCTGGCACCCCCTCTGAGGTTGGTGCCACCCACGCCACGGTGGAAGTCGCGGTGGAGTCCCGGTGGAAGGGGCCCTTTTCTGTGGCAATAAACTGCCTTTTGGAGTCAGCGTGAGCCGAGCCTTGGGGGTAGGAAAGCCCCTGAACGAGCACTCATGCCAGACCCAGCCTGGGACTTGTCACCTGTGTCATCCCAAGGGTCCTGGGGCCCCCATCAGGGTGGCAGCAATGGTGCCCGAGTCCCCACACTGTCCCCAAACTATCCCCACACTGTCCCCATGTCCCTGTCCCCCCCACTGTCCCCACATCCCCACACTGTCCCCATGGACCCAATGCCCCCCCATGTCCCACCATGGTCCCCATGTCCCCACGCTGTCCCCGCACCCCACATGCTCCCATGTCCTCTTCCCCAGACTGTCCCCACATCCCCCCACATTCCCCTGTCCCACACTGCCCCATGTTCCCCCATGGTCCCCGGTGCCCATGGGCCGCCTCCCCTGGCACCACCACTGTCCCCAGTGTCCAGCCTGTGGTCAAACCGGTGTCAGTGGCACCCATGGTCCCCAGTGCTACTGTCACCGGCAGCATCCAGAAGTACAGCGTGGTGTCCCTGTCCCCCACCAGTGACACCAAGGGGGACACTGGCACACCCACGGGTGCCACCACCCCAGCACCCAAACTGCCCCCTCTGCCAGCACCAGCCAACACCATCCCCGGGTAGTGGCACAGTCCCCCCAGTCTGCCCACTGACCCCACTGGGACCCTGTTGCTGGCAACAGGGAGTGGCCTGGTGGTCCTCTGCTCTGCCCATGTGTGGTGGTTTAGTCCCTGACGGGCTCTGAG
Organism: Strix uralensis; assembly: GCF_047716275.1. Lineage (NCBI taxonomy): Eukaryota > Metazoa > Chordata > Aves > Strigiformes > Strigidae > Strix > Strix uralensis. The sequence continues at coordinate 556,211 of NC_134010.1, forward strand.
ACCACGCGGCCGCTGCCCCTCCCCCACAAAGGGAGTCAAATACAAAGCCCCGGGGCTGAGATAAGGGGAGAGGTTTAATACAACAGAGCAACAGCAATACAACAAATAACAACAACAATAACAGTAACAATAATAATAATAATAATGAACAGAGCAAAATATCTACCAATCCAGCAGTGAGAAGCGCGATGGCATAACGCATGTGTTAACCGACCCAGCTCGCTTCGGTGCCAGGATGTGACGTCAGCACGGTATGTGAATAACCCGGCTAGAGCTCCCTCCCTACTGCGGGGGAAACTTAACCCTATCCTGGCTAAACCAGGACATAATCCACCCCTTTATTCTATACCACGTGCGTCACATCCAGCTGCCATTTAGCAATGAGCATTAACAAAGAAAAATTAACAAAAGCACAGTAAAATTCACGCTGTGTTTTCACCCACAATCAAGTCCCCCTGTGGTACGCATCGCACCTCTCCACCCTTCTGCATCACCCACCAGGTGCACCCAGGTCCTTGAGCAAAAACAATCCCGTGGATGGGTTTGCCTTTGCCCGGCGCAGGACTAACCCAGACCATTTTTCCCAGCAGGTCCCTCATGCGCATCACAGGGACTTTATTCCCGTCTACAACACGTGGAAGTTTTGACTGAGCCGGGCCAGCTCGATTGGCAGATCCTCTTGTGTTCACTAACCAAGTGGCCTCTGTCAGATGTGTGTCCCAGGGTTTGAAGGTTCCACCCCCCATTGCTCTCAATGGAGTTTTTAACAGTCCATTGTAGCGCTCGATCTTCCCAGAGGCTGGTGTGTGGTAGGGGATGTGGTAGACCCACTCGACGCCGTGTTCTTCTGCCCAGGCATCTCTGAGGTTATTTCGGAAGTGAGTCCCATTGTCCGACTCAATCCTCTCTGGGGTGCCGTGTCGCCACAGGACTCGCTCTTCAAGGCCCAGGATGGTGTTCCGGGCGGTGGCGTGGGACACTGGATGACTTTCGAGCCATCCAGTGGTTGCTTCCACCATTGTGAGCACGTGGCGCTTGCCTTGGCGGGTCTGTGGCAGTGTGATGTAGTCGATCTGCCAGGCCTCTCCGTACTTCTATTTCATCCATCGATCTTCATTCCGCTGGGGCTTCAGCCGTTTGGCTTGTTTGATCGCAGCACACGCCTCACATCCGTGGATGATCTCTGCGATGGTGTCAATGGTGAGGTCCACCCCTCGATCTCGAGCCCACCTGGATGTTGCATCTCTGCCTTGGTGGCGCGAGGTCTCCTGGGCCCACCGGGCTATGAACAGTTCACCTTTACGCTGCCAGTCCAAGTCCACCTGAGCCACTTGGATCTTAGCAGCCTGCCCGCTCCTCTTCTGTGGCTTTTCGGGGCTCTTCCCCTCCCTCTCTGTTGTCTTTCAGGTCTCTTGCCACTCACCTTCTATGGCCTTTCGGGCCTTTCCCCTCCCCACTCCTCTTTCGTGGCCTTTCGGGGCTCTTCCCCTCCCTCGCTGTTGCCTTTCAGTGCTCTTCCCACTCACCTCCTATGGCTATTTTGGGCTCTTCCCCTCCCCGCTTGTCTTCCGTGGCCTTTCGGGGCTCTTCACCTCCCTCGTACTCCTTGTCTGTGGTCTTTCGGGGCTCTTCCCACTCTCCTTATGTGGCCTTTTGTGTCTCTTTGCATTTCTGCTCCTCTCCCGTTGCTTTCCGGGGCTCTTCCTCTCCCTTGCTCCTTGTCTGCGGCCTTTCAGGACTCTTCCCACTTACGTGTGGCCTTTCAGGGCTCTTCTCGTCCCCGCTCCACTTCCGTGGCTTTTCAGGACTCTTCACCTTACCATTCGTATTTTGTGGCCTTTTGGGGCCCTTCCCACTCTTTTTCCGTGCCCTTTCATGTCTCTTCCCCTGCCCTAGCCTCTTCCGTGGCTTTTCAGGGCTCTTCACAAACACCTTCCATGGCGTTTTGAGGCTCTTCCCCTCCCGCTCCTGTTGCATGGCCTTTCGGGGCTCTTCACCTCCCTGTTCCTCCTCCATGGCCTTTTGGGTCTCGTACCCTCCCCGCTCCTCTTCTTGGCCTTTCAGGTCTCTTCCCACTCACCTTCTGTGGTGTTTTGGGGCTCTTCCTGTCCTTGTTTGTCTTCCGTGGCCTTTCAGAGCTCTTCCAAGATTCCATCCGTGGCCTTTTGGGTCTCTTACCATCCCCGCTCCTCTTCTGTGGTCTGTCGGGCATCTTCCCCTCCCTGCTCCTCTCCGTTGCCTTTCAGGGCTCTTCCCACTTACATTGTGTGGCCTTTCGGGGCTCTTCCAACAGTCCTTCAGTGGCCTTTCTGGGCTCTTCCCCTCCCTACTCCTTGTCTGTGGGCTTTCACGGCTCTTCCCACTTACCTTCCGCAGCCTTTTGGCACTTTTCCCCTCCCCGCTCCTCTCCGTTGCCTTTCAGGGCTCTTACCACACACCTTCTGTGGCATCTGGGGCTCTTCCCCTCCCCACTCCTATTCCGTGGCCTTTCAGTGCTCTTCCTGTCCCTGTTCCCTCTCCCTCTCTTTTCGGGTCTCTACCCCACCCCGTCCTATTGCGTGGCTGTTCGGGGCTCTTCCCCACCCTGCTTCTCTTCTGTGGCCTTTCAGGACTCTTCCCACACACCTTCTGTGGCGTTTCGGGGCTCTTCCCCTCCCCACTCCTTTGTCTGTGGCCTTTCAGGGCTCTTCCCCTCCCTGCTCCTCTCCATTGCCTTTAAGGGCTCTTCCTGTCGCTGTTGAGACGGACACGATAAACACAGAATTGTGCAAAAAATGGCTACTTTATTGTAAACAAGTACTTATTGTAAACAAGCCTTTTTATAACTTTTTATATGATTATAATCATGAACAGTTCATGATTGGATGACCTCTTCTCTGGTTGCAGCCTCGATAACCTTCCTTTCCTTGCGGTCAGGCAGTTCCGGTCTGGTAGTTTTTAAATCTTGTTTACTCAGCTCTTCTTGGGGCTTTCAAGCCTCTTAAGGGTACGTGGTTATCTGCTCAAGGTCAATACCAAACTTACATTCTGATCCCTCGCACCAGTCGAGGTCTCCCATATCTTCCCACTCTCGTTCTGTGGCCTTTCGGGGCTCTTCCCACTCACCTTCTATGGCTTTTTTGGGCTCTTCCCATCTCTGCTCCTCTCCGTTGCCTTTCAGGGCTCTTCCCACACTCCTTCTGTGGCCTTTCGGGGCTCTTCACCTCCCTCTTCCTCCTCCGTGGCCTTTTGGTGCTCTTACCCTCCCCGCTCCTCTTGTGTGTCTTTTCGGGGCTCTTCCCCTCCCCGTTTCTCTTCCATGGCCGTTCAAAGCCCTTCGCCTCCCCGCTCCGCTTCTGTGGCTCTTCATCTCCCCGCTCTTCTTCTGTGGCCTTTCAGGTCTCTTCCCACTTACCTTCCATGGCCTTTCGGGCCTTTCTCCTCCCCGCTCCTCTTCCGTGGCCTTTCGGGGCTCTTCCCACTCCTTGGCCTTTTGGGGCTTTTCCCCTCTCTGCTGTCTCCGTTGCCTTGAAGGGCTCTTCCCACTTACCTTCCGTGGCCTTTCAGGTCTCTTCCCACTCACCTTCCATGGCCTTTCGGGCCTTTCCCCTTCCTGCTCCTCTTTCGTGGCCTTTCGGGGCTCTTCCCACTCTCCTTCCCTGGCCTTTCGGGGCTTTTCCCCTCTCTGCTCCTCTCCGTTGCCTTTCAGGGCTCTTCCCACTTACCTTCTGTGGCTTTTTGGTGCTCTTCCCCTACCTCTCTGTTACCTTTCAGTGCTCTTCCCACTCACCTTCTATGGCTTTTTTGGGCTCTTCCCCTCTCTGCTCCTCTCCGTTGCATTTCAGGATTATTCCCACTTACCTTCCGTGGCCTTTCGGGGCTCTTCCCACACTCCTTCTGTAGCCTTTTGGGGCTCTTCACCTCCCTCTTCCTCCTCCGTGGCCTTTCGGTGCTCTTACCCTCCCTCTCTGTTGCCTTCCAACGCTCTTCCCACTCACCTTTCATGGTCTTTCGGGCCTTTCCCCTCCCCACTCCTCTTCTGTGGCCTTTCAGTGCTCTTCCCACACTCCTTCTGTGGCCTTTCGGTGCTCTTCCCCTCCCTATCTGTTGCCTTTCAGTGCTCTTCCCTCTCACCTTCTATGGGTTTTTCGGGCTCTTCCCCTCTCTGCTCCTCTGCGTTGCCTTTCAGGACTCTTCCCACTGAACTTCCGTGGCGTTTTGGGGCTCTATCCCTCCCCGCTCCTCTTCTGTCACCTTTCAGGGCTCTTCTCACTTACCTTCCGTGGTGTTTTGGGGCTCTTGCCCTCCCTGTTCCGCTATCGTGGCCTTTTGGGGAATTGCCCACTCCGCTCCTCCTCTGTGGCTTTTCAGGGCTCTTCCCCTCTCTGCTCCTCTTCCGTGGGCTTTCAGGGACTCTTCCCCTTTTCGCTCCTCTTCTGTGGGCTTTCTGGGATCTTCCCCTCCCCGCTCCTCTTCTGTGGCCTTTCGGGGCTCTTCCCCTCACCTTCTTCTCTGTTGCCTTTCAGGACTCTTCCCATTTACCTTCCACGTCCTTTCGGGGTTCTTCCCCTCCCATTCCTCTTCCGTGGCTGTTGGGGGCTTTTGCCCTCTCTGCTCCACTTCTGTGGCCTTTCGGGGCTATTCCCAGTTACCTTGCGTTGCATTTCGGGGCTCTTCCCCTCCCCGCTCCTTTGTCTCTGGCCTTTCAGGGCTCTTCCCACTCACCTTCTGTGGTGTTTTTGGGCTCTTCCCCTCTTGTTCCTCTTCCGTGGCCTTTTAGGGCTTTTTTCATTCCGCTCCAATTGCGTGGCTTTTCAGGACTCTTCACCTCACCATTTTGGGGCCCTTCCCACTCTTTTTCCGTGCCCTTTCATGTCTCTTCCCCTGCCCTAGCCTCTTCCGTGGCTTTTCAGGGCTCTTCACAAACACCTTCCATGGCGTTTTGAGGCTCTTCCCCTCCCGCTCCTGTTGCATGGCCTTTTGGGGCTCTTCACCTCCCTGTTCCTCCTCCATGGCCTTTTGGGTCTCGTACCCTCCCCGCTCCTCTTCTGTGGCTTTTCAGGGCTTGTCCAGACAGTAAAAAAGCTGACTGGCAAAAATGTGCAGAAGAGAGGAGGAGCTGATGAGGAGCGTGTGGCTGTGTCTGTGAGCGAGCTGGAGGGAGCCCCGGGGCACTCACCACACAAAAGAAATGGGCACAGAGCTCTTCCCACTCGTATTACTGCGTGCAGTTATTCGGGTCCGCCGCTGCCTGGCAGCATAGTCCGCACGCAGGAGGGGAGAGAGCAAATGCTGGCGGGAATGAGCACCTGTGTGGGGCCGGGGGAAGCGTCCCTGAGGGATTGTCCCCAGGGGCCTGCTCCGTCCCTGAGGGGCTGAGGGGCAGGGCTGGGGGCCGTGGCGAGGAAGGGGCATCGCAGGCACTGCGTCTTCCTGCCACCGCGCTTGGCCCCACGCTGAACGCCCTGATAGCCCCTCTGCTGTGCTGTGGGAGGGAAACTTTGCTCTCACCCTCCTCCATCGAGTCGGGGGCCTCCTCCTCTTCCCTCTCAGACATGGCGCACGAGCACAGCGAGTGTTGGGAGCTTCCCAAGCGGGTCAGCTCTCAGCACAGCCCCAGTGCCCCGAGGTGTGGGACCCCTCCTCCTCCGTCGGCAGCCCCCTGCAAGCCCCATCCCTCCCCTGCCCTCTCCTCAACTCCCAGGTCGCACTGACTGGCTGGAGCCCAGCGATCCTTTTTATAGGCTTGTCCCTGCGGGTCACAGCGGCCATTGTGACATCGGCACCCCCATCTATGGGCAGGGACACCCTTGGCGGGTCACAGTGGCCATTGTGACATCACACCCCCATCTATGGGCAGGGAAACCTTTTGCAGGTTACCATGGCCACGGTGACATCGCCACCCCTACGTAGGGGCAGGGACGCACTCGGCCTTCTGGCACCCCCTCTGAGGTTGGTGCCACCCACGCCACGGTGGAAGTCGCGGTGGAGTCCCGGTGGAAGGGGCCCTTTTCTGTGGCAATAAACTGCCTTTTGGAGTCAGCGTGAGCCGAGCCTTGGGGGTAGGAAAGCCCCTGAACGAGCACTCATGCCAGACCCAGCCTGGGACTTGTCACCTGTGTCATCCCAAGGGTCTTGGGGCCCCCATCAGGGTGGCAGCAATGGTGCCCGAGTCCCCACACTGTCCCCAAACTATCCCCACACTGTCCCCATGTCCCTGTCCCCCCCACTGTCCCCACATCCCCACACTGTCCCCATGGACCCAATGCCCCCCCATGTCCCACCATGGTCCCCATGTCCCCACGCTGTCCCCGCACCCCACATGCTCCCATGTCCTCTTCCCCAGACTGTCCCCACATCCCCCCACATTCCCCTGTCCCACACTGCCCCATGTTCCCCCATGGTCCCCGGTGCCCATGGGCCGCCTCCCCTGGCAGCACCACTGTCCCCAGTGTCCAGCCTGTGGTCAAACCGGTGTCAGTGGCACCCATGGTCCCCAGTGCTACTGTCACCGGCAGCATCCAGAAGTACAGCGTGGTGTCCCTGTCCCCCACCAGTGACACCAAGGGGGACACTGGCACACCCACGGGTGCCACCACCCCAGCACCCAAACTGCCCCCTCTGCCAGCACCAGCCAACACCATCCCCGGGTAGTGGCACAGTCCCCCCAGTCTGCCCACTGACCCCACTGGGACCCTGTTGCTGGCAACAGGGAGTGGCCTGGTGGTCCTCTGCTCTGCCCATGTGTGGTGGTTTAGTCCCTGACGGGCTCTGAGACCACGCGGCCGCTGCCCCTCCCCCACAAAGGGAGTCAAATACAAAGCCCCGGGGCTGAGATAAGGGGAGAGGTTTAATACAACAGAGCAACAGCAATACAACAAATAACAACAACAATAACAGTAACAATAATAATAATGAACAGAGCAAAATATCTACCAATCCAGCAGTGAGAAGCGCGATGGCATAACGCATGTGTTAACCGACCCAGCTCGCTTCGGTGCCAGGATGTGACGTCAGCACGGTATGTGAATAACCCGGCTAGAGCTCCCTCCCTACTGCGGGGGAAACTTAACCCTATCCTGGCTAAACCAGGACATAATCCACCCCTTTATTCTATACCACGTGCGTCACATCCAGCTGCCATTTAGCAATGAGCATTAACAAAGAAAAATTAACAAAAGCACAGTAAAATTCACGCTGTGTTTTCACCCACAATCAAGTCCCCCTGTGGTACGCATCGCACCTCTCCACCCTTCTGCATCACCCACCAGGTGCACCCAGGTCCTTGAGCAAAAACAATCCCGTGGATGGGTTTGCCTTTGCCCGGTGCAGGACTAACCCAGACCATTTTTCCCAGCAGGTCCCTCATGCGCATCACAGGGACTTTATTCCCGTCTACAACACGTGGAAGTTTTGACTGAGCCGGGCCAGCTCGATTGGCAGATCCTCTTGTGTTCACTAACCAAGTGGCCTCTGTCAGATGTGTGTCCCAGGGTTTGAAGGTTCCACCCCCCATTGCTCTCAATGGAGTTTTTAACAGTCCATTGTAGCGCTCGATCTTCCCAGAGGCTGGTGTGTGGTAGGGGATGTGGTAGACCCACTCGACGCCGTGTTCTTCTGCCCAGGCATCTCTGAGGTTATTTCGGAAGTGAGTCCCATTGTCCGACTCAATCCTCTCTGGGGTGCCGTGTCGCCACAGGACTCGCTCTTCAAGGCCCAGGATGGTGTTCCGGGCGGTGGCGTGGGACACTGGATGACTTTCGAGCCATCCAGTGGTTGCTTCCACCATTGTGAGCACGTGGCGCTTGCCTTGGCGGGTCTGTGGCAGTGTGATGTAGTCGATCTGCCAGGCCTCTCCATACTTCTATTTCATCCATCGATCTTCATTCCGCTGGGGCTTCAGCCGTTTGGCTTGTTTGATCGCAGCACACACCTCACATCCGTGGATGATCTCTGCGATGGTGTCAATGGTGAGGTCCACCCCTCGATCTCGAGCCCACCTGGATGTTGCATCTCTGCCTTGGTGGCGCGAGGTCTCCTGGGCCCACCGGGCTATGAACAGTTCACCTTTACGCTGCCAGTCCAAGTCCACCTGAGCCACTTGGATCTTAGCAGCCTGCCCGCTCCTCTTCTGTGGCTTTTCGGGGCTCTTCCCCTCCCTCTCTGTTGTCTTTCAGGTCTCTTGCCACTCACCTTCTATGGCCTTTCGGGCCTTTCCCCTCCCCACTCCTCTTTCGTGGCCTTTCGGGGCTCTTCCCCTCCCTCGCTGTTGCCTTTCAGTGCTCTTCCCACTCACCTCCTATGGCTATTTTGGGCTCTTCCCCTCCCCGCTTGTCTTCCGTGGCCTTTCGGGGCTCTTCACCTCCCTCGTACTCCTTGTCTGTGGCCTTTCGTGGATCTTCCCACTCTCCTTCTGTGCCCGTTTGGGGCTCTTCCCACACCCGCTCCTCTTCCGTGGCCTTTCAGAGCTCTTCCAACTCTCCTTCCGTTGCCTTTCAGAGCCCTTCCCCTCCCTGTTCCTTCTCTGTGGTCTTTCGGGGCTCTTCCCACTCTTCTTATGTGGCCTTTTGTGTCTCTTTGCATTTCTGCTCCTCTCCCGTTGCTTGCCGGGGCTCTTCCTCTCCCTTACTCCTTGTCTGCGGCCTTTCAGGACTCTTCCCACTTACATGTGGCCTTTCAGGGCTCTTCTCGTCCCTGCTCCACTTCCGTGGCTTTTCAGGACTCTTCACCTTACCATTCGTATTTTGTGGCCTTTTGGGGCCCTTCCCACTCTTTTTCCGTGCCCTTTCATGTCTCTTCCCCTGCCCTAGCCTCTTCCGTGGCTTTTCAGGGCTCTTCACAAACACCTTCCATGGCGTTTTGAGGCTCTTCCCCTCCCGCTCCTGTTGCATGGCCTTTTGGGGCTCTTCACCTCCCTGTTCCTCCTCCATGGCCTTTTGGGTCTCGTACCCTCCCCGCTCCTCTTCTTGGCCTTTCAGGGCTCTTCCCACTCACCTTCCGTGGTGTTTTGGGGCTCTTCCTGTCCTTGTTTGCTTTCCGTGGCCTTTCAGAGCTCTTCCAAGATTCCATCCGTGGCCTTTTGGGTCTCTTACCATCCCCGCTCCTCTTCTGTGGTCTGTCGGGCATCTTCCCCTCCCTGCTCCTCTGTGTTGCCTTTCAGGGCTCTTCCCACTTACATTGTGTGGCCTTTCGGGGCTCTTCCAACAGTCCTTCAGTGGCCTTTCTGGGCTCTTCCCCTCCCTACTCCTTGTCTGTGGGCTTTCACGGCTCTTCCCACTTACCTTCCGCAGCCTTTTGGCACTTTTCCCCTCCCCGCTCCTCTCCGTTGCCTTTCAGGGCTCTTACCACACACCTTCTGTGGCATCTGGGGCTCTTCCCCTCCCCACTCCTATTCCGTGGCCTTTCAGTGCTCTTCCTGTCCCTGTTCCCTCTCCCTCTCTTTTCGGGTCTCTACCCCACCCCGTCCTATTGCGTGGCTGTTCGGGGCTCTTCCCCACCCTGCTTCTCTTCTGTGGCCTTTCAGGACTCTTCCCACACACCTTCTGTGGCGTTTCGGGGCTCTTCCCCTCCCCACTCCTTTGTCTGTGGCCTTTCAGGGCTCTTCCCCTCCCTGCTCCTCTCCATTGCCTTTAAGGGCTCTTCCTGTCGCTGTTGAGACGGACACGATAAACACAGAATTGTGCAAAAAATGGCTACTTTATTGTAAACAAGTACTTATTGTAAACAAGCCTTTTTATAACTTTTTATATGATTATAATCATGAACAGTTCATGATTGGATGACCTCTTCTCTGGTTGCAGCCTCGATAACCTTCCTTTCCTTGCGGTCAGGCAGTTCCGGTCTGGTAGTTTTTAAATCTTGTTTACTCAGCTCTTCTTGGGGCTTTCAAGCCTCTTAAGGGTACGTGGTTATCTGCTCAAGGTCAATACCAAACTTACATTCTGATCCCTCGCACCAGTCGAGGTCTCCCATATCTTCCCACTCTCGTTCTGTGGCCTTTCGGGGCTCTTCCCACTCACCTTCTATGGCTTTTTTGGGCTCTTCCCATCTCTGCTCCTCTCCGTTGCCTTTCAGGGCTCTTCCCACACTCCTTCTGTGGCCTTTCGGGGCTCTTCACCTCCCTCTTCCTCCTCCGTGGCCTTTTGGTGCTCTTACCCTCCCCGCTCCTCTTGTGTGTCTTTTCGGGGCTCTTCCCCTCCCCGTTTCTCTTCCATGGCCGTTCAAAGCCCTTCGCCTCCCCGCTCCGCTTCTGTGGCTCTTCATCTCCCCGCTCTTCTTCTGTGGCCTTTCAGGTCTCTTCCCACTTACCTTCCATGGCCTTTCGGGCCTTTCTCCTCCCCGCTCCTCTTCCGTGGCCTTTCGGGGCTCTTCCCACTCCTTGGCCTTTTGGGGCTTTTCCCCTCTCTGCTGTCTCCGTTGCCTTGAAGGGCTCTTCCCACTTACCTTCCGTGGCCTTTCAGGTCTCTTCCCACTCACCTTCCATGGCCTTTCGGGCCTTTCCCCTTCCTGCTCCTCTTTCATGGCCTTTCGGGGCTCTTCCCACTCTCCTTCCCTGGCCTTTCGGGGCTTTTCCCCTCTCTGCTCCTCTCCGTTGCCTTTCAGGGCTCTTCCCACTTACCTTCTGTGGCTTTTTGGTGCTCTTCCCCTACCTCTCTGTTACCTTTCAGTGCTCTTCCCACTCACCTTCTATGGCTTTTTTGGGCTCTTCCCCTCTCTGCTCCTCTCCGTTGCATTTCAGGATTATTCCCACTTACCTTCCGTGGCCTTTCGGGGCTCTTCCCACACTCCTTCTGTAGCCTTTCGGGGCTCTTCACCTCCCTCTTCCTCCTCCGTGGCCTTTCGGTGCTCTTACCCTCCCTCTCTGTTGCCTTCCAACGCTCTTCCCACTCACCTTTCATGGTCTTTCGGGCCTTTCCCCTCCCCACTCCTCTTCTGTGGCCTTTCAGTGCTCTTCCCACACTCCTTCTGTGGCCTTTCGGTGCTCTTCCCCTCCCTATCTGTTGCCTTTCAGTGCTCTTCCCTCTCACCTTCTATGGGTTTTTCGGGCTCTTCCCCTCTCTGCTCCTCTGCGTTGCCTTTCAGGACTCTTCCCACTGAACTTCCGTGGCGTTTTGGGGCTCTATCCCTCCCCGCTCCTCTTCTGTCACCTTTCAGGGCTCTTCTCACTTACCTTCCGTGGTGTTTTGGGGCTCTTGCCCTCCCTGTTCCGCTATCGTGGCCTTTTGGGGAATTGCCCACTCCGCTCCTCCTCTGTGGCTTTTCAGGGCTCTTCCCCTCCCTGCTCCTCTTCCGTGGGCTTTCAGGGACTCTTCCCCTTTTCGCTCCTCTTCCGTGGGCTTTCTGGGATCTTCCCCTCCCCGCTCCTCTTCTGTGGCCTTTCGGGGCTCTTCCCCTCACCTTCTTCTCTGTTGCCTTTCAGGACTCTTCCCATTTACCTTCCACGTCCTTTCGGGGTTCTTCCCCTCCCATTCCTCTTCCGTGGCTGTTGGGGGCTTTTGCCCTCTCTGCTCCACTTCTGTGGCCTTTCGGGGCTATTCCCAGTTACCTTGCGTTGCATTTCGGGGCTCTTCCCCTCCCCGCTCCTTTGTCTGTGGCCTTTCAGGGCTCTTCCCACTCACCTTCTGTGGTGTTTTTGGGCTCTTCCCCTCTTGTTCCTCTTCCGTGGCCTTTTAGGGCTTTTTTCATCCCCGCTCCACTTGCGTGGCTTTTCAGGACTCTTCACCTCACCATTTTGGGGCCCTTCCCACTCTTTTTCCGTGCCCTTTCATGTCTCTTCCCCTGCCCTAGCCTCTTCCGTGGCTTTTCAGGGCTCTTCACAAACACCTTCCATGGCGTTTTGAGGCTCTTCCCCTCCCGCTCCTGTTGCATGGCCTTTTGGGGCTCTTCACCTCCCTGTTCCTCCTCCATGGCCTTTTGGGTCTCGTACCCTCCCCGCTCCTCTTCTGTGGCTTTTCAGGGCTTGTCCAGACAGTAAAAAAGCTGACTGGCAAAAATGTGCAGAAGAGAGGAGGAGCTGATGAGGAGCGTGTGGCTGTGTCTGTGAGCGAGCTGGAGGGAGCCCCGGGGCACTCACCACACAAAAGAAATGGGCACAGAGCTCTTCCCACTCGTATTACTGCGTGCAGTTATTCGGGTCCGCCGCTGCCTGGCAGCATAGTCCGCACGCAGGAGGGGAGAGAGCAAATGCTGGCGGGAATGAGCACCTGTGTGGGGCCGGGGGAAGCGTCCCTGAGGGATTGTCCCCAGGGGCCTGCTCCGTCCCTGAGGGGCTGAGGGGCAGGGCTGGGGGCCGTGGCGAGGAAGGGGCATCGCAGGCACTGCGTCTTCCTGCCTCCGCGCTTGGCCCCACGCTGAACGCCCTGATAGCCCCTCTGCTGTGCTGTGGGAGGGAAACTTTGCTCTCACCCTCCTCCATCGAGTCGGGGGCCTCCTCCTCTTCCCTCTCAGACATGGCGCACGAGCACAGCGAGTGTTGGGAGCTTCCCAAGCGGGTCAGCTCTCAGCACAGCCCCAGTGCCCCGAGGTGTGGGACCCCTCCTCCTCCGTCGGCAGCCCCCTGCAAGCCCCATCCCTCCCCTGCCCTCTCCTCAACTCCCAGGTCGCACTGACTGGCTGGAGCCCAGCGATCCTTTTTATAGGCTTGTCCCTGCGGGTCACAGCGGCCATTGTGACATCGGCACCCCCATCTATGGGCAGGGACACCCTTGGCGGGTCACAGTGGCCATTGTGACATCACACCCCCATCTATGGGCAGGGAAACCTTTTGCAGGTTACCATGGCCACGGTGACATCGCCACCCCTACGTAGGGGCAGGGACGCACTCGGCCTCCTGGCACCCCCTCTGAGGTTGGTGCCACCCACGCCACGGTGGAAGTCGCGGTGGAGTCCCGGTGGAAGGGGCCCTTTTCTGTGGCAATAAACTGCCTTTTGGAGTCAGCGTGAGCCGAGCCTTGGGGGTAGGAAAGCCCCTGAACGAGCACTCATGCCAGACCCAGCCTGGGACTTGTCACCTGTGTCATCCCAAGGGTCTTGGGGCCCCCATCAGGGTGGCAGCAATGGTGCCCGAGTCCCCACACTGTCCCCAAACTATCCCCACACTGTCCCCATGTCCCTGTCCCCCCCACGCTGTCCCCACACCCCACATGCTCCCATGTCCTCTTCCCCAGACTGTCCCCACATCCCCCCACATTCCCCTGTCCCACACTGCCCCATGTTCCCCCATGGTCCCCGGTGCCCATGGGCCGCCTCCCCTGGCAGCACCACTGTCCCCAGTGTCCAGCCTGTGGTCAAACCGGTGTCAGTGGCACCCATGGTCCCCAGTGCTACTGTCACCGGCAGCATCCAGAAGTACAGCGTGGTGTCCCTGTCCCCCACCAGTGACACCAAGGGGGACACTGGCACACCCACGGGTGCCACCACCCCAGCACCCAAACTGCCCCCTCTGCCAGCACCAGCCAACACCATCCCCGGGTAGTGGCACAGTCCCCCCAGTCTGCCCACTGACCCCACTGGGACCCTGTTGCTGGCAACAGGGAGTGGCCTGGTGGTCCTCTGCTCTGCCCATGTGTGGTGGTTTAGTCCCTGACGGGCTCTGAGACCACGCGGCCGCTGCCCCTCCCCCACAAAGGGAGTCAAATACAAAGCCCCGGGGCTGAGATAAGGGGAGAGGTTTAATACAACAGAGCAACAGCAACACAACAAACAACAACAACAACAGTAACAATAATAATAATGAACAGAGCAAAATATCTACCAATCCAGCAGTGAGAAGCGCGATGGCATAACGCATGTGTTAACCGACCCAGCTCGCTTCGGTGCCAGGATGTGACGTCAGCACGGTATGTGAATAACCCGGCTAGAGCTCCCTCCCTACTGCGGGGGAAACTTAACCCTATCCTGGCTAAACCAGGACATAATCCACCCCTTTATTCTATACCACGTGCGTCACATCCAGCTGCCATTTAGCAATGAGCATTAACAAAGAAAAATTAACAAAAGCACAGTAAAATTCACGCTGTGTTTTCACCCACAATCAAGTCCCCCTGTGGTACGCATCGCACCTCTCCACCCTTCTGCATCACCCACCAGGTGCACCCAGGTCCTTGAGCAAAAACAATCCCGTGGATGGGTTTGCCTTTGCCCGGCGCAGGACTAACCCAGACCATTTTTCCCAGCAGGTCCCTCATGCGCATCACAGGGACTTTATTCCCGTCTACAACACGTGGAAGTTTTGACTGAGCCGGGCCAGCTCGATTGGCAGATCCTCTTGTGTTCACTAACCAAGTGGCCTCTGTCAGATGTGTGTCCCAGGGTTTGAAGGTTCCACCCCCCATTGCTCTCAATGGAGTTTTTAACAGTCCATTGTAGCGCTCGATCTTCCCAGAGGCTGGTGCGTGGTAGGGGATGTGGTAGACCCACTCGACGCCGTGTTCTTCTGCCCAGGCATCTCTGAGGTTATTTCGGAAGTGAGTCCCATTGTCCGACTCAATCCTCTCTGGGGTGCCGTGTCGCCACAGGACTCGCTCTTCAAGGCCCAGGATGGTGTTCCGGGCGGTGGCGTGGGACACTGGATGAGTTTCGAGCCATCCAGTGGTTGCTTCCACCATTGTGAGCACGTGGCGCTTGCCTTGGCGGGTCTGTGGCAGTGTGATGTAGTCGATCTGCCAGGCCTCTCCGTACTTCTATTTCATCCATCGATCTTCATTCCGCTGGGGCTTCAGCCGTTTGGCTTGTTTGATCGCAGCACACGCCTCACATCCGTGGATGATCTGTGCGATGGTGTCAATGGTGAGGTCCACCCCTCGATCTCGAGCCCACCTGGATGTTGCATCTCTGCCTTGGTGGCGCGAGGTCTCCTGGGCCCACCGGGCTATGAACAGTTCACCTTTACGCTGCCAGTCCAAGTCCACCTGAGCCACTTGGATCTTAGCAGCCTGCCCGCTCCTCTTCTGTGGCTTTTCGGGGCTCTTCCCCTCCCTCTCTGTTGTCTTTCAGGTCTCTTGCCACTCACCTTCTATGGCCTTTCGGGCCTTTCCTCTCCCCACTCCTCTTTCGTGGCCTTTCGGGGCTCTTCCCCTCCCTCGCTGTTGCCTTTCAGTGCTCTTCCCACTCACCTCCTATGGCTTTTTTGGGCTCTTCCCCTCCCCGCTTGTCTTCCGTGGCCTTTCGGGGCTCTTCACCTCCCTCGTACTCCTTGTCTGTGGCCTTTCGTGGATCTTCCCACTCTCCTTCTGTGCCCGTTTGGGGCTCTTCCCACACCCGCTCCTCTTCCGTGGCCTTTCAGAGCTCTTCCAACTCTCCTTCCGTTGCCTTTCAGAGCCCTTCCCCTCCCTGTTCCTTCTCTGTGGTCTTTCGGGGCTCTTCCCACTCTTCTTATGTGGCCTTTTGTGTCTCTTTGCATTTCTGCTCCTCTCCCGTTGCTTGCTGGGGCTCTTCCTCTCCCTTACTCCTTGTCTGCGGCCTTTCAGGACTGTTCCCACTTACGTGTGGCCTTTCAGGGCTCTTCTCGTCCCTGCTCCACTTCCGTGGCTTTTCAGGACTCTTCACCTTACCATTCGTATTTTGTGGCCTTTTGGGGCCCTTCCCACTCTTTTTCCGTGCCCTTTCATGTCTCTTCCCCTGCCCTAGCCTCTTCCGTGGCTTTTCAGGGCTCTTCACAAACACCTTCCATGGCGTTTTGAGGCTCTTCCCCTCCTGCTCCTGTTGCATGGCCTTTTGGGGCTCTTCACCTCCCTGTTCCTCCTCCATGGCCTTTTGGGTCTCGTACCCTCCCCGCTCCTCTTCTGTGGCTTTTCAGGGCTTGTCCAGACAGTAAAAAAGCTGACTGGCAAAAATGTGCAGAAGAGAGGAGGAGCTGATGAGGAGCGTGTGGCTGTGTCTGTGAGCGAGCTGGAGGGAGCCCCGGGGCACTCACCACACAAAAGAAATGGGCACAGAGCTCTTCCCACTCGTATTACTGCGTGCAGTTATTCGGGTCCGCCGCTGCCTGGCAGCATAGTCCGCACGCAGGAGGGGAGAGAGCAAATGCTGGCGGGAATGAGCACCTGTGTGGGGCCGGGGGAAGCGTCCCTGAGGGATTGTCCCCAGGGGCCTGCTCCGTCCCTGAGGGGCTGAGGGGCAGGGCTGGGGGCCGTGGCGAGGAAGGGGCATCGCAGGCACTGCGTCTTCCTGCCTCCGCGCTTGGCCCCACGCTGAACGCCCTGATAGCCCCTCTGCTGTGCTGTGGGAGGGAAACTTTGCTCTCACCCTCCTCCATCGAGTCGGGGGCCTCCTCCTCTTCCCTCTCAGACATGGCGCACGAGCACAGCGAGTGTTGGGAGCTTCCCAAGCGGGTCAGCTCTCAGCACAGCCCCAGTGCCCCGAGGTGTGGGACCCCTCCTCCTCCGTCGGCAGCCCCCTGCAAGCCCCATCCCTCCCCTGCCCTCTCCTCAACTCCCAGGTCGCACTGACTGGCTGGAGCCCAGCGATCCTTTTTATAGGCTTGTCCCTGCGGGTCACAGCGGCCATTGTGACATCGGCACCCCCATCTATGGGCAGGGACACCCTTGGCGGGTCACAGTGGCCATTGTGACATCACACCCCCATCTATGGGCAGGGAAACCTTTTGCAGGTTACCATGGCCACGGTGACATCGCCACCCCTACGTAGGGGCAGGGACGCACTCGGCCTCCTGGCACCCCCTCTGAGGTTGGTGCCACCCACGCCACGGTGGAAGTCGCGGTGGAGTCCCGGTGGAAGGGGCCCTTTTCTGTGGCAATAAACTGCCTTTTGGAGTCAGCGTGAGCCGAGCCTTGGGGGTAGGAAAGCCCCTGAACGAGCACTCATGCCAGACCCAGCCTGGGACTTGTCACCTGTGTCATCCCAAGGGTCTTGGGGCCCCCATCAGGGTGGCAGCAATGGTGCCCGAGTCCCCACACTGTCCCCAAACTATCCCCACACTGTCCCCATGTCCCTGTCCCCCCCACTGTCCCCACATCCCCACACTGTCCCCATGGACCCAATGCCCCCCCATGTCCCACCATGGTCCCCATGTCCCCACGCTGTCCCCGCACCCCACATGCTCCCATGTCCTCTTCCCCAGACTGTCCCCACATCCCCCCACATTCCCCTGTCCCACACTGCCCCATGTTCCCCCATGGTCCCCGGTGCCCATGGGCCGCCTCCCCTGGCAGCACCACTGTCCCCAGTGTCCAGCCTGTGGTCAAACCGGTGTCAGTAGCGCCCATGGTCCCCAGTGCTACTGTCACCGGCAGCATCCAGAAGTACAGCGTGGTGTCCCTGTCCCCCACCAGTGACACCAAGGGGGACACTGGCACACGCACGGGTGCCACCACCCCAGCACCCAAACTGCCCCCTCTGCCAGCACCAGCCAACACCATCCCCGGGTAGTGGCACAGTCCCCCCAGTCTGCCCAGTGACCCCACTGGGACCCTGTTGCTGGCAACAGGGAGTGGCCTGGTGGTCCTCTGCTCTGCCCATGTGTGGTGGTTTAGTCCTTGACGGGCTCTGAGACCACGCGGCCGCTGCCCCTCCCACACAAAGGGAGTCAAATACAAAGCCCCGGGGCTGAGATAAGGGGAGAGGTTTAATACAACAGAGCAACAGCAACACAACAAACAACAACAACAACAGTAACAATAATAATAAAGAACAGAGCAAAATATCTACCAATCCAGCAGTGAGAAGCGTGATGGCATAACGCATGTGTTAACCGACCGTCTCGCGCTGCCGCACTTTTGGCTCCACAATGTGACGTGAGCATGGTATTGAATAACCCAGATAGTGCTTCTCCCCACTGCTGGGGAAACTTAACCCTATCCTGGCTAAACCAGGACAATGCCTCACGAATCTCTCGCTTTGACGACCCACGAGCTCATCTTTGTATTTCCTTCAGAAGAGGAGACATTGCTTTTTCTTGCTCTTTCAATAAAGCAGCAATATTTTCAGGATGAGGATCAGGGTAGATAGCCTGAGGTAGCACATCATCCACATCCATAGGGAGCTGTGGGGATTCGGAAGGAGTCCCTGCAAGAAAATGGACGTGTGAGCAATCCTGCATATGGGCAAGACTGGCAAAGCCTCAGCTTTGGCAAGGATGTGACGAGGGAATGACCCTGGAAGAATAAGGAAGAACCCAGGAAGTTAAACAACTTCAAGGTGTTGGCCTGGGCAGAGAAGAAATGTGTACAATGTCGATGTGGCAGTTCTCAGCCAATCAGAAGAGAGCTTAAGGAGCATGTGCAAAGCTAACTGTCTAATCAGAAGGAATTGTACCATGTGATTGTACCTTGTGATTTTCACCTTCAGTATAAAAGGCTGGTCCACCATATTAAAGTTGGCATTGCTTACTCACTGTGTGATCATACGCATGTCTTTATCTTCCATAGGGAGCGGCACCTTAACTGGATCTAGGGGATTTGGCAGGGCATCAGAGGGAGAAGGACCAGACGAAGGTGGAGCAGAGGGTGTTACTGACGGTATCCATGGCTCAATTTCAATGGACGGACCCCCCAAAACTCCTTTTCTTACACGGGGCACACAAGCTTAGGGGGTGCAGTCACATCAACCAATGGGAGCTTGTGGTGGTTTAGTCCCTGCCGGGGTCTGAGACCACGCGGCCGCTGCCCCTCCCACACAAAGGAAGTGAAATGCAAAGCCCCGGGGCTGAGATAAGGGGAGAGGTTTAATACAACAGAGCAACAGCAACACAACAAACAACAACAACAACAATAACAGTAACAATAATAATAATGAACAGAGCAAAATATCTACCCATCCAGCAGTGAGAAGCGCGATGGCATAATGCATGTGTTAACCGACCCAGCTCGCTTCGGCGCCAGGATGTGACGTCAGCAAGGTATGTGAATAACCCGGCTAGAGCTCCCCGCCTACTGCTGGGGAAACTTAACCCTATCCTGGCTAAACCAGGACACAACACTTTGCCCCCCCATGTCCAGGGGAGGGCAGGGGTTGGGGGTGGACCCAGAGTGGGACCAGCTCCACTTAAAACAGCAGCTCCCAGTTTCCTGCCCCTCTTCCTCCAGCTCCCAGTGCCTGTCCCCGCTCCCACTGACCACCCCCAATCCCCCTACCCCCCCTGGCCACGCCCCTTTACTTTGCCCCATGCTCCACCTCCCCCTTCACCACCAGCTCCAGACCATGGTGGTGCTGCAGTGGGTCTGCTCCTGCCTCATCCTTGGTGAGCAGCAGGGGGAGGGAGGGGGGGGTAGGGGTGGTATTTGGTAATTTGGGGAGGTGTGGGTGTCCCCCAAATGCCCCTGACCCCCCATGGCCACCCTCTGCTCCTCCCAGACGCCTGGGTCCCTTAGGGCAGCGCTGTGTGCAACACCCCTACCCTCCCTGCCCAGGATGGGAGTTTTGGGGTGCTGGGGGGAATGGGGTCCCCAGAAAAGGGGGTGCTGGGGAGGTTGGTAGCTCTAAGTGGGAGGTGCCCTTTCCTCCACTTCCTGGGTGCCTGGGTCCTTCAGGGCAGCGTTGCGCCTGCAGCAACCTCCCCTCGCTTGAGATGTAGTTTCAGCGTTCACCCAAGCGATGACAAAATCTTCTAATCGGTCATTATATGTGTACGAATCACCACACAACGCTTTAATTCTCATTCTGGGGACAAAGAGCCATCTTCTAGATTTTCACACATCTCTGAACTTCAGAGACCATTGCCTGCTGGTACTCTGCTCGTCACTAATACAATTACTTTTGCTTGTGCCTTCTGTGCTATTTCCCTGAGGAAAAGAAGGGACCCGCGTGTGGTGGGTTGATCTCAGCCAGATGCCCGGCAGCCAGAAAAAGCCTGACCCAGGGATGGAACAGCTGATTTCAGCAGCGGCCTTTGAAGCAAGGACAGAGGTGATCAGGGCTGTGGGAAAGGAGGCGGGGAGGAGGGGTTGTGGAGAACACCAGGAGAATCACAGAATGACAGAATTATTCAGGTTGGAAAAGACCCTTGGGATCATCGCGTCCAACCATCAGCCCAACTCTGCAAAGTTCTCCCCTACACCATATCCCTCAACATCTCATCCAAACGACCCTTAAACACATCCAGGGATGGGGACTCCACCCCCTCCCTGGGCAGCCTATTCCACTGTCTGACCACTCTTTCTGGGAAACATTTTTTCCTCATGTCCAGTCTGAACCTCCCCTGTTGCAGTTTAAAACCATTCCCTCTTGTTCTATTGCTAATTACCTGTGAGAAGAGACCAGCACCAACCTCTCTACAATGTCCTTTCAGGGAGCTGTAGAGAGTGATGAGGTCTCCCCTCAGCCTTCTCCTCCTCACACTAAACAGTCCCAGCTCCTTCAATCGCTCCTCACAGGATTTGTTCTCCAGGCCCTTCACCAGCTTCGTTGCCCTCCTCTGCACTCGCTCCAGCACCTCGAGATCTCTCTCGTACTGAGGTGCCCAAAACTGGACACAACACTCCAGGTGTGGCCTCACCAGTGCAGAGCACAGGGGGACTATCACCTGCCTGCTTCTGCTGGTCACACTATTTCTAACACAAGCCAGGATGCCGTTGGCTTTCTTGGCCACCTGGGCACACTGCCGGCTCATGTTCAGCTGCTTGTCAATGAGAACCCCCAGATCCTTCTCTTCCAGACAGCTCCAGCCACACCTCCCCAAGCCTGTAGCCATGCAGGGGGTTGTTGTGGCCCAAGTGCAGGACCTGGCACTTGTCCTTGTTGAAGTTCATCCCGTTAATGTTGTCCCACCGATCCAATCTATCCAGGTCTCTCTGTAGAGCCTCCCTGTCCTCATGCAGATTGACACTCCCGTTTAACTTGGTGTCATCTGCGAACTTACTGATGATACACTCTGTGTCCTTATCAAGATCATCAATAAAGATGTTGAACAGAAATGGTCCCAACACCAAGCCCCGAGGAACACCACCACTGGCCACCAGCTGGATTGAGCTCCACTGACCACCACTCTCTGGGACTGTCCATCCAGCCAGTGCTTGACCCAGCAGACCATTTGCTCCTCCAGGCCATGGGCAGACAGTTTGTCTATGAGAATTCTATGGGAACTGTGTGTCCTGGTTTAGCCAGGATAGGATTAAGTTTCCTCAGCAGTGGGGGGTGGAGCTCTAGCCGGGTTATTCAGATACAATACTGACGTCACATCCTGGCGCCGAAGCGAGATGGTCGGTTAACACATGCGTTATGCCATCGCTCGGTTCTCACTGGTATATATTTTGCTCTGTTCATTGTTATCACTGTAATTGTTATTGTTGTTGTTTGCTGTGTTGCTGTCGCAGTGTTGTATTAAACCTCTCCTTATCTCAGCCCCGGGGCTTTGTATTTGACTCCCTTTGTGGGGGAGGGGCAGCGGCCGCGTGGTCTCAGACCCCGGCAGGGACTAAACCACCACACTGTGTCAAATGTTTTTCGAAAATCCAGGTAGACAATATCCACAGCCTTTCCCTGGTCCAACAGTTTGGTCACCTTGTCATGGAAGGAGATCAGGTTTGTCAGGCTGGACCTGCCTTTCATAAACCCATGATGACTAGGCCTGATCCCCTGGTTGTCCATTATATGACTTTTAAGGGCACTCGAGATGACCTGCTCCATGACCTTCCCTGGCACCGAGGTCAGACTGATAGCTCTATAGTTTCCTGGACCCTCCTTTCTGCCTCTCTTGTAGATGGGTATCACATTTGCCACCTTCCAGTCCAATGGGACCTCCCCAGTTAGACACGACTTCAGGTAAATCATGGAAAGCGGCTTGGCGAGCCCATCTGCCAACTCTTTCAGCACCCTTGGATCTAACCCATCCGGTCCCACAGACTTGTGTGCATCCAAGTGGTGTAGCAGGTCTCTGAGCACTTCCTCTCTAATTGTGATGACCTCAACCTGCTTCCCCTCCCCATCTCCCAGCTCGTGAGGCTGGGTGTCCAGGGAACAGCCAGTTCCACTGCTAAAGACTGAGGCAAAGTAGGTGTTGAGCACCTCAGCCTTTTCCTCATCCTTAGTTACCATGTTTCCCTCTGCATCCAGTAAAGGAGGGAGATTTTTGCTAATCCTCTGGCTTTTGGGAACAGTTCTTTGAAGGGAAAGCCAGAGTTGACAGGCATCCCCGCTGGAAGGCTCTTACAGAGGAGAGTGTTAAACAGCGTCAACTGGCAGGTTTAAGCATTGTCTGGGAAATGTCAAACACTGCCAAGATACCACAGAGCTCTCTGCAGCCAAGCCCCAGCAAGGGACTCCTGCGGGCTCATCTCTGAGAACACAGACTGATGGGCCACCAGCCCTGCCCACAGAAAACACCTTATTAGCAGCAGGTGCAGAGAGTACAGCGCCCTCAAAACCACCAAACCAGCCAGGTCAGCCCACCCAGACACCCAGCATCTCCCCGCAGCACCTGCAGCCACATCTGCAGTCCAGCCCTGCTGTCAGGAGTCCTCTCGGACTGGTCGGGTCACTGCCCCGTATGTGGGGGTGCTGATGTCACCGTGGTCATGGAAACCTGCCAAGGGTGTCCCTGCCCATATATGGGGGTGCTGATGTCACTGTGGCCGCTGTGACCCGCAGGGACAAGCCTATAAAAAGGACCGCTGGGCTCCAGCCATGTGTCAGTGCAACCTGGGAGGTGAGGAGAGGGCAGGGGAGGGATGGGGCTTGCGGGGGGCTGCCGACGGAGGAGGGGGGGTCCCACACCTCGGGGCACTGGGGCTGTGCTGAGAGCTGACCCACGCCCTGCTTGTCCCTCAAAGTCAGCCGAGGAGCATCTGGGAGAGACACCCCGGTGCTGCTGGGACAGGGACGCTCCCAACACTTGCTGTGGTGGTGCACCATGTCTGAGAGGGAAGAGGAGGAGGCCCCCGATTCGATGGAGGAGGGTGAGCGCAAACTTTCCATCTCACAGCACAGCAGAGGGGCTGTCAGGGCGGTCAGCGTGGGGCCAAGAGCGGTGGCAGGAAGACGCAGTGCCTGCGATGCCCCTTCCTCGCCACGGCTCCCAGCCCTGCCCCTCAGCCCCTCAGGGACGGAGCAGGCCCCTGGGAACAATCCCTCAGGGACGCTTCCCCAACCCCGCAGAGGTGCTCATTCCCGCCAGCATTTGCTCTCTCCCCTCCAGCGTGCGTGCTGTGCGGCCGGGCAGCGGCGGACCTGCTTCTCTGTGGGCCAAAAATCAAGATTGAAGAGTTCTGTTCCCATTTCTTCTGCCTGGTGAGTGCCCTGGGGCTCCCTCCAACTCGCTGACAGGCACTCCCGGCCATGCTCTCCTCATCAGCTCCTCCTCTCTTCTCTACTCTTCTGCAGATTTTTGCCAGTGAGCTTTTTTACTGGCAGAACGAGGAATCAGGGATGCTGGTATTTATCACTGAGGACCTTGCCCACACAATCGAGCGGGCAGCGCAGAAGGTGAGGACCTGACAAGGTCAGGTACATTTGTGTCAGGAGAAGTTTGGGGGAGCTTAGCCCAGAGCCCAGGAAAGAAATCCCAGCCCTTCCAAGCAGCTCCAGCACAAAAGCCTTGCTCCCAGCAGCTCCACAGAGGCTCCAACCCAGGAGCCTCGTGGGCCGGGCGGATGTGTGGGCTGTGGCCCAGCAGCGGCCACATCCTGCACCCTGCCCAGAGGCATGGGACTGGCTGGTGAGGCCCTGAGGCTGCCACTGATGGGGGCTGCTCTGCTCTTTGCAGCAATGCTTCGTCTGTGGTGAGAGTGGGGCTGCCATCACCTGCTGCTGGGAGGGCTGCGACCGCAGCTTCCATCTGCCCTGTGCCACGGAGGGTCAATGTATCACCCAGTACTTCCTTCCGCACAGGTACGTCGTCTCTCCTCCTCACCCCCACCGGGGAAGGACCCATCACTCCTCACCCTCACCCATCCCTTCTCTTTTCCCCCCCAGGTCCTTCTGCAGGGAGCACCGACCACAGCAGGAGGTGGAGGCGGCTCCGGAGAACACCGACTGCCTCATCTGCCTGGACCCTGTGGAGGACAGAAAGTCCTACCACACCATGGTGTGCCCCGCCTGCAAACACGCCTGGTTCCACCGGGGCTGCATCCAGGTAGGAGCCGTTCCCTCACGCCCAGGACATGGCAGGCTCTTGGCAGCACCAGGGCCTCACTCCTATTCTTGTTTCCTCTGCAGGGCCAGGCTCGGTACGCTGGTACTACTACCTTCAGCTGCCCCCTCTGCAGAGACAAGCATGACTTTCTTATGGACATGCTCACAATGGGCATCCGAATCCCCTTGAGGTTGGTGTCCTGCCAGCTCACAGAACAGGAGGCTGCAAGCCCTGTGTCATGCCAGGGGCTGCCCCTGCAGTCCTGGCCCTCTGCTGTCCCATCAGTCCCCAGGCTTCAGCTTCACAAAGGAGCTGTAAACTGGGCAGGGGGGAGGAGCAGGGCTGCCCTGCATCAGCCTTATGCCGGGCCAGCAGGGGCTCAGCGATTTCCCTTTTTCCATCAGAAATCCATCACGGGACAACGGGCCTCTAGATGAAGCACTAATCCAGAGGCACAGCCGCTGCGATGCTCGTGAGTGCCTTTGTCCCGGAGGCAGGGAGCAGGCAGAGGAACGGGGGTAAGTTGCCAAAGCGGCACCCTGGGCTCTGCACGGGATCTCTGTGTCGCCAAGAGCTCGAAGCGGAAGGACCGAGAACAGGAGCTGTGCCGCACAATCCCGTCCTGCGGTCACTTTGTCCTCACAGCCATGAACCCTTTTGCTTCCCCAGGCCCTGGGAACTGCTCCTGTGCAGCTCCTGCGCTGCTGCGGGCACCCACCGGTGCTGCTCCAACTTGAGGACCAGCAGGACCAGCTGGGAGTGTGAGAGTTGTGCTGGCCAGGGCACCGGTAAGAGGCAAAGCACCTTCATGCCCCTGGGCTGGGGCCAGGGCCCAGGCAAGTCCTGGCAGCGGGTGCCCAGGCTGGGCTTGGCAGAGCCCCTCTGCTCCAGGAGGGCTGGGGGCACCACTCTGGCCTCTCCACAGTGGCCTCTGTGCCTATGACCTTCCTGTTTCCCCTTACAGCCTCCGGTGACATCTCAGAGCTCGCTGGCTTTGGCACTGGTAGCCAGTCAGGATCGGGGTCATCCCGCAGCTCACCAGCACAAGACAGCAGCAGCCCCAGCAGTGGTAGCCAGGCGGCACCGGGGCCATCCCACGACTCCCCAGTGCTTCAGGGCAGCAGCAGCTCCAGCTCACCTGGGCCCGACCACAGGCAACGCCGCTCCCGGGTGCAACGTCGGGCCCAGACGCCCTACAGCCGGCCCAGAAGACAGCAGGAGAGGAGCCGCGCGCCAGCACCAAGTGCTGAGAGCAGCACCCACAGCCAGGCAGCGCTGGGGATGTCCCACGGCTCCCCAGTACCGGAGAACAGCAGCCCCAGCACCGCCAGCCAGCTGCCAGCGGAGTCCTCCTGCCCCTCTCCAGCGCCCGAGAGTGGCAGCCGCTCCAGATGCCGTGGGCCCGTGCGGATGAGGGACCGCTCCCGCGTGGAACGTCGGGCCCAAAACCCTTACAGCCAGCGTGGACGCAGACGCGGGACCAGCCGTGCGCCGTCCCCGCGTGCTGGCCCTGATACCCCTCCACCAGCGCAATAAAGTTGGCTGTTAATCTCTGCCCTGGGACACTCCACGCTCATTTGTTGGCTTCTTCCTCCTCTTCTCCCTTTCTCGAGGGGCAGCGTTAGGGGCTGGGCCCAGAGGGTTTTCTTCCCCCGGGGCCTGGCAGCCCCTTGCCCACACCTCCCTCCTTGTGGGCTGGCCTTGGCCGGCTGCCCAGCGCCGTGGCCCTGTGCTTCGGGCCTCGCTGGACCCGCAGCCGGTTCAGTCTCCCTGGGGAAGGTTCACACCAGTGGCAAAGCTACTTCTCTTTACAAGTTCTGCTCAGTGTCATGGCTGCAGTTGTGACATGGAGATTGCTGTAGATGGCCTTGCGACAGTAGCCGAAGGGCATTCTCCTTGCCCAGTTCCGGGTCCTGCTGCCCACCCTGATTGCTGCTGTACCAGACCCATCCAAACACACCATCAGCTCAGGCCACACAGAAGGTCCTAGGAAGGAATGTTGTCCCCGGCCTTCACCAGCCCTTGGCAGCCTGTTCAGCCCAAGAGCAAACCTGGGGCTCTGCGCTTGCTCAGCCCCTTGTCGTGCTTTGAACTCGCCCGGCAGCCAAACCCCATGCAGCCAATCGCTCACCCTCCCCCTGCCCGGGAAATGGGGGACCCATTGGAGGGACAAAGGGAAACTCATGGGTTGAGATAAGAAATGGTTTAGTAATTGTAATAAAACAATAACAATGATAGAAAGTACAAACAGGTAACGCACCCTGTGATTGCTCACCACCCACCGCCTGATACCCAGCCCCTTCCCAGCCAGCGATCCCCAAAAACCGAGACCCCGCAACCGCAATCCCAGATGCAAGAGAGAACCTCCTGCTTCCCAGCCGCCCCTCCTGGACATCCTGAGCATGACGTTACAGGATATGGGATATTCCACTGGATAATTTGGTGCTCTGGCTGTGCCCCCTCCCAGCTTCCTGTACACCTGCGCATGGACAGGACGTCGGGAACTGGAGAGACCTCGATCTCCTACAACAATCCCTGTATTATCAGCATTCTTCTCATAGCAAATCCCGCACTGAATCCAAAACACAGCGCTGTTCTAGCTACTAAGAAGAAAAATTAACTGTATCCCAGCTGAAACCAGGACAGGCTCCACCCCTTAACTTCTACCATTTACATACCATTTACGTTAGGCTCAGGTTTCCAATACATTCTAAGGAATCCCCATCCCATTCCCTGGTCTCAAGTGTATCTCCACAGGTCTCACTCCCTTCGTCTATGGGCCATCCCTCCAAAATGTGTAGTGAGATCATTTAGTCCATAACTTCGGCTTCCATCTGTCATGACAGTCTTTTAAGGCAGGAGGGATGAGGCGGAGTTGGCTCCGTCGGTGGAGCGGGTGACCTTGGGCTCAGCGGGACGATGGCGTGAAGTCTCTGCTACAAGTGGAGCTGGTGCATCTGGCGCGGTCCCTGCTCACAGTCTGCAGGCTGAAGATGTCCATCTCCAGGGCGTTGCTGGGCACCAGCTGCTGAAATCAGTCCTGACCCTACCAAAGTTCATCTTTTTTATTAATGTGATGCCATTAGTCTAAGATCTATCACCCATAGCGATGACGCGATGCAATAACAGGCTTATTTGACAGTTAACATCATCCAGTTCAATTCATCAGCTCTTTTCACCTAAAATCCAATCCCCTCGAGGCACACATCGGACTTCCCCGTCCTTCTGCATTACCCGCCAAGTGCACCCAGGCCCTTGGGCAAAAGTAATCCCACGCACGGGTTTACCTTTACCTGATGCAGGAGTAACCCAGACTGTCTGCCCCAGCATATTTTTAATGCGCATTACGGGGGCTTTATCCCCATCCACAGTACGTAGGAGGTTTGACTGAGCAGGGCCAGCCTGCTTGGCAGATCCTCTGGGATTGACTGACCAGGTGGCTTCTGTTCAATGCACATCCCAGGGTTTGAAATTCCCACCCTCCATTGCTCTCAGTGTCATTTTTAGTAACCCATTGTACCGCTCAATTTTCCCAGAGGCTGTCAGTGTGCCATAACCATTTGTTAGAAGCGTTCATGATATTGGCTGGTCATAATGTCGATCGCTTGGCTCCTTAAAATTTCCTCTCCTCATTTGCTGTATATAGTCCCCGTGCTGCTGTTTACCACTCGTGGGAGTTGGATTAAGATTTTTCGTTTTGCTGAACTGCGTAACACTGATTTATGGCACGATGGAGTCGTCGGTCCTGAGGCTACTTACAATTGTGTTTGACAATTGGGCGAATTTTGAATATCCTCAGAATGTTGACACTAACGTGGTCGTCTTACTGCTGGGAGCCAGTGTGTTCCCGCAGGTGGTTCAGGCTTTGTTCAGGGTTAAGCAACTATTTTAGAGTATCCAAGGCTGGAGAATTATGTGTGGCTGGGGGTGCGGGACAGCATGGGCAAGTGCCCAGGACAGTGGGCACCTTCGGAGTATTGGAACTTCACTCCCGAGCAGGTGCAGAATCCCCAAAAACTAGTAAAATATTTGGAAAAGGTATGCTGTCAGCCGGGTAATTCCAGAGAGACACAGTTCACTGCAATGTGCTGGGGCCTGGCCCGTGCCTACCAAGTCAGTGTGCAGAGGTGAAAGCCATCCAGCTGGCCTTGGCTATCGCCGAGCGAGAAAGGTGGCCAGTGCTCTGTCTCTGCACTGACTCATGGGTGGTGGCAAATGCACTGTGGAGGTGGTTACAGCAGTGGAAACGGAGCCACTGGCAGCACAGAGGCAAACCCGTCTGGGCTTCTGACTGAGGGTGAGATATTGCTGCTGGGGTCGAGAACCTGGCTGTGAACCGCTTAGTGCTGCAGGACTCTGCCCAATGCATTGGTTCTTATTGTTTTTTTTTCTTTATAGTTAAGCCCAAACGTGAGTTTAATTTGCCTCGAGGGGGACCATAAAAATGCCCCAGCAGCAGGATACAGAGCCTAGCCTGCCCAGGAGACCTGTCGAGCCTTTGGTTTAACACTCTGCCCATCTGCAGAGAGACAGCAACACCAGCTGCAGGTAGGCTACAGCAGGCACCTCGAGGGGCAGCCGTGGTCCTGGGATCGGGGAACAAGGGGCACGTTGTGCAGAAACTCTTTTTCTCTCACTTGGGGAAGGCCTTCCCGCGTGACCTGCTGTGTATCGGAGGCTGTGGGCAGTGGATCGAGCTCAGGCCTCAACTCCCTCAGTGTCTCTTTCTCCATCTCAGCCTGTTCCCCAGGACGTTCCCAGCCCTTCGGGATCACCAGCACTCACCCCCACACCCCTCCACAGCCAGCCCCTCTCTCTCCCAGGCTAAAGGCGTCCTTCTGTCCTGGCTGGCCAAACCATAGAGCCCTCCTGCTCCCCGGCAAGACGGGCAGCATGCAGAGAGGGAAATGCTCGCTCCACGCAGCTCGATACGCTCCTGAGCAGCCGGGCTGCCATGTGAGCAGCCAGCCCCTCGCACCCGCTTCTCAGTCATGCCAGCACCAGAAAATACCAGCAGCCAAAACATCTTCCCTCTGCTACTCCAGCCCTGCAAGGTCACTCTTGCTTCTCCATTTTCTTCTTTCTTTTCACGCCCTGTCCTGGACCGCAATGGCAAAACCATGTTCCGTTTGGGTGAGAATATGTCTGTGACCAAACTGGCTGTGAGGATGGAGGCAGCAGCGCTGCATTCCTGCGCCACCTCTCCCCATCAGCCCCTGCCGAGGCTTTTGGCAGAGACCTCCTTCCTCCTGCCCTCACTGAGCTCCCGCAGTTCTCTGCCGTAGCCTGTGGCGGATTTCCTTGCAGGGACGTCACCGTGCTCGTCACATCACAGGCTGTCCCAGCTGACGTGTGGCTGGCACATCCCTCCCATGAGCTTTACCCACATCCCAACACGCTGCAAGGATGAAATGCTCTTTATTTTTCGAGCGATCAAACCGCAGAGGTCTGACAAAACTTCACGAGGGTGTCAGTGCCACGAGTTCCTTTTCCTTTCCTGACTTCCCAACTGGCCCTGGGCTGTTACGAACCACAATGGCTGTTACGGAGAACATAAGCAAAGGAGAGGAAAAAATTATTACTACTGTACCCAGTTACTAAAGGTTGATACAACATGAACTTTCAAGTCTGAACTCCACAGCATTTGTTGTCTGAAAATATTTTAAATCATTCACTCCCAATCCGTTTCAAGTTATTAATCCAACAGGTCAGGCCATTGTTCCACTCTTCTTCCTCCTGCTTGTAATTGCCATATCCTTGCTCTTGTTTCAGTTTCTTGTTGCATAGAAATTTGTTTCAGGAGGTTTTCAAGTGATTTTTCTTTTTCTGGCAGGTTATGGGCAAATTTTACTGTGATGGTATCAATGTCCCATTTTCCATCTATCATTTAGACAGGAAGATCCAATGAGGCAACACCTCCAAGGCTTTCGGAGCTGACCTCTGTGTTTCCCGTATCTTCCTTCTCCCTAAAGTCATCCCATCCCAGCACAACGTATCAATACTCCTGTAACATACTGGGTCTTAAAGATAAGCAGAAGATAGTTTTCCACTAGTGGAGTTGGACCTGTGAGAGCTGTGTCATTACCAAACCCCAAGCAGCTACCCGAGGGCCTTATTAAACAGTTTTGGTGGCTGGGTCCCTCGGTGTGCAGCAGCGACAGGCAACAATCGATTTTGCAAACACCTTGGGCCACCATTTCCCAGCTGAAGGGACTACAGAGGAGCTGCAGGCTGTTTGACTGAAAGGTCACACTAACTGACAGGATGCTCTACCTGGAAAATGTTTTTAATATTTACATAATTTGCTGGTGTTTCGGTACAGCCT